>NC_058522.1:363142528-363446861 GCF_904849725.1 Hordeum vulgare subsp. vulgare
CACCATCAACACTTGATGCTCTTTACGGAGTTCAGACTCTGCGACTTTCAACATCGCAAACAACTCGCCGGGAGACTTGTTCATCCCTTGCATGTTGTAGTTCAACACAAAGCCTTTATAGCTTGGCAGCAGTGATTGAAGGATTCTGTCAGTGATAGCTTCTTGCGGGAGTTCAATCCCCAGCTCAGCTAGACGGTTTGAGTACCCAGACATTTTGAGCACATGTTCACTGACAGATGAGTTTTCCTCCATCATGCAAGCATAGAATTTATCGGAGGTCTCATACCTCTCGATCCGGGCGTTCTTCTGAAAGATAAAATCCAACTCCTGGAACATCTCAAATGCTCCATGACGCTCAAAGCGACGTTGAAGTCCCGGTTCTAAGCCATACAAGACTGCACATTGAACTATTGAGTAGTCCTCCTTACGTGCTAACCAAGCGTTCTTAACATCCTGATCAGCCATAGCGGGTGGTTCATCTCCTAGCGCAGCATTAAGGACATAATCCTTCTTCCCATCTTGTAAGATTAGCTTAAGATTACGAGCCCAGTCTACAAAGTTGCTTCCATCATCTTTCAACTTAGCTTTCTCTAGGAACGTATTAAAATTCAGGGTGACTGTTGCGTGAGCCATGATCTACAACACAAATATATTCAAAGTGGACTTAGACTATGTTCAAGATAATTAGAGTTCAGCTTAATCAAATTATATGCTAAACTCCCACTCAAAAAGTACATCTCTCTAGTCATTTGAGTGGTTCATGATCCACTTACACTATCCCAAGTCCGATCATCACGTGAGTTGAGTATAGTTTAAGTGGTAAGCATCCCTATGCTAATCATATCAACTATATGCTTCATGATCGACCTTTCGGTCTCATGTGTTCCGAGGCCATGTCTGCACATGCTAGGCTCGTCAAGCTTAACCCGAGTGTTCCGCGTGCGCAACTGTTTTGCACCCGTTGTATGTGAACGTTGAGTCTATCACACCCGATCATCATGTGGTGTCTCAAAACGACGAACTGTAGCAACGGTGCACAGTCGGGGAGAACACAAGTTCGTCTTGAAATTTTAGTGAGAGATCACCTCATAATGCTACCGTCGTTCTAAGCAAAATAAGGTGCATAAAAGGATTAACATCACATGCAATTCATAAGTGACATGATATGGCCATCATCACGTGCTTCTTGATCTCCATCACCAAAGCACCGGCACAATCTTCTTGTCACCGGCGCCACACCATGATCATCCATCAACGTGTTGCCATCGGGTTGTCGTGCTACTCATGCTATTACTACCAAAGCTACATCCTAGCAAAATAGTAAACGCATCTGCAAGCACAAACGTTAGTATAAAGACAACCCTATGGCTCCTGCCGGTTGCCGTACCATCGACGTGCAAGTCGATATTTCTATTACAACATGATCATCTCATACATCCAATATATCACATCACATCGTTGGCCATATCACATCACAAGCATACCCTGCAAAAACAAGTTAGACGTCCTCTAATTTTGTTGTTGCATGTTTTACGTGGTGACTAAGGGCATCTAGTAGGATCGTATCTTACTTACGCAAACACCACAACGGAGATATATGAGTTGCTATTTAACCTCATCCAAGGACCTCCTCGGTCAAATCCGATTCAACTAAAGTTGGAGAAACCGTCACTTGCCAGTCATCTTTGAGCAAAGGGGGTTACTCGTAACGATGAAACCAGTCTCTCGTAAGCGTACGAGTAATGTCGGTCCAAGCCGCTTCAATCCAACAATACCGCGGAATCAAGAAAAGACTAAGGAGGGCAGCAAAACGCACATCACCGCCCACAAAAACTTTTGTGTTCTACTCGAGAAGACATCTACGCATGAACCTAGCTCATGATGCCACTGTTGGGGAACGTCGCATGGGAAACAAAAAATTTCCTACGCGCACGAAGACCTATCATGGTGATGTCCATCTACGAGAGGGGATGAGTGATCTACGTACCCTTGTAGATCTTACAGCAGAAGCGTTAGAGAACGCGGTTGATGTAGTGGAACGTCCTCACGTCCCTCGATCCGCCCCGCGAACAATCCCGCGATCAGTCCCACGATCTAGTACCGAACGGACGGCACCTCCGCGTTCAGCACACGTACAGCTCGACGATGATCTCGGCCTTCTTGATCCAGCAAGAGAGACGGAGAGGTAGAAGAGTTCTCCGGCAGCGTGACGGCGCTCCGGAGGTTGGTGATGACCTTGTCTCAGCAGGGCTCCGCCCGAGCTCCGCAGAAACGCGATCTAGAGGAAAAACCGTGGAGGTATGTGGTCGGGCTGCCGTGGAAAAGTCGTCTCAAATCAGCCCTAAAACCTCCGTATATATCGGTGGGAGGCAGGAGGCCTTGCCTTGGGGCTCAAGGAGCCCCAAGGGGGTCGGCCGAGTCCGAGGGGGGGGACTCTCCCCCCCCCCAAACCGAGTTGGACTAGGTTTGGTGGGAGGGAGTCCCCCTTCCTTCCCACCTCCTCCTTTTTTTTCTTTATCTCTTGATTTTCTTCTCCTTGGCGCATAGGGCACTTGTGGGCTGTCCCACCAGCCCACTAAGGGCTGGTGTGTCTCCCCAAAGGCCTATGGGCTTCCCCGGGGTGGGTTGCCCCCCCGGTGAACTCCCGGAACCCATTCGTCATTCCCGGTACATTCCCGGTAACTCCGAAAACCTTTCGGTAATCAAATGAGGTCATCCTATATATCAATCTTTGTTTCCGAACCATTCCGGAAACCCTCGTGACGTCCGTGATCTCATCCAGGACTCCGAACAACATTCGGTAACCAACCATATAACTCAAATACGCATAAAACAACGTCGAACCTTAAGTGTGCAGACCGTGCGGGTTCGAGAACTATGTAGACATGACCCGAGAGACTCCTCGGTCAATATCCAATAGCGGGACCTGGATGCCCATATTGGATCCTACATATTCTACGAAGATCTTATCGTTTGAACCTCAGTGCCAAGGATTCGTATAATCCCGTATGTCATTCCCTTTGTCCTTCGGTATGTTACTTGCCCGAGATTCGATCGTCAGTATCCGCATACCTATTTCAATCTCGTTTACCGGCAAGTCTCTTTACTCGTTCCGTAATACAAGATCCCGCAACTTACACTAAGTTACATTGCTTGCAAGGCTTGTGTGTGATGTTGTATTACCGAGTGGGCCCCGAGATACCTCTCCGTCACACGGAGTGACAAATCCCAGTCTTGATCCATACTAACTCAACTAACACCTTCGGAGATACCTGTAGAGCATCTTTATAGTCACCCAGTTACGTTGCGACGTTTGATACACATAAAGCATTCCTCCGGTGTCAGTGAGTTATATGATCTTATGGTCATAGGAATAAATACTTGACACACAGAAAACAGTAGCAACAAAATGACACGATCAACATGCTACGTCTATTAGTTTGGGTCTAGTCCATCACGTGATTCTCCCAATGACGTGATCCAGTTATCAAGCAACAACACCTTGTTCATAATCAGAAGACACTGACTATCATCGATCAACTGGCTAGCCAACTAGAGGCATGCTAGGGACGGTGTTTTGTCTATGTATCCACACATGTAAATGAGTCTTCATTCAATACAATTATAGCATGGATAATAAACTATTATCTTGATACAGGAATTATGATAATAACTATATTTATTATTGCCTCTAGGGCATAATTCCAACAGTAACCTCCCCGGAGGGGAACTGCCGTACGTTTCCGGGTGCATCTATTAGCATTTAGAGCATACGTTACCTGTAACGTCCGCATTCAATCGCCACTACTCCACCCCTGAGTCAGAACCGTTGTGGGGGGCAGCGCACTCTATATAAGCCGCCCTCCGCCACTGGTAAAGGGGTTAGCAAATCTTTGTACTCCATATCGCACTCGGTAACAAGCTCCGAGAGCACTGAGACGTCGGGCTGTTACCTCCACCGCAGAGGGGCCTGAACTCATACAACCTCGCCGTAGCTAGGACTCTGCCCATCTCATTCGTACCCTACACATCTACTGTCAGGCTTATACCCACGACAGTTGGCGCCACCTTGGGGTAGGCGTCTAAGCGACTTCCGGCGAGTTTGTGACTACTTCCTTTCGTCATGTCGTCCGGTGGAGGTTCGAGCATGGGTCGCCAGATCCTCTTCGGCGCTCTCTCCTTCGTCGTCGACGATTCGGCGTGGCTTCGGGATGCACCTCTCGACGTCGAGGCGCTTCCCTGTCGCGGGGCCACGCACTTCCGTGCCGGCGCTCGCGGCATTCTTCTTCTCCAACAATCGGCTCCATTGCCCGCTTGCACCTTCGTCACGCGCCGCAGCAGGCGATCTCACAGTCCGCGTCTGCAATGTTGGGTGCAGCATGCCCGAGCACGCCAGTTCGCGTCCTCGCAAGTGGCGGTTCTGGAGTCTGTTGTGGTCGCCCCGCATCCCCAGTGCTCGGGCTCGGTTCCGACTACGCTCCCTTCCGAGTACGTGGGTCGCGGGCCTGCAGCAGAAGTTCACATGGCCAACACCCATGAAGATCCCCGTCAGGCTGGCCGGAACGAGCGCGAAGCCGGTGAAGCATCCGGTGCACGCCGTCCGCCTCACCGTTCTGCCAGTCGGTACACCCGGCAGAGCAACATAGAGTTGTTCTGCACACCTCTCCTCAACTTGGCTGCGGCAGTCTAGATCGCCGACTCCCTCCAGCCGACTGATTCAGAGGCAGGAAGAGGCAGCAGAATTCGGCAGTCTCCCAGTCACACAATCGGATCCCCAACAGTTCCGCCCATGCAAACACGCATCGGTCGGTCCACAGCCCCGGCTCCTATCAGCACCACAGGGGAGGCAGTCGTTCCATGATCCGTGAAGATCGCCGCCGTTCACGCACCCCTCCGCGGGGTGGACCCTATGGGTCCCGACATCATGATGATCGGCGTTCAGTCGGCGACACTTACGACCCGAGACCCGACGCAAGAGGGCGAATCGCCCAGCGAAGAGTCGACAGGGGTCGAGCCCACCGCGATGGCCACGATCTGGATCGTCCAAGTGGCAGTAGGACCATCGTGTCCGGCCCCGAGTGTTTTAGTCGAGCCATCCGCTCGGCTGACATCCCGCCCAACTTCCGATTGGCTGCAGGAATCGATAAATTTATAGGGGAGTCCAAGCCCGACACATGGCTAGACGATTACTGAGTGGCAGTCCAGATCGGAGGAGGGGACGACTATGTCGCTATGAAGCACCTCCCTCTGATGCTCGACGGCTCGGCGCGAGCTTGGCTGAACCAGTTAGCCCCCTCAAGCATTTACAGTTGGGCAGATCTTGCCCGAGTGTTCATCAGGACCTTCGAAGGGACATGCAAATGCCATGCAGGCCTTGTGGAGCTCCAGCACTGTGTCCAGAAGCCGAATGAGCCTTTGCGCGACTTCATCCAGCGATGGACGACTCTTTACCACACGGTGGAGAGCGTCACCGAGCATCAGGCAGTCTGCGCATTCAAGGCAGGCGTACGGTACAGAGAGTTGTACCTAAAGTTCGGCCGGACAGGCGACATCTCCATGAGCAAGATGATGGAGATAGCTACTCGTTATGCAAATGGCGAGGAAGAAGACCGCATCCGGAGCGGCAAACACAAGACAGTCGGCGATACCGATGGAGGTAACACTCGGAAGCAGAAACAGAAGGTTCCACCCACACCACAGGCAGAAGCTACAGCTGTGACCACCGCCAAGTTCAAGGGCAAGGGGAAAGCGCAGTCTGCCCCCAAGAAGAAGCCGTTCAACAATCCCATCCTGGATCAGCCTTGTCCAATACACACGAAGATGGACGAAGAAGGCAATCCCATATACGCGAAGCATACCACTCGGCAGTGTCGTCTCCTGATCCAGGGGTTCAGCGAAGGACAACCGAGTGAGAAGAATCCCGAGCAGGACGAGGAGGACAAGGAGGATTCGTTCCCCCAAGTCCATGCAACCCTCATGATTTTTGCTGATGTCGAAAGCAAGAGTCGTTTGAAGTTGGTGAATAGAGAGGTCAACATGGCCGTTCCGACTGTTCCTAAGTTTCTGAAATGGTCTCAGACTGCGATCACCTTTGATCAGTCGGATCATCCAACGCATGTCCCCACTCCAGGAAGACAGGCTCTAGTCGTCGACCCGGTGGTGGAGGGAGTCCGTCTGCGCAAAGTCCTCATGGACGGCGGTAGCGGACTGAACATCATGTACGCCGACACCCTCAAGGGAATGGGCATTCCGATGTCCAGACTCAGCGAGAGCAATATGCAGTTCCACGGAGTCGTCCCCGGACGGAAGGCCAAGTCACTCGGCCAAATCGCGTTGGACGTCACTTTCGGCTACGACAAGAATTTTCGCAAGGAGAAGCTCACATTCGAGGTGGTGGATTTTCAGAGTGCTTACCATGCAATTCTGGGCCGCCCGGCGTACGTGAGTTTCATGGCACGCCCGTGCTATGTGTACTTGAAGCTGAAGATGCCGGGCCCAAAGGGCGTTATCACCATCACCGGCAACCGCCAGCGAGCCGAGGAATGCCTGCAAGAGGGATCAAGAATCGCCTACCATCAGATGGCGGTACTCGAGCTCGACAAATACAAGAAGACAGTCGACCCTGCCGACCTCATGCGCTCGAAGAAACCAGCTTCTGAGTCCGCGTTCCAGTCGGCGGGAGAGACGAAGAAAATCAGCATCCATCCGACGGACGAGTCTGCCACCCCGACGAACATCTCCACCACCCTCGATCCTAAATAGGAAGCCGAGCTCACCCAATTCCTCCGTGAGAACTGGGACATCTTCGCATGGAAGCCTTCTGACATGCCGGGTGTTCCCAGGGAGTTGGCTGAGCACCGACTGCATGTGGATCCCGTCGCTCGACCTGTCCGAGAGCGCCTGCGTCGGTCCGCCGTGCACAAGAGGAAGGCAATCGGAGAAGAGGTGGCCAAGCTGCTGGCTGCCAACTTCATTCGTGAGGTTCACCACTCCGAGTGGCTCGCCAATGTCGTCATGGTGCCCAAGAAGGACAAGTCACTCCGAATGTGCATTGACATCAAACATCTCAATAAGGTCTGCCCGAAAGACCATTTTCCGCTCCCCCGCATAGATCAAATTGTCGATACGACTGCGGGATGCGAGCGTTTTTCATTCCTTGATGCCTACTGGGGTTATCATCAGATCCGTCTGTATGGTTCCGATGAGTTGAAAACAGCCTTCATCACCCCGTTTGGGTGCTTCTGCTACACCACCATGCCTTTCGGTTTGGAGAATGCAGGAGCTACCTTTATGCGCATGATCCAAAAATGCCTCCTCGACCAGACCGGTTGCAATGTGGAGGCATATATGGATGATATCGTAGTCAAGTCACGCAAAGGTTCCGACCTGCTGACTGACTTGGCAGAAACATTCGCCAACCTTCGTAGGTACGATATCAAGTTAAACCCAGCCAAATGTTCATTCGGCGTTCCCAGCGGAAAGCTACTCGGTTTCTTCGTTTCCGAACGAGGGATCAATGTTAACCCCGAAAAGAACGGGACCATCGTCCGAATGGATAGGCCGGTCAGAATACACGATGTTCAACTGCTCACAGGTTGCCTGGCGGCTTTGAGCAGGTTTATCAGTCGACTCGGCAAAAAAGCACTTCCTCTGTACCGACTCATGAAGAAGTCAGATACCTTTGAGTGGACAGACGAAGCCCAAATCGCATTCGACGACCTCAAAGTCCTACTTTCCACCCAGCCGGTTCTTACTGCTCCGCTCAGTAAAGAGCCCCTTCTTCTATATATCGCGGCCACAAATCAAGTGGTTAGTACTGTTCTTACAGTCGAGCGAGAGGAGGAAGGCAAAGCTTACAAAGTTCAGCGGCCAGTGTACTACGTCTCCGAGGTCCTGACCCCTTCCAAGCAGAGCTATCCCCATTATCAGAAGCTTATCTATGGGATCTATTTGACTGCGAAGAAGGTTGCCCATTATTTCCAAGACCACTCGGTATCTGTCGTTTCTGATTCTCCTTTGTCGGAAATTCTCCACAATCGAGACGCGTCAGGCCGAGTGGCGAAGTGGGCGATGGAGATGCTGTACTGTGACATCAAGTTCGAGGCCAAGAAAGCTATTAAGTCTCAAGCCTTGGCTGACTTTATAGCAGAATGGGTAGAACAACAGCAACCGACTCACATCTACTCGGCTGATTGGACAATGTTCTTCGATGGGTCTAAGATGTTGAATGGATCCGTCGCTGGTGTTGTGATCATATCACCCAAAGGCGACAAGCTCAAATACGTGCTCCAGATACACTTTGATTCCTCCAACAACGAGGCAGAGTATGAAGCTCTCCTCTACAGATTGCGCATGGCCATCTCACTCGGCATCCGTCGCCTGATGGTCTACGGCGATTTAGATTTGGTGGTCAATCAAGTGATGAAAGAGTGGGATTTAAGGAACCCCACCATGACGACATACTGCAATGCAGTCAGGAAGCTGGAGAAGAAGTTTGAGGGTCTAGAACTTCATCATGTTCCAAGACTGAAGAACCAAGCGGCTGACGAGTTGGCAAAGCTCGGATCCACTCGGAGACCAGTCTCGAGTGATGTCTGTCTCGAGCACCTCCATCTTCCTTCAGTCAAAGAAGATCCCTTCACGGAAGAACCAGTACAACCTAAGAGCACAACAGATCCGACTAAAGTCAATGTGCCTGGTGTGGTTGATCTAGTCACACAGATTCTGGTAGCCATTCCCGAGTGGACTGTGCCGATCATGGCATATATCCTAAGATAGGAACTTCCAGAAGATGAAGTCCAAGCCCGGCAAATAGTTCGTAGGTCGAAGGCATTCACTGTCATTGACGGTCAATTGTACAAGGAGAGCGTTTCAGGCATCTTCCAACGTTGCATTTCCCCAGAGGAAGGACAGTTGATCCTAGAGGAAATCCACTCGGGTACCTGCGGTCATCACGCTTCTTCGAGAGCAATCTCGCCAAGGCGTTCAGGGCTGGATTCTTCTGGCTGCAGGCTAACGAGATGGCCAAAGCTATGGTCGACCGATGTGAAGGCTGTCAGTTCTACTCCAACAAGTCCCACAAGCCAACATCTGCACTAAAGACAATCCCACTTGTGTGGCCATTTGCAGTTTGGGGATTAGACACGGTCGGACCATTCAAGATAGGCCAAGGAGGCTACACACATCTGTTGGTGGCAGTCGACAAGTTTACCAAATGGATAGAAGCCAAGCCCATCAAGAAACTCGATGCCTCAACAGCTGTCAAGTTTGTCGGAGACATCATTTCCAGATTCGGGGTGCCTCACAGCATAATCACGGACAATGGGACAAACTTTGACTCGGACAGATTCAAAGGCTTCTGTGCGAGTCAGGGTATCCGAGTGGATTTTGCTTCCGTAGCACATCCGCAATCCAATGGACAAGCTGAACGTGCAAATGGACTTATCCTTCAAGGTTTGAAGCCTCGACTCTTGCGAGAGGTAGGACACGCTGCTGGTGCATGGGTCACCGAGTTACCTTCAGTACTTTGGGGCCTCCGCACCACTCCAAATCGATCAACGGGGCGATCACCGTTCTTTCTCGTCTATGGGGCAGAAGCGTTCCTTCCGAGCGACCTGCGTCACAATGCCCCGCGAGTCGAACTCTTCTCCGAAGCTGAAGCAGAACAAGCAAGGGAAGATGGAGTCGATCTTCTAGAGGAGGAGCGCGAGATGGCACTCACTCGCTCAACCATTTACCAGCAAGATCTGCGACGCTTTCACGCACGTCACGTCAGGAGTCGCACGTTCCAAGCTGGCGATTTGGTGCTCCGAGTGGATCAGCAAAGACCACACAAGTTGGCTCCGGCCTGGGAAGGGCCTTTCAACATTTTCAAGGTGCTGAACAACGGAGCATACAGACTCTACAATATTCAGAGGGAGATAGATGAGCCGCGCGCATGGAACGGAGATCTCCTCAAGCGTTTTTATACATGATCGTCGACTGAAGCAGTGTAACGAACAAGTTTGAAGAAATAATATATTCCGTAGATTCAGTTTTGTGCAGATTCAGAGTTCTCACACAAAAAAAAACTTAGCTGCGATCATGAATCGCCTAAGTATTAACTTCCTCCGAGTGTGCACTATACGTCACACTCGGGGACTTAGCTGCGATCCTGAATCGCCTAAGTATTAACTTCCTCCGAGTGTGCACTATACGTCACACTCAGCGACTTAGCTGCGATCCTGAATCGCCTAAGTATTAACTTCCTCCGAGTGTGCACTATACGTCACACTCGGGGACTTAGCTGCGATCCTGAATCGCCTAAGTATTAACTTCCTCCGAGTGTGCACTATACGTCACACTCGGGGACTTAGCTGCGATCCTGAATCGCCTAAGTATTAACTTCCTCCGAGTGTGCACTATACGTCACACTCGGGGAATTAGCTGCGATCCTGAATCGCCTAAGTATTAACTTCCTCCGAGTGTGCACTATACGTCACACTCGGGGACTTAGCTGCGATCCTTAATCGCCTAAGTATTAACTTCCTCCGAGTGTGCACTATACGTCACACTCGGGAACTTAGCTGCGATCCTGAATCGCCTAAGTATTAACTTCCTCCGAGTGTGCGATATACGTCACACTCGGAGACTTAGCTGCGGTCCTGAATCGCCTAGGTATTAACTTCCTCCGAGTGTGCGATATACTTCACACTCGGGGACTTAGCTACGATCCTGAATCACCTAAGTATTAACTTCCTCCAAGTGTGCACTATACGTCACACTCGGAGACTTAGATGCGATCCTTAATCGCCTAAGTATTCACTTCCTCCGAGTGTGCGATATACGTCACACTCGGCGACTTAGACGTGACCAAGAATCACCCTAGTCTTAATCTTCTCCGAGTATGCACTAAGTGTTGCACTCGACACAGCATTCAAACAATAGAATAAATGTTTTCATTCCGACAACATAAGTTCAAAAATGATAGCTGACTCGGTGCGGATCAAGCTTACCCGCACCGATTTAAAAGTACGACCGCCAACAAAAGTGGCAAGAGTATATTACAGGTAAACACTCGGCATACCTAGGATACAGTTCGATCACGCGTCAGCTGGGCCGGCGTCAGGACTGGAGGGCTCCATAAAAGTGTCCAAGTCAATTCCATGTGCGATGCGGGTAGCAGTCTCAAGGAACGTCTCCATGAAGTCTTCGAATTGAAGCTTCTTCGTGTTGGCGACCTTCAATGCTTTCAGCTTATCTTCCCGCACCTCCTTGCAATGGACTCGGACCAAGAACAGCGCAACGTCAGCATCGCAACGCGCTGCCGATTTCTTCCAGGATTGCACTCGGGCCGGAATCTCATCCAGTCGCGCCAACAGACTTCCCATCTCCTGCCGCGACTCGTCTTTCGGCCAAAGCTCCTTCCCAATGCGGCTGAAGACTTCTCTCAATCGGCTGATGAAAGGACCCACTTTGCCTACGCGGATAGGCGCCCGGAGCAGATCCCGGTTGGCGTCCTTGCTGAGTGGCACATTGTCCTTCATGGACCGCTCCACAGCCGCTGCTTCAGCTTCGGCATCAGTACAAAAATCTGCACCAAACGAGCAAATAGACAGTAAAAACCGAGTGTTCGTCACATGGTACAACCACTCGACAAAGCATAAGACTTACCTGCCAGACGAGACATCATCTGGACAGCCCAGTCGTTGACATACTTCTCCTGAGCTGTCCATCGTTTGTTCCGAACAGCCATTTGATTGTGCAGTTCGGTCCTCTGTTTCTTCAGCCTTTCCACCTCCGCCACCAGCACCCTGTTTGCCTCCAGCGCCTCCTCCAAGGACTTCTCTCGTACTTCCAGCGCACTCTTCATGCCGGCCATGGCGAGCATTGCAGCTTCTAGTTCACCAGCGTACTGGTTCCTCTCCGCTCTCAAGGCTTCATAAGCAGTTCCCATTTCACAAGTTTTCTGCATCAAGAAGCAAAGGGTAATCAGCAAGTTTATCAGTTCACAGGCTAAGTTCTTAAGACCCCTGCCGACGCAAGCAGTCGATAGCGGTCTCGGGGACTACACCCAGTGGGTTCACTGAGACTGACCCCACTGGCATGCACCTCACGCCGGTCCGCCCTGTTGAGATGCATGTTTTTCTACGCCTCAAAGGCTAATTCTACTCCACCTACGTGCAACTTACTCTCGGTGACTCTTAACGCAAGAGCGCTCCGACTGCAATAAGTACTCGCACTCGGACATATTGTCTACGGATACAACCCAAAATAAAGACCAAATATATAAAGACAACTGTTGGTGCAAGCACTCGACAGAAGTCTCGGGGACTACACCCACTGGGTTCACTCGGAGTGAACCCATTGCCACAACAACAACACCTAGTGGGCTACAGAAGAAAAGTAAGTACTTACTAGGCTACTTACTCGGATGTCATCGCGCAGCTCCAAGCTCTGCCGATACAAGGCCGCAACGGAGTCATAAGCCCTCTTGGCCTCTCCGGCCATCAGCTCCACCTGGATCATGGCCCCCTTGGCCGCCCCCACCTGCTCCTCTGGGACATGCCGAATGCTGAATTCAGCATTCGACGAACCGGGAATCGTGTAAAGTTCGTGGGGCATCCCAAGGTTCGCCCCAGTAAGTTCTTCACCCACCGGCACCGGTTCAGTCGGTGGAGGCACTTCAGTCGGGGGAGGCATTTCGGTCGGGGGAGCGTTGGCGGCGGGGGCGGCAGCAGGAAGAGCGGCCTCAAGGACAGGCTCCAGGACATGCTCTTGGGCAGGCTCCACGACGGGGTCAGCTCGCCCCTGGTCACCCTCGTTCAGGCAGATCGCCCCTGACAAGCCAAATAACATAACGCCTCAGAAAAAGAAAAGGATGGCGCAGTCTACAGAAATAAAATACCCGACTCTCCCACAGCATACCTGGTTGAGACGAAACGACGTCGTCCGTGTCCATGGGGTCGTCCCCTTGGCGGGCCGGCGAGGTCACAGAAGTGGCAACCCTGTCGAGTGAAGTCCATTCGACTTGTAAAACAGGAGTTCACTCGGTCA
The DNA here is from genome assembly GCF_904849725.1 of Hordeum vulgare subsp. vulgare. Classification (NCBI taxonomy): domain Eukaryota; kingdom Viridiplantae; phylum Streptophyta; class Magnoliopsida; order Poales; family Poaceae; genus Hordeum; species Hordeum vulgare. Next base: position 363,155,564 of record NC_058522.1, read on the forward strand.
ACAGAAAGAGCCGAAAGCTAGATTCACTTACGTAGAGGTGACGGGGACGGCCATCCTCATCCGCGGCAGAGCCTTCTTAGGTTTGGGCCCACTCGGCTTGGGCGCCCTGGAGGACTGACCTGCAAGTTCAGTGGCTGCGTCCCTGGCCCTCTTGGTGCCTCTAACTCTCGGCACCGCCGGAGCAGCAGGCGGAGCACTCGACAACATAGGAGGGGCTGAAGGGACGGCAGGCTCATGCCGACGCTTACTCCGATGCTCTGGCCGCGGAGGTGGCGAATCTGACTCTTCGTCCTCTTCCTCTTCCTCGCTGCTTTCCTCCTCCGACTCCCTGCTGTCGGAGACGTATTCGGCGCTCTCCACGCTCCCCTCCTGGCTTTCTTCTTCCTCCTCCTCCTCCGGATTCCCGTTCAAGACGGGGGAAGACCAGTTGGTCCACTCCTGCATGAGGTTCGGTCGGAAACATTAATCATCACACGGAGATATAAATAAACGACTGAAATCAAGACAGTTCAATGCGCTCGGCTAAGGCTGCTCACCTGATTCGATGGAGGGTTGTCCGCGCTGTAAGGCGCCACTCGGCGGGCTCCTTTGGGGTTCTCACAGGGACCCGTGATTTGGAGCACCCATGAGGTCACCTTCTCCTCGAGAATGCCCTCCACGTTGGTCCGAGTGGAATCCTCGGGCCCTGAGTAGTGCCACATAGCGTGGTGGCGGGCCTGCAGAGCCTGGACTCGCCGACCGATGAAGACTTCCAACAAGTCAATACCGGTGACCCCCCTCCTGACAACATCCACGAGTGCCTCAACCAAAGGCTGGATGTCGTCCTTCTCGGCTTTCGAGAGGGCGAGTTGCTTGGGTGGAGCAGGGCGGTCTAGACTAAATGGAGGCAGCCTAGTCGACGCGTTCGGATAGGCTATGTCCTGGCAGTAGAACCACGTCGACTGCCAGTTCCTAACCGACTCGCTCAACTGGAGAGCAGGGTAGCTACTCCGACTCTTTTTCTGAAACCCTAAACCCCCGCAGAGCTGGAGGAGATGCGTCTTGTCATCCGACTGACTAAGACGTTTGATGGTTTGAGAGCGGGCGGAGAAGATATATTTGAATAAACCCCAATGGGGGGGCAACCGATAAAGCACTCGCACAAAACGATGAAGGCAGAAAGGTGGGCGATGGCATTCGGAGGGAAGTGATGGAGTTGAGCACCAAAATGATTCATGATACCTTTGAAGAAAGGATGCGGGGGCAGAGAGAAACCTCTGTGAACATGGCTGAGAAGCAGGACGCGCTCCCCCTCCCGTGGCGCCGGCTCGACCTCGTCGTCCGCCGGCAGCCTCCAGGACTTATGCACGAGCTGACCATACTCTACCAGCTCCAGCAGGTCCCCCTCTGTCACCGTGGAGGGGAGAAAGTCTCCCTGGATCCATCCCGCCAGCAACGGCCGCTGCCGCCGCTGCGCATCCGCCGCCTTGTTCTTCTTCTTCCTTGCCTCCATCTTGCTGGTCTGACCTTTGGTCATGGCGGCGACGGCGAGCTCTCAAGAAAGAGGGGAAGGGAAGGGCGTACAGGCGCAGGAGGTGGCGAGGAAGACGGAGCAAGCAAGAGCAAAGGATTCGGTGATTGTAACCGAAAGGTCTCGTCGCCTAGAGTTAAATAGAACACCGACTGGGTCGCTGGCGAGCGGGCCCGAAATCTTATCCACCCAACCAACCGCGACGATATCGGTGGAGGAGTTAAAGGCACGAGGATCGAGGAGTCAGGCGCTACTCGAGCGCGCTGACGTCGCCCCCGCTGAGCGCGCGGAACCCGAAATTTGAGATCCCGGAAAATCCGCCGCTGTCAGTTGACCGGTCGCGTCAAAAGATGCCGTGGAAGCACTCGGCTCCCAACTGTCTGTTTCGCAAGCACTTCCACTCGGAGCGTTGGTCGAGAGACATAAAATGGATAGAGGCAAGCAACGCTCAAGCCGAACCTAGTTCAGTCGGATCTGAACCTCAAGCACCGCTTCTACGTTTCAACCCTAATCCATTCGGGGACTAATGATGGGGTCATAGTCCTAGGGTAGGATCATAGGCCTGCCATACAAGTCCTATCCAAGGACTACCCCACACAAAGGACAAGACCCTAAGTCTGCCCCGACTAAATCAAGGTATCCCCGTCATCCAGTCGGTAACAGGCCCTGAATCATCCAGTCGGTAACTAGCATTCGGAGAACACCAGGCTCACCGACTGGATACACTCGGTACGTCGTAGCCTCCCCGGAGGGAAACTGCCGTATGTTTCCGGGTGCATCTATTAGCATTTAGAACATACGTTACATGTAACGTCCGCATTCAATCGCCACTACTCCACCCCTGAGTCAGAACCGTTGTGGGGGGCAGCGCACTCTATATAAGCCGCCCTCCCCCACTGGTAAAGGGGTTAGCAAATCTTTGTACTCCATATCGCACTCGGTAACAAGCTCCGAGAGCACTGAGACGTAGGGCCGTTACCTCCACCGCAGAGGGGCCTGAACTCATACAACCTCGCCGTAGCTAGGACTCTGCCCATCTCATTCGTACCCTACACATCTACTGTCAGGCTTATACCCACGACAATGATCATCGAGATGCAAATGGGTGACACGGTGGTTTTATCGAGTTCGGGCCTCTCACGGTGGAGATAACAACCCTACGTCTCGTGCTCCGGAGAGGCTTTGCTTATTTGTCATGAACACGGAGTTACGTGGTGTATTAGAGAGAGAGGGAGAAGAACATGTCTCCAAACTAAGTCCTGAGACTAGAGAGAGCCAGGGCTTCATGAGAAAGAATGAGCCTCGGGGGGGGGGGGAGAAGAAGCTAACTGAGCTATGTTGTGGGGGGTGGCTTATATAGAGTGCGCCAGCCCCTCGCCTCCTATGTTACAATGTAGGTAATTAATGCCATGATGTCAGCCCACTACAAAAACTACACTATGAGGACGATGCTCCGACTGCCTTGCTGACTGTTGATCCTTGCATATCCGTGTGAGTCGTACGACCGAGTGGATAGGCTATACTCGTCCGAGTGGATAAGCTGTAGTATGTATGTATTTGTCTGGGCCCACCTCATGTGTGGAACCCATACTATTATGGTATTTCGACCTTTCATGGGCCTACCCATTTTGTGTATCCCCAACAGTAGCCCCTGAGACTCTGACTGATCGCTGGTAGTCAGTTGGAGTGTGTTGGACTTGAATGTTGTTGTTGGACCTGACCAAGCAGAATGTTTGTTTTTTGTATTTCTCTTCCAGTGGGAGCATGCTCAGTGCATCCACTGGGTGTAGTCCCCGAGCCTCTATCGGACTAGATGAGTCTGGCAGAGGGTTTAAGTTTTCTAGTGCTCGCCATGCTGAATGTTTGTTGAGTCTTCCTTTATATGATTTCTGGATCAAGGTCGAGTCCCCCGAGTGTATTTTTTAACTTAGGCCATACGGGGTCGCAGCTAAGCCCCCGAGTGTGAATGATGTCTGTACTCGAAGTTGTTTTTAACTTAAGCGATACAGAATCGTAGCTAAGTCCCCGAGTGTGGAGCATGTCCGTACTCGGAGTTGTTTTTAACTTAGGCGATACGGAGTTGCAGCTAAGTCCCCGAGTGTGCAACATGTCCGTACTTGGAGTTGTTTTTAACTCGGTTATGCGGAGTCTCAACTAAGTCCCCGAGTGTGGAGCATATCTGTACTCGGAGTTGTTTTTAACTTAAGCGATACAGAATCGCATCTAAGTCCCCGAGTGTGGAGCCTCTCCATACTCGGAGTTGTTTTTAACTTAGGCGATACGGAATCGCAGCTAAGTCCCCAAGTGTGGAGCATGTCCGTACTCAGACTTGTTTTTAACTTAGGCGATACGGAATCGCAGCTAAATCCCCGAGTGTGGAGCATATCCGTACTCAGAGTTGTTTTTTAACTTAAGCGATACGGAATCGCAACTAAGTCCCCGAGTGTGGAGCATGTCCGTACTCAGAGTCGTTTTTAACTTAGGCGATACAGAATAACAACTAAGTCCCCGAGTGTGGAGCATGTCCGTACTTGGAGTTGTTTTTAACTTAGGCGATACGGAATCGCAGCTAACTCCTGGAGTGTGGAGCATGTACGTACTCGGAGTAGTTTTGAACATAGGCGAAATCAAGTTCGTGGCTAAGTCGTTCACCTACTGAGGGTTATGTTATATATGTGTCCAGCTGAGCGATGGCGCGTAGAGCGGTCAGGTGATGAAGATAGGCCGCACGGAGTGGCGATACGCGGGGCATCGGAGTGAAGTCGACACGTCCGGCTGAGTGGCGATGCACGGGGTGGCCAAGTGACGAAGGCGTGTCTCGCCAAGTGGCGATGCGCGGAGGTGCCGAGTGATGACGACGCGTCCAGCAGAGTGACGGCGTATGGGGTGGCCAAGTGACGAAGGCGTGTCTCGCCGTGTGACGATGCGTGGAGCTGCCGAGTGAGGACGACACATCCAGCAGAGTGACGACGCACGTGATGGCCGAGTGAGGAAGGCGTGTCCAGCAGAGTGACGGCGCACGGGACAACCGAGTGAGGAAGACACATTCAGCAGAGTGACGATGCACGGGGCGGCCGAGTGCCGAAGACGTGCTCCATGGTTGAGCAACATCGGCGTGCGGGGCGACCGAGTCGAACATGTTGATCAAGTCGCGGACATCGGAAGGAGTAGTGAAGATGACGCGTTGGCGGCCGAGTGCCTGCGGATTGTCCGAGTGGATGTCACATGATGTAGATGTGTGCTGTAATCATGTAACTGAGTGTCTTCATGCCGAAGTTGGCCCAATTAAAAATTCGTCATGTGAACTGTCCGACTAGATGAGTCTGGCAGAGGGTTTAAGTCTCCCGATAAACCTCCATGCAGTCGGCACGGTGAATATCGTTTAGTCTAAAATTGAGTCAATCAGATGGATCTTCGGGTGCTTGGCATGGTAAGTAAGCTCAGCCTGGAGTTGAATCAGTCGGACTGATCTTCGTGCACTTAGCACGGTAAATAAATTCAACCTGGAACTGGACCAATCAAGCGAATCTTCGCGCACTCGGCACGATGAATGAATTCGGCCTTGAAACTAGGTGTAGTCCTCGAGTGATGCTCGAAAGAGGTAAGCTTGCTACAACGTGTGATATGAGGTTTTGATCATATGAGTGACTTAGTCATTCCCATGTTGGGGTTGTAGTGGTGAATACATATCCAATTGATGGAGGACTACGTGTCCAGCCAAGTGACGAAAATGGTCTTCGAAGGACTTAGCCAGATGCTCTCGAAGCTGATGTAGCGACGAGGTAGGTGTAATGTGGTTGCGATGCAACAAGACCGGCGCGACAACTGAGAGGGTGCTTGGATACGTTTTAGTCCCATGACTAAAAGTAGTGGGACTAAAACTTGCTAGTTTCACCCATGCTTGGATCCAAATACTAAAGAGACTAAAATCAAGTTAATGAGCATTTATTATCCTACAAACCCTCCAATCCAGAACTTGCATAAAGAGTTAAATGAGGAGAGAGAGGACTAATGCACATTTTAGTAGGGGTACCCCTGACTAAAAGATTTTAGCCTCAAGACTAGTTTTAGTCTCTCTTTAGTCAGGGGTGCTTGGAACTTTAGCCTCTTAAAGAGACTAGTTTTAATTAGACTACTTTTAGTCTTTTGGATCCAACCACCCTTTGAGTCTAAGTTGGAACCAAGTCTAAGTTGGAACCAAGATGGGACACAAAGCGTTTGAGTGGTTATGTAACTTGTCAAATTGGCGGATATGAATGCACTTGTTGAAGTGAAGGATCTAACTGGTGATGAAGGATTCGACCACTTAGGAGAGTGTGATTCCGAATGAGCTGTAGCCCCCGGGCGTACTACAGGCTCGATGGTGGACCTGTCGGAATACGACAAATATAGTTTTGAATGGATACGCTGCAATTCATCGAGTAGGACTCGGGTAAAGGTGAGGAGCAGCTTCCGAGTGATGCTGGAAAGAGGCAAACTTGCAAAGGAGTGAAATATGTAGTTTAATTACAAAAGGGACTTATCTGTCTCATGCCCAACGAGACGACGAGGTCAATATCGTTGACACGATGAACAGGACACCATGGTGGGGTTGATCCATGTGTTCAAACTCAACAGAGCGACAAGGTCGGTGTTGCCGTGTGCTAGGATCGACACGGTGACCGAGACTGAGAAGCGATGAAGTTGGCGCATAGGGCCGACGAGTGATCGCGCAACTTGTATATGAAAAATAGCACAAGCCAACGTAATAATTTATCGAGATAATTTGATGTGTGTTAAAATGATTTGTGGAAATAACACCCATAGACATCCGGTGGGAGTGCAACGGGCTTGCTGATTGAGAACCAGCAAGAGTCTAAAAGAGTGAATGATCCGATCAAGCGTGTCGAAGTGAAGGGTCCGCCTAAAGTCGTTGGGTTACTAGACCCAAATAAAACGGAAGTGTAGTGTTCCGACTGAGTTGCAGCCCCCGAGGACCAATGCAAACTCGAAATGAAGAACACATGGTGTTCATGAATGACATACGCGTTAAAATGGAAGTTGGAATCGGGAGTCAAATAGCCAGTACTAAGCCAGTATGTGAAAACAAACAACCGAATGTAGAGGTACACTCGATGATGTAGCCTCCGAGTGAATGTAGTGTGTGAAGTATGGGACACTCAAGAACGTGGAAATAACATAATGCAGTGCATGTAGAATGACTTAGCTGTTTGACGACGCGCTAGTGGCCGAGTGGGCATGTTGATGAAGACGTGCCCAACCGAGTGGCGGCGCGTGGATGGCCAAGTGATGTAGATGTGTCTCACCTAATGGCGACGCGCGGGGTGATCGAGTGGCGAAGAAGTGTCTCACCGAGCAACCATGCAAGGGGCGGCCGAGTGGTCAAGAAGTGTCTCACCGAGTGGCGACGCACGGGGCTTTTTTTTGTTCGATCTGAATGCTTCAGGAGCACTCGAAATATGTTTCCAAATCATGGCTAGTTGCGCCTTGGATGAAAACACAACTGATTCCAGACTGAAAGGTTCTCTGAATGATCGGATGTTGTTGATCGTCGAACAAAACTTGGTGGCATTCATATGTCTCTCGGAAGAGACAAACTTGAGGTCCGAGTGTGGACATGCCATAAAAACTCAAGTGACGATACTAGCACGTGGTCTGATTCTCTGGGGAGATGCCACTCCTTATCCCGGGGGAACACCAGCGCAGGCCATCTACGAGTCAAGTTTACGAGGCATGCGCCTTGGACCCTAGTGGAAGGGCCAAGTTAACCCGTGGAGGGGCATCAAGCTCATCTCATAGCGATACTGAAGGTGACTTCAGTCGGGTGTTTTACGTGTTCGAGTGCACGGGTCCCCATGGAGGGTGGTCAGTCCGACTAACAGACATCCTTCTGGAAAGGAACTGTGGGCAATCAATCAGACCGATTTTCCACGGAAATTTCTGGTGAGGCCTAGCCCAACCGGGTGGCGATGTGTGGGGTGTCTAAGTGGTACGTATCCAGCTGAATGACGACGAAGCACGGGGCGACCGAGTGATTGTTGGAGCAAAACGTCCCTGTCCGACTGTTGTAGTTGTTTGTTAACTATGTGAGTAAATTCGTCCGAGCATGCGTGCGAGTCGTTCGAGTGGACGGTCATTCAAGTGAGCTTTATTCACGTCCGAGTGAACCTGGGTTCGAACGGAAAAGGGACTGTTAAGCAATTATATAGTAATTTGAGAACTAAACTATAAAATGGTCGGAGAGGATGAGGTCCTTAATCCTGTGTCGAGTGGCTGGAGACTTGTTCCGCCGGGTTCGTCGTTATCAAAACGGAGTACCGCCAGCCCCCGGAGGGAGGGGCTACCGCACGGTCAGGGCACGGTCGGCCTCCGAATTCGAGCTGCGCCGGGCCTGCTCCCCCTGTCGTGGGAGCTGCTACCGAGCAGTTGATGCATGGGGGGGGGGGGGGAGGCGTACGTGGGGGTTCGTTGATGACGTTGCAGGTGAGGCTGGAGACTACGACAAGACGGACGGCGCCGGTGGCCATGCATGGAGGTTCAACGACGGCTTCGCAAACGAAGCCGGACATGATGACGAGGCGTATGGTGCCGGTGGCTGCATGTTGAAGCTAACCAACGAAGTAACCTGCACGTTAATTGCCCAAAGTGCAAAAATCATCTTAGGGCTAGCCGGCCGAGTGAACCTGTTCGTTAACCGACCGAGTAAAAAGGGGAATCAGCTGAGTGAACCACAGCTGGGCTGCGATCCGGTCGCCACGGCATTAGCCGAGTGGAATAAACGATGAGTAGATCGGACGACGTTATTCGTCTCAGTAAGCCTGCAAGTTAGAAAATACACGTACATCCACGAATCTTTTTTGCTAGACTAAAGTGTCCATGCATGGATGCTATTTTGCAGGGAGTAAAGACCACGGATGATCGGGCATGCATGCACAAATTAATCAATGTGGAAACCAAAAGGTGAGAAATTAAGCCATTAATTTGCAAAAAAAGCGCAGGCAATCAATCGCCCTAATTAGGTACAGTAACGGAATCCTCGCCTAATTGGCCGCTTAATGAGGTGATTACCTTAGTGTGTGCACGCATGGAATGGTAACTCGCACATGGCATGTAATTGGGTTAAGAGCAATTGCCAATTGAGTGTACGCATGCACTAGCACAACCACACGGGAGTGTATGGATGCATGCAAGGCGGTGGAGCATCGTGCGATGAGCACTAATCGGTTGCGGTAATTAGGCCTTCACTCCATGGAGTAGCCGGCATTGGAAATCCTCATCTAATTGGCTGCTTGATTGCCTCAACGAAACGGCTAACCCACTATACGAAGAATTTTGGATACCACGTTACGCACTTGAGATTGCGGGTACGTACTCTCCGATGTAGACGACACAGATGAAGGAGAAGGAGGTGGCCAGGTAGCGCATGCTACCGGTGATGTAGGCAAGGGCCGTCGAGCGCGCCCCTAAGCGGCACCCGTGGCGCGGGGCCACCGAGCGCGCTGCACGACAGACGAGCACAACGATGGGCTGGCGAGTGCGAAGCCGGTGAGTGCGGCGCAGCACTTCAGTGCTCCAAGGGTCGCACGGGTCCGAGCTCTTCGCCTACTCGTCCGCATGTGGTCCAGCCGTGTGCGAGAGAGCGGCGACGACATTCTCATACGAGATCGAAGACGACGAGTGAATGGCGCAGAAGCGCAACACAATTGATGAAATAACCATCTACACCATGGCTCGATAGACGCCAAGCCCAATGGTGGGCGCCAAATGTCGTGGGAATGATTCCGACATTAGAGAGGGGTAGGATAACGGAGCATGATCTATCGAGATGCAAATGGGTGACACGGTGGTTTTATCGAGTTCGGGCCTCTCACGGTGAAGATAACAACCATACGTCTCGTGCTCGAGAGAGGCTTTGCTTATTTGTGATGAACACAGAGTTACATGGTGTATTAGAAAGAGAGGGAGAAGAACAAGTCTTCAAACTAATTCCGGAGACTAGAGAGAGCCAGGGCTCCATGAGGAAGAATGAGCCCGTGGGGGAGAAGAAGCTAACCAAGCTATGTGGTGGGGCTGGCTTATATAGAGTACGCCACCCCCTCACCTACTATGTTACAATGTAGGGCATTAATGCCAAGATGTCATCCCACTAAAAAACTACACTATGAGTCTGATGCTCCGACTGCCTTCCTGACTGTTGATCCTTGCATATCTGAGTGAGTCGTACGACCGAGTGGATAGGCTATACTCGTCCAAGTGGATAAGTTGTAGTATGTATGTATTTGTCTGGGCCCACCTCATGTGTGGACCCCATACTACTATGGTATTTCGACCTTTCATGGGCCTATCCGTTTTGTGTATCCCCAACAATGCCCAAGGCAGCTATCAAGTTCAGGAAGAAGTTGAATTCTGATAAAGAAGATTCTGATTTTGTTCCTGAAGTTCCCGCTCCCTAGAAGCAAAAAGAGAAGGTTGCTGTCAGGAAGGTAGTGAGGAAGGAGTATACCAAACCTTCTTAGGTTAAGCTTACTAAGAAGCCAGGTGTGAAGAGATCCAGGAAGAGGGTTATTCGTGTTGTTGGAAGACAAACCTCAATGTTTGAAGATCCAGCAGAAACTGCTCATGCTGATGATGGGGAGGAAGAGATACGAGTTGAGGCCCCTCCTCCAAAGAAGAAGAAGCTCATGACTGATGCCATTCTTACAATATACCTGAGACATACCCCTACCAAAACTATCCTGAGACATACCCTGCTGCCCAAATCAGGTGATGACAAAATGATTAGAAGTTATTCCATCAATATGCTGCATCATGTAGACACCCACACTTGTTTCAATGTCATGGATTTGATTGCTGAGATTGTTAGGAGAACTTCTGCATACTAAAAGAGATCATGCAGATATGCACCATACATTCACATGCTCATCTGGCAAGATTGACAAGCACGCATATCAGCTTGATCGTCCTCATTTGCCACTTCAGCCAGAGTTTGAGGATAATATAGTTGTGATGGATGACACCCATTCCAGCTCAGCTACAGCTAGAGAGGCTGCACAGGTAGTAGCTGTAGAGGCTGCTAGGAATGCTCCAACTCCACCACCCCAGCTCAAAACCAGAGATGAGCAGATGTCCTTCTTGATCAGCACCATCCGAGGGATGGAGAAGAATATTTCAGAGATCTTGCTAAACCAAAAGAATTTAGAGAGGATCATGGAGATGAAATTCCATGACCTGGATGTGAAGGTGACGGAGTTGACCACTACTGTTGAGCAGCTTCAACATGAAGTTGACTTAGGGAAGATTCCACGCTCAGATGTTGAAGATGATGATGACGATGATGATGATGATTCACCTCTTCGTACTACCACACAGTTCATGACCCACACCCGGTTAGTAGTTGTGCCAGTACCAGAAGAAAGACCATCTTCATCAACTCAAGCTTCAACTCCTGCTCCAGCACCTTGATACGTCTCCAACTTATCTATAATTTTTGATTGTTCCATGCTATTATATTATCTATTTTGGATGTTTTATATGCATTAATATGTTGTTTTATATTATTTTTGGGACTAACCTATTAATCTAGAGCCTGGTGATAGTTTATGTTTTTTTCCATGTTTTTGAGTATTGCAGATAAGGAATATTAAACGGAGTCCAAACAGAATAAAATCTCAGGAATGATTTTTCTTGGACCAGAAGAAACCGAGAAGACTTGGAGTAGGGGCAGGACACTTGTCTGGAGGCCACAAGCCTACAGGGCGTGCCCTGGGGGGGCCCTTGGCTTGTGGGTCCCATGCAGGTCTCCTAACCCTATTTTTCAGCCTATAAATTCCCAAATATTCCCCCATTGCAAAAGGGAGCCACGAAAATACTTTTCCGCCGCCGAGAGCCTCTGTTCCCGTGAGATCCAATCTAGGAGCCTTTTCCGGTAATCTGCTGGAGAGGGAATTGATCATGGAGGGCATCTACATCAACTCCTTTGCCCCTCCGATGACGCGTGAGTAGTTCACCATAGACCTATGGGTCCATAGCTAGTAGTTAGATGGCTTATTCTCTCTCTTTGATCTTCAATACCATGTTCTTCATGATCTTCATGGAGATCTATCTGATGTAATACTCTTTTGCAGTGTGTTTGTCAAGATTCGATGAATTGTGAGTTTATGTTCATATTATCTATGAATATTATTTGAATCCCTTCTGAATTCTTATATGAATGATTTCATATCTTAGCAAGTCTCTTCGAGTTATTGGTTTGGTTTGGCCAACTAGATTGGTAATTCTTGCAACGGGAGAAGTGCTTAGTTTTGGGTTCAATCTTGCGGTGTCCTCACCCAGTGACGTAGTAGGGGTAGCGAGGCACGTATTGTATTGTTGCCATCAACGATAAAAAGATGGGGTTTTCATCATATTGCTTGAGTTTATCCCTCTACATCATGTCATCTTACTTAATGCGTTACTATGTTCTTCATGAACTTAATACTCTAGATGTAGGCGGAAGCCGGTCGATGTGTGGAGTAAAAGTAGTAGATGCAGAATCATTTCGGTCTACTTGACATGGACGTGATGCCTATATGCATAATCATTGCCTTGGATATCTTCATAATTATTCGCTTTTCTATCAATTGCTCGACAGTAATTTGTTCACCCACCGTATTATTTTCCTTTATGAGAGAAGCCTCTAGTGAAACCTATGTCCACCGGGTCTATTTTCCATATTATACTTTCAGATCTACAAACCAAAAATACCAAAAATATCTTGCTGCAATTTATTTACTTTTGTTTCCGCAATCTTTTATATCTATCTCTATCAGGTCCCATCCTTGCAAATAACTCTGAAGGGATTTACAATCCCTTTTTAGCGTTGGGTGCAAGTGTTTGATTGTTTCTGTAGGTACTACGATTGGGGCCTTTCTTGTTCCTCCTACTGGATTGATACCTTGGTTCTCAACAAACCGAGGGAAACACTTATCTACTTTGCTGCATCACCATTTCCTCTTCAAGGGAAAACCAACGCAAACTCAAGAAGTAGCAAGGAGGATTTCTGGCACCATTGCTGGGGAGGATACACATCAAGATCAAGCATACCAAGTACCCATTACAAACTCATCTCTTGCATTTACTTTATTTGCCATTTTCCTCTCATTTTCCTCTCCCCCACTTCACCAATTTGCCGTTTTATTCACCTTTTTCTCGCCGGATCTCTTTTTTTCTACTTGTGTTACCATGTGCCTTCTATTTTCTTGCATCTTTGCTTGCTAAAAATCTATTGATATGGATCCTCATCCACTTGCTAATCTTTTCAAGCGATCCAATTATGATGAACCAATTGCTAGTGAGTTGAGTGTACTTGATTATCTCCATGAAGTTTTGCTTGAGATTCGTGAATCTGCAAATTGTGAAGTGACTCACGATGTTTCCTTGAACGAAAAGCATGATTGCAATGATATTGTTATAAATTATATCAATATCAATTGTGCTAATGATATGCAAACCCGCAAGCTTGGGGATGCTATATTTGATGAGTTTGCCATGACCACTACTTATTGCAATGATCATGATTGGGGTGATAGTGGTTCTTATGATCTTGATAATTTATTTAATACTCTTGATGAATATGGTACCAAAAGTGGGTTTGGAATAGTGCCAATCTTAGGTAAAAATAATCCCACATATTTGGAGAGTGTTCAATCTAATGATTTCTTTGAGAAAAGTGGGTTCGGAGGGGTCATGACTTTAGTTAATGTTAATCCCACTACCTTGGAAGATTGTAAGACTTTTATGCATGTGGATCATGAAATAATGTTTTATGTGATAGCTATATTGTTTAATTTATTCATTATGCTACTGAAAATTACTATGAGAGAGGAACATAACTTTTACATATTGCAATAATATGAAGTTTCTTCTCTATGTGTTGGAAATTTTGAAGTTATACTTGTTTTCCCTTCATATGCTAATTGGTTCTTGTTCCCGTAACTTGTTTCCTCAGAAAATACCCATGCATATGAAGTGGGTTAGACTTAAATATGCTTGCCCTTCATGATACTCTGTTTATGTTTCAGTTCTTTACCTTTCTGTGAGCATCATTGAAATCGTTATGCCTAGCTAGGGGCATTAAACAATAGCGCTTGTTGGGAGACAACCGAATTTTATTTTTATGTTTTTGTTTTTGCTTCTGTTTTTGAGTCCTGCACACATTATTACCTCTGTAATAATTGTGTTTTCTTGTTTTAGTTAGTGTTTGAGCCAAGCAAGACCTTTGGGATGGTCTACGGTGTTTGCAAGTTTATTTTGCTGAAAAACAGAAACTTTCGCTCTAAGTACATGAATTTTGTAAATTCACTGGAACGTTCTTTTGATCTGATTTTTTTACAAAAGATTTATATATGAATTGCCCAGATTTTCCTAACGTTTCAGAATTTTTGGAGTTACAGAAATATTTGAAGTATACAGATTGCTACAGACTGTTCTGTTTTTGACAGATTCTGTTTTCTTTGTGTTGGTTGCTAATTTTGATGAATCTATGGGTTGTATAGGGGGGGTATGAACCATGGATAAGTTGGAATATAGTAAATATTATATCAACATAAATAAATAATGAGTTCACAACAGTACCTAAAGTGGTGATTTATTTTTCTTATACTAACGGATCTCATGAGTTTTCTGTTGAGTTTTGTGTTGTGAAGTTTTCAAGTTTTAGGTAAAGATTTGATGGACTATAGAACAAGGAGTGGCAAGAGCCTAAGCTTGGGGGATTCCTAAGGCACCCCAATCCATGTTCAAGGATACCAGAGAGCCTAAGCTTGGGGATGGCCTGGAAGGCATCCCCTCTTTCGTCTTCAATCCATCGGTAAATTTACTTGATGCTATATTTTTATTCACCACATGATATGTGTTTTGCTTGGAGCGTCTCGTATGATATGAGTCTTTACTTTTCATTTTTCCACAGTCATCCTTGCTGCACACATATTTTGAGGGAGACATGCTGAATCGTGAATTTATTAGAATACTCTTTGTCCTTCACTTATATCTTTTGAGCTAGGCAATGTTGCTCTAGTGCTTCACTTGTATCTTTTGGAGCACGGAAGTGTTTTGTTTTATAGAAATTATTAAACTCTCATACCTCACTTATATTATTTTGAGAGTTCTTTAAACAACATGGTAATTGGCTTAGGTTATGAATTTAGTCCTAATATAATGGGCATCCAAGAGGGATATAACAAAAACTATCATATTAAGTGCATTGAATATGATGAGAAGTTTGATTCCTTGCATATAGTTTTGAGATATGAAGATGGTAATATTAGAAGAAATACTCGTGTTAAAGCTTGTGATTCCCGTAGCATGCACGTACGGTGAACCGTTATGTGATGAAGCTGGAGCATGATTTGTTCAATGATTGTCAACCTTTGTGTGGAGGTCGGGATCGTGCGATGGTTAACTCCTACCAACCCTTCCCCTAGGAGCATGCGTCTAATACTTTGCTTCAATAACTAATAGGCTTTTGCAATAAGTATGTGAGTTCTTTATGACTAATGTGGAGTTCATGGATTATACGCACTCTCACCCTTCCACCTTTGCTAGCCTCTCTAAGTACCGTGCAACTTTCGCCGGTACATTAGACCCACCTTCCTCAAAACAACCACCGCATATTTTCCTCAAAACAGCCACCATATCTACCAATTATGGCATTTTCATAGCCATTCCGAGATATATTGCCATGCAACACCACCGTCCCATTTTTTATGACACGCACCATCACTTCCATATTGCTTATAAAGTCATATTTTGATCTAGATATCGAGTTGTAATCTTTGAGTTGTAAGTAAATAAGAGTGTGATGATTTGTATTATTAGAGCATTGTCCCGTGTGAGAAAAGGATGATGGAATCTATGATTCCGTCACAAGTTGGGATGAGTCTCCGGACTTTACAAAAAATAAAAGAGGCCAAAGAAGCCCACCAAAAAAAGAGAGAGAAAGTAAGAGACAAGGGACAATGTTACTATCTTTTTTCCACACTTGTGCTTCATAATAGCACCTTGTTCTTCATAGAGAGTCTCCTATTTTGTTACTTTCGTATAACTAGTGGAATTTCATTATGCAAAAACCACTTGGTTTTATTTTTGAGCTTTCATACACTTTTAGCTCTAGTGCATTTTTTGCATGGCAATCCCTACTCACTCACATTGATATCTATTGATGGGCATCTCCATAGCTCGTTGATATGCCTAGTTGATGTGAGACTATCTTCTCCTCTTTCTTTTTGCAACCTCCACCATATTCTGTTCCACCTATAGTGGTATATCCATGGCTCACGCTCATGTATTGCGTGAGAGTTGAAAAGGTTTGAGAACATAAAAAGTGTGAAACAATTGCTTGACTTTCATCGGGGTTGTGCATGATTTAGATACTTTGTGTGGTGAAGATGGAGCATAGCCAGACCATATGATTTTGTTGGGATAACTTTCTAATACCATGTTATTTCGAAAGGAAGCAATTGCCTTATTAGTATGCTTGAAGTATTATTGTTTTTATGTCAATATTAGACTTTTGTTTTGAGTCTTATGGATCTGAATATTCATGCCACATTAGAGAATATTAAATGGATAAATATTTTAGGTAGCATTCCACATCAAAAATTCTGTTTTTATCATTTACCTACTCGAGGACGAGCATGAATTAAGCTTGGGGATGCTTGATATACCTCCAATGTATCTATAATTTTTGATTGTTCCATGCTATTATATTATCTGTTTTGGATGTTTTATATGCATTAATATGATGTTTTATATTATTTTTGGGACTAACCTATTAATCTAGAGCCTAGTGCCAGTTTTTGTTTTTTTCCATGTTTTTGAATATGGCAAATAAGGAATATTAAACACAGAACAAGCAAAAGAAAATCTCCGGAATGATTCTTCTTGGACCAGAAGAAACCCACAAGACTTGGAGTAGGGGGCATGACATCTGTTGGGAGGCAACAAGCCTACAGGGGGCACCATAGGGGGCCCCCTGGTTTGTGGGTCCCCAACAGGTCTCCTAACCCTATTCTTCGGCCTATAAATTCCCAAATATTCCCCCATTGCAAAAGAAGCCACGAAAATACTTTTCCGCCGCCGATAGCCTGTGTTCCCGTGAGATCCAATCTAGGAGACTTTTCCGGTAATCTTCCGGAGAGGGAATTGATCACGGAAGGCATCTACATCAACTCCATTGCTCCTCCGATGATGCGTGAGTAGTTCACCACAGACCTACGGGTCCATAGCTAGTAGCGAGATGGCTTATTCTCTCTCTTTGATCTTCAATACCATGTTCTTCATGATCTTCATGGAGATCTATCCGATGTAATGCTCTTCTGTGGTGTGTTTGTCGAGATACGATGAATTATGAGTTTATGTTCGAATTATCTATGAATATTATTTGAATCTCTTCTGAATTCTTATATGCATAATTTCATATCTTAGCAAGTCTCTTTGAGTTATTGGTTTGGTTTGGCCAACTAGATTGGTAATTCTTGCAATGGGAGAAGTGCTTAGTTTTGGGTTCAATCTTGCGGTGTCCTCACCCAGTGACATAGTAGGGGTAGCGATGCACGTATTGTATTGTTGCCATCAAGGATAAAAAGATGGGGGTTTCATCATATTTCTTGAGTTTATCCCTCTACATCATGTCATCTTACTTAATGCGTTATGGTGACCCACAAGTGTAGGGGATCTATCGTAGTCCTTTCAATAAGTAAGAGTGTCGAACCCAAGGAGGAGCATAAGGAAATGACAAGCGATTTTCAGTAAGGTATTCTGTGCAAGCACTCAAATTATCGGTGACAGATAGTTTTGTGATAAGGTAATTTGTAACGGTTAACACGTATCAATTGTAAGTGAGGTGCAACAAGGTGGCCCAATCCTTTCTGTAGCAAATGACAAGCGTGGACAAACTCTTATATAAATAAAAGCGCTCCCAAGGACACATGGGAATTTATGTCAAGCTTGTTTTCATCATGCTCGTATGATTCACGTTCGTTACTTTTGGTAATTTGATATGTGGGTGGACCGGCACTTGGGTGCTGCCCTTACTTAGACAAACCTCCCACTTATGATTAACCTCTCTCGCAAGCATCCGCAACTATGAAATAGGAATTAATATAAATCTAACCATAGCATTAAACATATGGATCCAAATCAGCCCCTTACGAAGCAACACATAAACAAGGGGTTAAGCTTCTGTCACTCTAGCAACACATCATCTACTTATTACTTCCCAATGCCTTCCTCTAGTCCCAAGTAATGGTGAAGTGTCATGTCGTCGACGTTCACATGACACCACTAGAGGATAGATAACATATAACTTATCAAAATATCGAACGAATACCAAATTCACATGATTACTTATAACAAGACTTATCCCATGTCCTCAGGAACAAACGTAACTACTCACAAAGCATATTCATATTCATGATCAGAGTAGTATTAATAATCATTAAGGATCTGAACATATGATCTTCCACCAAATAAACCAACTAGCATCAACTAAAAGGAGTAATCAACATTACTAGCAATCCACAGGTACCAATCTGAGGTATTGAGACAAAGATCGGATACAAGAGATGAATAAGGGTTTGGAGAGGAGATGGTGCCGATGAAGATCTTGATGGAGATTGACCCCCTCTCAATGAGCGGATCGTTGGTGATGACGATGGCTTCAATTCCCCCTCCGGGAGGGAAGTTTCCCCGGCGGAAAAGCTCTGTCGGAGCTCCAGATTGGTTCTATGGAACTTCCGCCTCGAGACGGCCATGTCGCGTCCCGAAAGGTCTGATATGATTTTTCCAGGTCAAAACCCTTCAAATAGCAGAGGATGGGAACCCGAGGCCTGCCAGGGGGCCACAAGCCTGCAGGGCGCGGCCAGGGGGTAGGTGCCGCCCCTGGCTTGTGGCCACCTGGTGGGTCCCCTCCGGTACTTGTTTTGCCCATTATTTTTTGTATATACCAAAACAATTCTCCGTAAATTTTCAGGACTTTTGGAGCTGTGCATAATAGGTCTCTCAGATTTGCTCCTTTTCCAGTCCAGAATTCCAGCTGCCGGCACTCTCCCTCTTCATGTAAATCTTGTAAAATAAGAGAGAAAAGGCATAAGTATTGTACCATAATGTGTAATAATATCCCACAATGCAATAAATATTGATATAAAAGCATGATGCAAAATGGACGTATGAACTCCCCCAAGCTTACACGTCGCTTGTCCTCAAGGGAAAGCCGAAATCAATAAATATGTCCACATGTTTAGATATAGAGGCGTCGATAAAATACGGACATGCAGGAATGATTATATTTAGAAAAACAACACATATTGACAAAGAATATCTTATACTAGAGTAACAATTCATTCACAAGGCAAAATATGCATCAAGAACTCTATTGAGAACTAACAAACTATGATTTCAGTCATTGAAGCAATTCCAATTTATTGCAACATAGGAAAGAGTCAATATAAGAGCTTGTAAATCAAATCCACATACTCAATCATCTTATAGTCTTTCATAATTGCTAACACTCACGCGATAACTATGAGGTCAAAGCATCAATCATACACAGAGAAAAGATAGGGGCTTTTAGTTTTGCCTCCCAACTATATACCTGAAGGATAATGTCAACAATAATAACTCCTGATCACCCACATCTGAGTGGATATATTTGTCTAGATCATTCCCCAACACATGACGCTTGCCAAAATATAAAGGCGAAATTAAGGAAATGGTGAAAATCACCACGACTCTTGTATAAAGGTAAATACTAGAAAGTAAAAGTAACAGATAGGCCCTTCGTAGAGGGAAGTAGAGGTAGTCATGCGCTTTTATAGTTGGATGCACAATCTCTTAATGCAAAAGAACGTCACTTTATATTGCCCCTTGTGATAAAGAACTTTATTATGCAATCTGTCGCTTTTATTTCTTATATATCACAAGTTCGTATAAAGTTTATTTTCCTCGCACTAATAAACCATACATATTTAAGGAGCAATTTTTATTGCTTGCACTGATGACAACTTACTTGAAGGATCCTACTCAATCCATAGGTAGGTATGGTGGACTCTCAAGGCAAAACTGGGTTAAAGGTTTTTGGATGCACAAGTAGTATCTCTACCTGGTGCAGGAGTTTCTTTTGGCTAATATGAGGTGGAAGCAAGCGCACATGTTGAAGGATCTTCAACCATATAACTTCTATTCGTAAATAAGAAAACATAACTCATTATGTTGCCTTCCTTGTCCAACGTCAACCTTTTAGCATATAATATTTTAATGAGTGCTCACAATCATAAAAGATGTCCAAGATAGTATATTTACATGTGAACCTCTCTTTCTTTATTACTTCCTTTTAATTGCAACAATGGCCAATAGCTTTGTTTGCCAACTCACAACAAATTTCAATCAACATACTTTTTATATCTGAAGTCATCACTCCCCATAAGATCATTATGTATGCTCTATTGCTTTTATTCTATACTTATTTCTATTTCTTTTTCTCATGATCATAGCAAGCAAGCAAAGCACTTGACTCAAAACCAGTATTTATTATATAACTCTCGGACTTGCTTACATAGGGGGGACAAAAAGAAAAACTTAAAACTAGATCACACTAAAACTTTATTCTACTAGATCAGGATATAGCAAAAAGGATCAAACGAAAAGAAAAAAGAAAAAATGAAAAATAAAAACAAATAAAAGGTGTGATGGTGATACGATACCGGGGCACCTCCCCCAAGCTTGGTACAAGCCAAGGGGATTGCCCATACCCATGTGTTCAGTTGTCTTCCATCGTTGGTGGTTTTGGTGATGTTGAAGGTTTGTCCTCCGTGTTCCAAGGCATGGGCTCACCATCGTGAAAAGATGAACTAGTCTTCGGGATCCTTAAGCCTGCAGCCAAACTCGTTTTCTTAAATCTGCATTCATACTCATAGTTTTGGTTTTGCAGGTCATAGATCTCGGCTTGGAGGTGCTCGATTTTCTCGTAAATCTTGAAGATGTGATCCCAAAGGTCCTTGGCGTCTAGCTTGTGCTTATGGGTAAACTCCATGATCATCAGGTGATTGGCATTAAGTCCTTGTTCAACCATCCCTTGGCACTTGAAGACTTGTTGCTCCATCGCTTCGAGCCTTGTCTCCATGCTTTCGGTCTTCTTTGGCCCCTTAACATCACGGATGTGCAGCACCTCCTCATGCATCTCAATGGTTTGAGGGTGTTGCAAGACCTCCAAAAGGTAGGGGTTGATGACCCTATCAAAGAACTTGTCCTTCACGGAACTTGAAGACGTCATGTTGGTCTAAATCTGTTACAGAAACAGCTCGAAATGAAAACAGGAGATATTGTCTAGATACAGAGGTCAAAACCTCCAGGAGATTATATAATGAATTTTTGCCGACCCAAAGGAGTATTCTACAAGAAAATGGAGTCTGGAGGGCGCACGGGGTGGCCACAAGCCCGCAGGGCACGACCAGGGGGGTAGGCCGCGCCCCCCGGGCTTGTCGCCTCCTCGTGCACGCTTCGGACTGCTTCATATTTTCTTAAATTTTTAAATATTCCAAAACTGTTAAAAATTGCCATTGAAAATGTTTTGGAGTCGATTTGCTTACCGTAGCACATACCTATTCCTTTTCGAGGTCCGAGACGTTCTAATAGGTCTCCCTACTGTACTCTTCCGGAGTTATGGTATTTGTAATATTAGTTTCAACATTTATGGGAGTACCTAAGATATAATGCTTGATTCTTTGCCCATTTACCACCTTCGTATTTGTGCCTCCGACATTGTTGATCTTGATGGCATCGAAACGATATACTTCCTGAATAATGTAAGGACCTTCCCATTTAGAGAGAGGTTTTTCTGCAAAAAATGTTAAACGAGAGTTGTATAGCAAGACATGATCACCTACATTAAATGCACGCTTTTGTATCCTTCTATCATGCCATCTCTTAACTTTTCTTTAAACAACTTGGCATTCTCATAGGCATGGGTTCTCCATTCATCAAGCGAGCTAATGTGAAATAACCTCTTCTGACCAGCAAGTTTAAATTCATAAATAAGCTCTTTAATTGCCTAATAGGCTTTATGTTCTAGCTCTAGAGGTAAGTGACATGCTTCACCATAAACCATTTTATAAGGAGACATACCCATAGGGTTTTTGTAAGAGGTTCTATACGCCCATAATACATCGTCAAGTTTATTAGACCAATTCTTTCTAGATCTATTAACGATCTTTTGCAAGATCAATTTTATTTCTCTATTGCTCAATTCTACTTGCCCACTAGACTGAGGATGATAAGGAGACGCAACTCTATGATTAACATCATACCTAGCAAGCAATTTATGTTGGAAATATGCCCTAGAGGCAATAATAAATTATTTATTATTATATTTCTTAGTTCATGATAATCGTTTATTATCCATGCTATAATTGTATTGAATGAAGACTTATATACATGTGTGGATACATAGACAAAACACTGTCCCTAGCAAGCCTCTAGTTGGCTAGCCAGTTGATCAAAGATAGTCAGGGTCTTCTGATTATGAACAAGGTGTTGTTGCTTGATAACTGGATCGCGTCATCAGGAGAATCACGTGATGGACTAGACCCAAACTAATAGACGTATCATGTTGATCGTGTCATTTTGTTGCTACTGTTTTCTGCGTGTCAAGTATTTGTTCCTATGACCATAAGATCATATAACTCACTGACACCGGAGGAATGCTTTGTGTGTATCAAACGTCGCAACGTAACTGGGTGACTATAAAGATGCTCTACAGGTATCTCCGAAGGTGTTAGTTGAGTTAGTATGGATCGAGACTAGGACTTGTCACTCCGTGGGACGGAGAGGTATCTCGGGGCCCACTCGGTAATACAACATCACACACAAGCCTTGCAAGCAATGTGACTTAGTGTAAGTTGCGGGATCTTGTATTACAGAACGAGTAAAGAGACTTGCCGGTAAACGAGATTGAAATAGGTATGCGGATACTGACGATCGAATCTCGGGCAAGTAACATACCGAAGGACAAAGGGAATGACATACGGGATTATATGAATCCTTGGCACTAAGGTTCAAACGATAAGATCTTCGTAGAATATGTAGGATCCAATATGGGCATCCAGGTCCCGCTATTGGATATTAACCGAGGAGTCACTCGGGTCATGTCTACATAGTTCTCGAACCCGCAGGGTCTGCACACTTAAGGTTCGACGTTGTTTTATGCGTATTTGAGTTATATGGTTGGTTACCGAATGTTGTTCGGAGTCCCGGATGAGATCACGGACGTCACGAGGGTTTCCGGAATGGTCCGGAAACGAAGATTGATATATAGGATGACCTCATTTGATTACAGGAAGGTTTTCGGAGTTACCGGGAATGTACCGGGAATGACGAATGGGTTCCGGGTGTTCACCGGGGGGGGGGGGGCAACCCACCCCGGAAAAGCCCATAGGCCTTGGGGGTGGCGCACCAGCCCTTAGTGGGCTGGTGGGACAGCCCAAGAAGGCCCTATGCGCCATAGGAAGAAAATCAAAGAGAAAAAAAAGAGGAGGTGGGAAAAAAGGGGAAGGACTCCTCCTTCCAAACCTAGTTGGATTCGGTTTGGAAGGGGAGGACTCCCCCCCTTGGCTCGGCCGAACCCCTTGGGGGTCATTGGACCCCAAGGCAAGGCTGCTCCTCTTCCCCCTATATATACGGAGGTTTTAGGGCTGATTTGAGACAACTTTTGCCACGGCAGCCCGACCACATATCTCCATGGTTTTACCTCTAGATCGCGTTTCTACGGAGCTCGGGCGGAGCCCTGCCGAGATAAGATCATCACCAACCTCCGGAGCGCCGTCATGCTGCCAGAGAACTCATCTACCTCTCTGTCTCTCTTGCTGGATCAAGAAGGCCGAGATCATCGTCGAGCTGTACGTGTGCTGAACGCGGAGGTGCCGTCCGTTCGGCACTAGATCGTGGGACTGATCGCGGTACGGTTCGCGGGGCGGATCGAGGGAC
This sequence comes from Hordeum vulgare subsp. vulgare, assembly GCF_904849725.1. Taxonomy (NCBI): domain Eukaryota; kingdom Viridiplantae; phylum Streptophyta; class Magnoliopsida; order Poales; family Poaceae; genus Hordeum; species Hordeum vulgare. The sequence continues at coordinate 363,179,088 of NC_058522.1, forward strand.
GTGAGGACGTTCCACTACATCAACCGCGTTTCTTAACGCTTCTGCTGTGCGATCTACAAGGGTACGTAGATCGGAAATCCCCTCTCGTAGATGGACATCACCATGATAGGTCTTCGTGCGCGTAGGAAAATTTTTGTTTCCCATGCGACGTTCCCCAACAATTTACGCAAAGCACCATGAATAAAGTGCGAACCACCATCAGTCATTAAATATCTAGGGACTCCAAATCTAGGGAAAATAACTTCTTTCAGCATTTTAATAGAAGTGTTATGATCAACACTACTAGTTGGAATAGATTGTAGCCACTTAGTAACATAATCAACAACAACTAGAATATGAGTATACCCGTTGGATTTTGGAAAAGGTCCCATATAATAAAAACCCCAAACATCAAATGGTTCTATAACTAGAGAGTAAATCATAGGCATTTCCTGACGTCTACTAATATTACCTATTCTTTGACATTCATCACAAGACAAGACAAACTTACGAGCATCCTTGAAGAGAGTAGGCCAATAAAAACCAGATTGTAATACCTTGTGTGCAGTTCTATCTCCAGCGTGATGTCCTTCGTAGGCCTCGGAGTGACACTTGTATAGGATATGTCCCTATTCATGCTCAGGTACACAACGTATAAAAATACCATCTACTCCTTTATAAAGGTTTGGATCGTGCCAAAAGTAATGTCTTAAATCATAGAAGAACTTTTTCTTTTGTTGGTATGTGAAACTAGGCGGTATAAATTTCGTAACAATGTAATTAGCATAATCAACATACCAAGGAGCATTGCGTGAAGCATTTATAACAGCTAGTTGTGCATCAGGAAATCTATCATCAATAGGTAGTATGTCATCAAGAACATTTTCTAATATAGACAAGTTATCCGCTACGTGGTTATCAACGCCCTTTCTATCAATAATATGCAGATCAAATTCTTGTAGCAGAAGGACCCATTGATACGTCTCCATCGTATCTACTTTTCCAAACTCTTTTGCCCTTGTTTTGGACTCTAATTTGCATGATTTGAATGGAACTAACCCGGACTGGCGCTGTTTTCAGCAGAATTGCAATGGTGTTGTTTTTGTGCAGAAATGAAAGTTCTCGGAACGTCCTGAAAATTTACAGAGAATTTTTCTGGAACATATGAAAAATACCTGCGCAAAGATCCACCAGAGGGGATGTGCCAGTGGGCCACAAGCCCTGTTGCCGCGGCCACCCCCTGGCCGCGGCAACCAAGCTTGTGGGGCCCACGTGGCTCTGCCGCCCCCAATCTCAGCTCTACAAATTCACTTTCGCCTAGAAAAAAATCAGAAGAGAAGATTTCGTCACGTTTGCGATACGGAGGCGCCGCCACATCCTGTTCTTCATCTGGAGGACAGATCTGGAGTCCGTTTGGGCTCTGGAGAGGGGAAGTCGTCGCCATCGTCATCATCAACCTTTTTCCCTCTCCAATTCCATGAGGATCTTCATCGTTCGTGAGTAATCTATTCGTAGGCTCGCTGGGCGGTGATGAGTAGGATGAGATCTATCATGTAATCGAGTTAGTTTTGACGGGGATTGATCACTAGTATCCACTATGTTCTGAGATTGATGTTGCTACTACTTTGCCATGCTTAATGCTTGTCACTAGGGCCCGAGTGCCATGATTTCAGATCTGAAATTATTATGTTGTCACCAATATATGTGTGTTTTAGATCTGATCTTGCAAGTTGTAGTTACCTACTTTCTGTTATGACCCGGCAACCCCGGAGTGACAATAACCGGAACCACTCCCGGTGATGACCATAGTTTCAGGAGTTCATGTGTTCACCTAGTGCTAATGCGTTGTTCCGGTTCTTTATTAAAAGGAGAACCTTAATATCATGTAGTATCCTTTTGGACCCCGCTGCCACGGGAGGGATGGACAATAGATGTCATGCAAGTTCTTTTCCCTAAGCACATATGACTACACACGGAATGCATGCCTACATCACATTGACAAACGGGAGCTAGCCACATATCTCTCTGTGTTATAACTGTTGCATGATGAATATCATCCAAACGAATCACCAACCCATTGCCTACGAGTTTGTCCCACTGCTGCTGTTACTTGTCTTGCTCTGCTGCTACCGTTGTTACTGCTGCTACTTGCTACCGCTGTCACTACTGCTGTTCCTTGCCACTTCTGTTACTTGTTACACTGCTGCTACCTGCTACAATTCTGGTTCGCTTGGCGTTGACGGAAAAGACAATTTCCATCAACGGGCAGCTTCTGGCGCCATTGATACGACAGTTAGGAATAGTCTGTCGTGTCAACATATCATTTCTGACACCGTCGTTATCATCCTACTTTGCTGCTGATATTTTGCTTGCAGATACTAATCTTTCAGGTGTGGTTGAATCCGACAAATTCATCTGCTAATACTCGAGAATACTCTACCCTCGAAAACTAGCGCGAACCCACGCACTGTTGGGCCATCAACAATATTCTTCTAGTTTCGTTGCCGGGGAGTGCTAACATCATTCTTCTGGTGCCGTTGCAGGGGAGGGTCTGTTGTCACAGTAGCACCCATCTAATAAGTCTAGGCTTAGCATCTTTCTTTTCCGTAAGGTACTTAATAGTAGTGTGATCAGTGTGAACAATTACTTTGGAATCAACAATATAAGGTCTAAACTTATCGCAAGCAAACACAACTGCTAAAAATTACTTTTCAGTGGTAGCATAGTTTCTTTGAGCACTGTCTAGAGTTTTACTGGCATAATGGATAACATTTAATTTCTTATCAACTCTTTGTCCTAGAACAACACCAACAGCATAATCACTAGCATCACACATAATTTCAAAGGGTGGGTTCCAATCAAGTGGTTGAACAACAGGTGCAGTTATCAAGGCTTTCTTAAGAATTTCAAATGCTTCTACACAATCATCATCGAAAATGAATGGAATATCCTTTTGCAAAAGATTAGTGAGAGGCTTAGAAATTTTAGAGAAGTCTTTAATAAATATCCTATAGAAACCAGCATGACCAAGGAAACTTCTTATACCTTTAATATCTGTTGGACACGATATTTTTTCAATAACATCTACTTTAGCTTTATCAACTTTAATACCTCTTTTGGAGATTTTGTGTCCCAAGATGATGCCTTCATTAACCATAAAGTGGCACTTCTCCCAATTCAAGACAAGATTAGTTTCTTCACATCTCTGCAAAACTCGATCAAGGTTGCTCAAGCAATCATCAAAGGAAGTTCCGTAAACGGAAAAAACATCCATGAAAGCCTCAACAATCTTTCCACAAAAGTCACAGAATATAGCCATAATACATCTTCGAAAGGTACAAGGAGCATTGCATAAACCAAAAGGCAGACATCTATAAGCAAAGGTACCGAAAGGGCAAGTAAAAGTGGTTTTCTCTTGACCCTCTTTTGATACAGGTATTTGAGAGAATCGAGAGTAACCATCTAGAAAGCAAAATGTGTATGTTTGGATAGTCTTTCTAGCATTTGTTCAATAAAAGGTAGAAGGTAATGATCTTTCCTAGTAGCTTTATTTAATTTCCAGATAGTACATGGGACTAACCCATCTACTATCAGCAATAGGATAAATTATACCCGCCTCCAGAAGTTTAAGTATTTCATTTCTTACCACTTCCTTCATTTTAGGATTTAATCGTCGTTGGTGATGAACTACTCATTTAGCATCAGGCTCCATATTGATTTTGTGCTGACATAGAGTGGGACTAATGCCCTTAAGATCATCAAGAGTATATCCAATAGCGGCATGATGCTTCCTCGGAGTTTTCAATAATCGCTTTTCTTCATGCTCTCAAAGGTTAGCACTAATAATAACATGATATATCTCCTTTTCATCAAGATAAGCATACTTCAGAGTATCAAGTAATCGTTTAAGCCCAAACATGGGATCACCCTTGGGTGGAGGAGGATCCCCAAGTATTTCAACAGGTAGGTTGTTTTTCAGAATTGGCTGCTGCTGCCTCTTGAGCTTGCGTTGGTTTTTCCCTTGTAGAGGAAAGGGTGATGCAGCACAGGAGCAGTAAGTATTTCCCTCAATTTGAGAACCAAGGTATAAATCCTGTAGGAGAACCAAGCCAAGTGTAGAGAGTACCTGCGCAAACACAAACAAGCTTGCACCCAACGCTATAAAGGGGTTGTCAATCCCTTCAAGATTGTTTCCAAAGTGAGATCTGAAGGCGGAAAGTGCAACGAAGTAAAAGTGTAAGGCTAAATATATGAAGTGAAATAGACCCGGGGGCCATAGTGTTCACTAGAGGCTTCTCTCAAAATAGCAAATATTACGGTGGGTGAAAAAATTACTGTCGAGCAATTGATAGAACCGCGCAAAGTCATGACGATATCTAAGGCAATGATCATACATATAGGCATCACGTCCGAGACAAGTAGACTGATACTTTCTGCATCTACTACTATTACTCCACACATCGGCCACTATCCGTCATGCATCTAGTGTATTGAGTTCATGACAAACAGAGTAACGCCTTAAGCAAGATGACATGATGTAGAGGGATAAACTCAAACCAATGATGTAAACCCCATCTTTTTACCCTTGATGGCAACAACATGATGCGTGCCTCGCTACCCCTTCTGTCACTAGGTGAGATCACCACACGGTATGAACCCAAAACCAAGCACTTCTCCAATTGCAAGAATCTTATATCAAGTTGGCCAAACAAAAACCACAACTCAAAGAGAATTACAAGGATATGAAATCATGCATATAAGAGATCAGAAGAAACTCAAATAACATTCATAGATAATGTGATCATAAATCGACAATTCATCGGATCTCGACAAACACACCGCAAAAGAAGATTACATCAGATAGATCTCCATGAAGATCATGGAGAACTTTGTATTGAAGATCCAAGAGAGAGAAGAAGCCATCTAGCTAATAGCTATGGACCCGAAGGTCTATGGTGAACTACTCACGCATCATCGGAGAGGTCATGGTGTTGATAAAGAAGCCCTCCGTGTTCGAATCCCCCCTCCGATAGGGCACCGGAACGTGCCCCAGATGGGATTTTGTGGAGACAGAAGCTTGCAGCAGAAGAAAAGTATTTTCGTGGATCTCTCGCGCAGTTTTGGATTTTTCGGGAATTTATAGGCGGAAGAGGTAGGGCAGACGAGCCACAGGGGCCCACAAGCGTGCTAGGCGCGCCCCTGGCCGTGCCTAGGGGGCTTGTGGCCTCCCCTGGTGGCCTCTGCCTTGGTTCTCATGTCCCGTACGTATCTTCTGTTTTGGAAAAAATCTTTTCGGAAGTTTTATTCCGTTTGGACACCATTTCAAATCCTCCTGTGAAAAGGGTCAAAAACACGAAAAAACAGGAACTGACACTTGGCACTAAGTTAATAAGTTAGTCCCAAAAAAGATATAAAAGGCATACAAAACATCCATAGTTTGACAAGATAAATAGCATGGAACCATAACAAATTGTAGATACGTTGGAGACGTATAAAGCATCCCAAGCTTAACTCCTGCTCGTCCTCGAGTAGGGAAGTGATAAAGAATGAATTTTTGATGTGGAATGCTACCTAGCATAGTTGTCCTTTGTAATTCTTTTAGGTGACTTGAATGTTCAGATCCGTAAGATTCAAAACAATAGTTTGCTATTTTACATGAAAACAATAATACTTCAGGAAAACTAGCAAGGTAATCGTGAACTTTCAAAATAACAAGATCAAAGAAAGTTATCCCTACAAAATCATATAGTCTCGCTATGCTCCATCATCCCCCCACAACTAATTTAAATCATGCACAACCCGGTATTGGCCAAGTAATTGTTTTCTCACTCTTACTTTCTCAAACCTTTTTCAACTCGCACGCAATATATGAGCGTGAGCCATGGATATAGAACTATGGTGGAATAGAGTGTGGTGGAGGTTGTGAGACAAAAAGGAGGAGATGGTCACATTGACTCGGTGTATCAAAGGGCTATGGAGATGCCCATTAATAGATATCAATGTGAATGAGTAGGGATTGCCATACAACGGATGCACTAGAGCTATAAGTATGTGAAAGCTCAAAAGGAGAACTAGTGGGTGTGCATCCAACTTGCTTGCTCACGAAGACCTAGGGTAATTTTGAGGAAGCCCATCATTGGATAGTAGCATTGTCCCTTCTCTCTTCTTCTTTTTTTTGTTTGGGCTATTTGGCCTCTTTCCATATCTCTTTTTTTTGTGGGCAACTTTGGCCTCTTTTTTTTATTTCCTCACATGGGACAATGCACAAATAATGATGATCATCACACTTTTATTTACTCACAGCTCAAAGCTTAGAACGATGATGACTCTATAGGAAATGCCTTCGGCAGTGTACCGGGATGTGCAACGATCTAGCTTGGCGTATGACCTTGAAACATCTCGCTAGCTATCTTACGATCATGCAATGGCAATATGAGAGTGACGGCACAAGTCATGAGACGAAACAGTGGGAGTTGCATGGCAATATATCTCGGAATGGCTATGAAAATGCCATAGTAGGTAGGTATGGTGGCTGTTTTGAGGGAGGCATATGGTTGGTTTGTGCACCGGCGAAAATTGCATGGTACTAGAGAGGCTAGCAATGGTGGAAGGTGAAAGTGCATCTATACCATGGACTCACATTAGTCATGAAGAACTCACATACTTATTGCGAAAGTTTTTATTAGTAATTGAAACAGAGGGCTAAACACATACTCCCAGGGGAAGGGTTGGTAGGTGTTAACCATCGCGCGATCCCGACCACAACACAATGGATGACAATCAATAGATCAATTATGCTCCGACTTCCTAACATAGTGGTTCACCATACGTGCATGTTACGGGAATCACTAATTTGAACACAAGTATTTCTAGATTCACAACACCCTACTAACATAACTCTTAATATTACCAAATCCACGTCTCAAAACTAATTGAGAGGAATCAAACTTCTCTTTCTACTCAATGCACATGAAGATGGGAGTTTATTGTATCCTATTTGGATATCTATCACCTTTGGGACTACTTTCATAGCACAAGCGAACTACCAAGTTACGCACCACTGTGCTCTAAAAGATCTATGTGAAGCACGTAGAGCAACATTGCCTAGCTCAAAAGATATAAGTGAAGCACAAAGAGTATTCTAGCAAATTCACGATGAGTGCATGTCTCTCTCAAAAGGTGTGCAGCAAGGATGATTGTGACACAACAAAAATAAAAGACTCCTACGATACAAGACGCTCCAAGCAAAACACATATCATGTGGTGAATAAAAATATAGCTCCAAGTAATGTTACCGATGGATTGAAGACGAAAGAGGGGATGCCTTTTCGGGGCATCCCCAAGCTTAGGCTTTTTGGTGTCCTTGAATTTGGCTTGGGATGCCTTGGTCATCCCCAAGCTTGAGCTCTTTCTAGTCTTTATCCCTTTGTCCATGAGAACATCACCCAAAACTTGAAAACTTCACAACACAAAACTTAAACAGAAACTCGTGATATCATTCGCACAAGAAAACAAGCTACCACCTCTTTAGGTACTGCAGCAATCTTGATTTCTATTTATATTGATGTTAGATTACTCTATTCTCACTTTTCCATGGCTAGTACCCCCTGATACTATCCATAGTTTCATCAAAACAAGCAACCAACACAACAAAAATAGAATCTGTCAAAAACAGACCAGTCTGTAGCAATCTGTATACTTCGTGTACTTCTGGTACCTCAAAAATTCTGAAACCTTACAACAGCCTGGGAAAAAGGCATATCAACCAGCATAAAAAAGAATCAACTCAGAAGCTCTTTCTGAATAAAAATAAAAAATAATTTCGTGAGTGAAAAGTTTTTGTCTTTTTCCAGCAGGATCAAACAACCAACACCAAACTAGTCATAAATGTTTTGCTTGGCTCAAACAAAAAAAGAAACACGAATAACACAATCATAACAGAATTATGATGGTGTGGACGCAACAAAACAGAAATAAAAAGAGAAATTCATTGGGTTGCCTCCCAACAAGCGCTATTGTTTAACGCACTTAGCTAGGCATAAGGTGATGGAATCACGTATCGTCGTCTTTGGTACTCAAACCATAAGTATCCCTCGTCATGGATTCATAAGGCAATCTTATTTTCTTTCTAGGAAAATGTTCCATGCCCTTCTTTAAAGGAAATTGAAGTCTAATATTCCCTTACTTCATATCGATGATAGCACCAATAGTCCTTAGGAAAGGTCTACCAAGAATGATAGGGCATGTAGGATTGCAATCAATATCAAGCAAAATGAAATCCATGGGTACATAGTTCCTATTTGCAATAATAAGAACATAATTGATCCTTACCATGGGTTTCTTGAAAGTAGAATCCGCAAGATGCAAATTAAGAGAGCACTCCTCAATCTCATTAAAGCCTAGAACATCACATAAAGACTTTGGAATCGCGGAAACACTAGCACCCAAATCACACAAAGCATTGCATTCATAGTTTTTGATTTTGATTTTGATAGTAGGTTCCAACTCATCATGAAGATTTCTAGGAATAGAAACTTCCAACTCAAGTTTCTCTTCAAGAGATTTTATCATAGCTTTGACGATATGATTGGTAAAGGCCTTGTTTTGGCTATAAGCGTGTGGAGAGTTTAGCACGGATTGCATCAAGGAAATGCATTAAATCAAGGAGTAATTGTCATAATTGAATTTCTTGAAATCTAAAGTAGTAGTTTCATTACTACTCAAAGTTTTGATATCTTCTACTCCACTTTCAATGCTTTTAGCATCAAGATTGATGGACTCCGAATCATTCGGACGTTTTTCAACCAAAGTGGTTTCATATCCAGCCCCATCATCATTAGGTTTGACACTAGAAAACAAGGATTCAATGGGAGTCACACCAAGCACTTTAAGATCTTCGTGATTCTTATCACGAGAACACGCCTTTTTAAGCCATTCATGTCTAGCACGAATTTGGGCGGTTCTTTCTTTGCTCTCACTCATGGAAACACACATAGCTTTGAAAGTTTCATCCATATTGATCTTGGGAGGAGAACATCTAACTTTCAAAGCATCAATATCAATAGACATTCTATCAACGCTCCTAGCCAAATCATCAATTTTGAGTAGTTTGTCCTCTATGGACGCATTGAAAATCTTTTGAGAGTTGATAAACTCTTTGATATTACTCTCTAGATCAGAGGGTAATTTATTGTAGTTTCCATGAGTATTGTTGTAGGAGTTGCCAAACTTATTAGACGGGTTACTAGGAAAAGGCCTAGGAACATAGTTTCCTCTAAAAGCATTGTTGTTGCCAAAATTATTCCTACCAACAAAATTAACGTCCAAGCTCGCATTGCTACTCTCAATCAAGGAAGACAAGGGCATATCATTAGGATCTAAAGGAGCACTTCTACTAGAAACCAAATTCATTAACTCGTCCATCTTAGCGCTCAATGAGTTAATTTCTTCTATAGCGTGTACCTTCTTACTAGTAGGTGACCTTTCAATGTGCCACTCAGAGTAGTTTGTCATGATATTGTCTAGGAGTTTTTATGGCTTCTCCTAATGTGATTTCCATGAACGTTACACCTGAGGCGTAGTCCAAGATATTTCTAGAAGAGAAATTCAAGCCAGCGTAGAAGATTTGTATAATCATCCAAAGACTCAAGCCATGAGAGGGAGAATTTCTAATCATCAATTTCATTCTCTCCCAAGATTGTGCAACATGTTCATGATCAAGTTGCTTAAAATTCATGATATCATTACAAAGAGAGATAATCTTAGCCGGCGAAAAATACTTGGATATATAAGCATCTTTGCACTTGTTCCAAGAATCAATACTATTTTTGGGCAAAGACCAAGTGTTTGCTCGATCTCGCAACGAGAAAGGTAAAAGCTTCAATTTAATCAAATCATTATCCACATATTTCTTCTTTTGCATATCGCAAAGCTCAATGAAGGTATTAAGATGGGATGCGGCATCTTCACTAGGAAGGCCGGAGAATTGCTCTTTCATAACAAGATTCAGCAAAGCAGCATTGATTTCGTATGATTCTGCACTAGTGGCGGGACCAATCGGAGTACTAATAAAATCATTATTATTAGTATTCGAGAAGTCACAAAGTTTGGTGTTTTCAGTCATGGTGACTTCAGCAAACAAACAAGCACACAAGCGAACAGAAAGCGAGCGAGAGAAAAGGGCGAACGAAAAAGGCAAATATTTTTGTAATTTTTTGTTTTTCAGAAGTGGGGGAGAGGAAAACGAGAGGCAAAAAAGTAAATGCAAGAGATGAGTTTGCGACACTTACTTGGATGGGCTTCACTTAGAACTTGATCCTCCCCGCCAACGGCGCCAGAAATCCTTCTGCTGCCTCTTGAGCTTGTGTTGGTTTTTCCCTTGAAGAGGAAAGGGTGATGCATCACAGGAGCATTAAGTATTTCCCTCAGTTTGAGAACCAAGGTATCAATCCCGTAGGAGAACCAAGCCAAGTTTCCAGAGTACCTGCGCAGACACAAACGAGCTTGCACCCAACGCTATAAAGGGGTTGTCAATCCCTTCAAGATTGATTGCAAAGTGAGAATTGAAGGAAGAAAGTGCAACGAAGTAAAAGTGTAAGGCTGAAAATATAAAGTGAAATAGACCCCGGGGCCGTAGTGTTCACTAGAGGCTTCTCTCAAAATAGCAAATATTATGGTGGGTGAACAAATTACTGTCGAGCAATTGATAGAACCGCACAAAGTCATGACGATATCTAAGGCAATGATCATACATATAGGCATGACGTCCGAGACATGTAGACTGATACTTTCTGCATCTACTACTATTGTGACATCCCCGGATTAGGCTACAGTAATCTCGGTAATTGAACTACAGTAAATCTATGCAAAGGATGCCACGTCATCGTGATTCTATTGTTGATCTCGTGATAGTCAAAACCGAGTCAAAATTCGAAGTTTAAAAATAAATCCAACGGGAAAAAGTTTTACAATGTTTAAAATAAAAATTGTCGGGAAAGTTATTAAAACTTTCCTAATAAGTTATAAAAACAAATCGGGATTTTTTGAAAATATTCAAAGTCCTATATAATTAAGACAGAAAGATATATATATACTATATATATATATGTATATATATATATATATAAGAAAAGAAGAAGGAAAAAGCCCCTTGCCCAACTTGGCCAAGTTGGCCCAGCCGGCCAAGCTCCCAGCGAACCCTAGGGCGCCCCCGCCCCGCCTCCTTTTTTCCCTACAGCCGCCGCCAGGGCAATCCCCCTCGCCACCAACTCCCCGCTCCCACCTAACCCCCCCACACACCAGAACCCTTCCCACCGACAGCCCCCTCGTGGCCTCGTCCCAAACCCCACCTACCGCCAGCACCGTCGCCCCACCTACCACCATCGTTACTCCCTCGTTCACTCCCAGATCCCGCGACCGAGCCTCCCGCTCATCGCCCCTGGCCACCGCGCCCCCCTCGCTCACCCTGCTCCTCCTCTCATCACTCTCTCCATCCCCCAGCGCCGCCTCTCGCCAGATCCTGGTCACCCTCAACCCCCGAAGCTCACTGCGTCCCGCGGCCTCGCCCCGTGCTGGCGGAACGCCCCCGTCGCCCTACCCCCACACAACCGGCGGCCAGTGCCCCGATGTTGTCGACTCCCTTCTCCTCTCTGGCACGGCGCCCCCCCATACGGCCGCCACCGGGGCCCCTTCACCACGCCTCCCTCCGCCTCGGGCCCCCACCGATGACCTCACCTCCGAAGGTCCTCACCTCCGGCCTCCCTCGACCCGACGGCTCCGCCTCGCCACCGGATTGGCCACCTCCGCCACAACTTCCACGTCGGAGCTCCTCCGCCTACCTCGCCGGAACCGCGACGCACCCCACAGTCGGCTCCTCCGCTTCCCCGTCGGTTCCACCACGCCCCACCGCCCCTCTTCCCGGCAATGCCGGTGAGCAACGGGCCTTCACCGTCCCCTTTCGTCCTTCCCTCTATGGCGACCTCACCACCTCGCCTCTACGCCATTCCCCTCCTGCTTACCAGGAGGAGGAGGAGGAGGAGTTGCCTCTTGTGAGTTGAGAGAAGAAATTAAAGAAAAGAAAGAAATTAGAGGGAGAGATGTATGTATGTGTGCATAGTGTGATAAATGTATTTATGTATAAATGCATATGTATGTATTTTGTGTATACGTGGATGTATGTACGTAGGCCTATATATGTGTGAACTGAATGTGTGTGCGTGTAGTGTTTGTGTGATCACTGCCCCAAATGACATGCGGGTCCCACGCTTCTAAGACAAGAATTTAAATAAATAGAAATAGTTTTGTAATTAATTAATATTAATAATTTAACAAATTTGACTAATCAATTATTTAAATAGTAAATACTGTTTTGGAATAATTAGGACTTAATATAATAATAATATAAGAAAATGAATAATTAGTTATATTAATTAATTAGTTAATTAATTAAATAGGTAATTACAATAATCATAGGATGACACGTAAGTCCCCCACTAAATTAATCTGATTAATTACTATTTAATCTTAATTAAAAACTGAGTCTATGACGCACGGGACCCACTGGTCAGTTGACCAGTCAACTGCTGATGTCAGCGTGCATCATGCTGGTGTCATAATTGCTTTTATTCAATTTATTTAAATCTGTTTTTAATTCCTAATTTTTGAATAGAACTTTAAAAATTAATATAAAATAATCCGTAAGTCAGATCAAAATATTTTCAACATGAAAGTTGATCAGAAGAACGAGACGAACCTGGATACATGGTCCATTCGTTTGTCACGCGTCCCTAGCATAGGAAACGTGGAACTTTTCCATCGTTTTTCGTGTGACCCATAGTAGCCCGAGACCCGGGAAAATATCGTCAGATATTCTTCCGACCCGTCTATGACGGATGTTACTGCGTTAGCTCATGTCTAGCCTGCATCTTGCCATGTCATGCATTGTGTTGCACCGTTGCTATTATTTATTATTTCTTCTGCCTTTTCTTACCGATATACCCCGAGACTGACGCTGTTGCCGGGTACATCTACGACCCTGCCGATCAGTCCTTTGCCGCAGAGAAGCAAGGCAAGCAAACCCCCTTGATCATCCCTATATCGCCTAAGTCTTTCTCCCTCATGTTTGCATTAGTATTTTGCTACTGTTGTAGTTAGCTCCTATATCTGATGCATAGCGTAATTTTGATGAACTCCTACTTTCAGTACAATACCTTTAAATCTGTTTAGTATAGGTGGAGCAGTCACCCCCTCTGACCCCGTAGTCCAGTTGCCCCGCTTGTTTTCAAATCTCGATCTCTGATCGACGAGCCATACCCGACACAACACATACACCCCCTTAGTCGTATGACGCTACAGAGATACTATCGAGTACTGCTACTGCAACAAAAGACCTTCCAACGGCGCCAGGAATAGGCACGTCGACGGGAGAATACTTGGCTTGATCTTTCTGCTGCGGCTACGCCTTAAGGGACTTCCTAGGCAAGTATGCAAAGGATTTCCCCCGTCGCCTTGGAGCCTTGCGTTGGTGTTCCCTTGAAGCGGAAAGGGTGATGTTGCATAGCGGTGGTAAGTATTTCCCTCAGTTTGAGAACTAAGGTATCAATCTAGTGGAGGAGTATCTCAAGATCCTGCACAAACACAAAAGCTTGCTCCCAACGCTATGAAGGGGTTGTCAATCCCTTATAGATTGTTTTCCAAGTGAGAACTGAAAGCAACAAAGTAACAAAGCAAAGTAAAAGCGGAGGTGTAAACGATGGATGTGAATAGACCCGGGGGCCGTAGTGTACTAGTGGCTTCTCTCATGAAAGCAAGTAGACGGTGGGTGAACAAATTACTGTCGAGCAATTGATAGAACCGCGCAAAGTCGTGACGATATCTATGCAATGATTATTTCTATAGGCATCACGTCCAAAACAAGTAGACCGATACTGTGTGCATCTACTACTATTACTCCACACGTCGACCGCTATCCAGCATGCATCTAGTGTATTATGTCCATAAGAATAGAGTAACGCCTTAAGCAAGATGACATGATGTAAAGGGATAATCTCAAACCAATGATAAAAACCCCATCTTTTTACCATTGATGGCAACTACTTGATGTGTGCCTTGCTGCCCCTACTGTCACCAGGAAAGGTCACCACATGGCAGAACCCAAAACCAAGCACTTCTCTCATTACAAGAATCATAGATCTAGTTGGCCAAACAAAACCCAAGACTCGGAGAGACTTACAAGGATATCAAATCATGCATATAAGAAATCAGCAAAGACTCAAATATATATCATAGATAATCTGATCACAAATCCACAATTCATCGAATCTCGACAAACACACCGCCAAAGAAGATTACATCGGATAGATCTCCATGAAGATCAGGGAGAACTTTGTATTTAAGATCTAAGAGAGAGAAGAAGCCATCTAGATACTAACTACGGACCCGTAGGTCTGAAGTGAACTACTCACGAGTCATTGGAGGGGTGATGATGATGATGAAGGAGCCCTCCAACTCCAAAGTCGCCTCCGGTAGGGTGCTGGGAAGGGTCTCCAGATGAGATCTCACGGAAGCTTGCGGCGGCGGAAAAGTATTTTCGAGGCTCCCCTCATTTTTTGTGGAATATTTGGGAATTTATAGGCCAAAGACCTAGGTCAGGGGGCGGCCAGGGAGGCCACAAGCCTGCCCACCGGCGCCTCCCCCTGGTGGCGGGGTGGGGGCTTGTGGGCTCCCTGGAGCCCACCTGGCTTGGCCCAAAGGCCCCCTGATGTTCTTCCGTTCGGGAAAAAAACATTTCGGGGTTTTTATTCCGTTCGGACTCAGTTCCAAAATCAGATCTGAAAAGAGTCAAAAACACGGAAAAAAAAGGAACTGGCACTTGGCACTGAATTAATAAGTTAGTCCCAAAAAGATATAAAAAGGTACATAAAACATCAAAAGAAGACAAGATAACTGCGTGAAACCATCAAAAATTATAGATACGTTTGAGACGTATCAAGTACCGAGAGTGACACCTCGCTAAGTACTCCTGATGATATCTCGGTAGTACAGCTAGTCGGTCGTGGTTATCGAGGGTGATTCCTCCTTCACCACTCCCGACGATGCCTTTGTCGTGCAACCCCTCAAATGTGGGACCCCCGAGGGTGATTCCTCTAAGCCCACCTTGACGGATACATCGTTCGGAATCCAACGAGGGTGATACCTCGGATTCCCCCCGATGTTACAACCACACAGTTACTCGACCATGTTACTCGGATCATTAGTGATTAGATGTTAGACGAGTGGATTCCCGCGAGATTGTGTTGATGGCCTAATTAAAACGATAATGGATTTGGGTATTTGATCTGGGTTAGTTGGAGACCTTTTCGCACTAACCGGCTACGCGGGAAGAATTATGGTTACTCGGCGTCGCGGTATCAGCCGAAGCTTTTCAGACCTCAGCAATGTAGCGGCGCGCTCCTGAGTGGTCCCGAGATGCATCGCGCTTGTGATTAAGGGATTCTAGGACTGACGTCAGCCGCCCACGCATCATGCAGGAGCGCGAAGGGGAACTGGGTCCACGAACACTTTGTGCTTAGGAGTTAGACCGGCGGGCTGGCCTCTCTGTTGAGTCTTAGGTGGTGCTGCGACGTGTCGATATTCCGAGGCCGGGCAGGACCCGGAAAGGTGTGTCCGGCCAGAGTGTTATCGAGCGTGTCGGGACATGTGGTGCCCCCTACAGGGATGCAAATTAACTGTTCGAATAGCCGTGTCCACGGTTACAGGACGACTTGGAGTTGTGCCCTAATCTTATACAACTACAAATGTTACTTAACTAGAGTTAGTTGCCTCGAGATTGCTTCCTCGCAGGGAGTCGAGGGAGGATCTCTGGGCGTGACCTCACTTTAATAATGCTGCAACAATATGACTTATTTGTGTTACCTTGTTCTACTCTCGTCTATTGCTGCAAGACCCTCAAGATGCTAGTATTCGATAGGACTAGTCCTTCTCTCTCTATTCTTGCATTGCTGCAGTCAGTCCACATATAACCACCCCCTTCTTTGATACTGATGCATACTTAGAATAGTTCTGATGTAAGACTTGCGAGTACTTTGGATGAGTACTCACCGTTGCTTTGCTCCCCCCTTTGTCCCCTTGATCCGTGCTGCGACCAGATGATGGAGCCCAGGAGATGGAGGTTCCCGCCGACGACGACTGCTACTCCGACGGTGTCTTTCTTCATGGAGGCCGCTGAACACCTGGAGTATTTTAGGAGGTTCCCAGGGAGGAGGCCTCGCCTCGTTCGATCATGTTTCTTTTGTGCTAGCCTTCTCTAAGGCACCCCATGTTTTATGTCTGTACTCAGATATTGTTGCTTCCGCTGACTCGTGTGTTTATCGAGCTTCTGTATTCTAGCCCTCGAGGCCCCTGGCTTGTAATATGAAGCTTGTATTATTTATTTGTGTCTAGAGTTGTGTTGTGATATCTTCCCGTGAGTCCTTGGGTTTGATCGTACGCATTTGTGTGTATGATTAGCGTAAGATTGAATCGAGTGCGTCACAACTATTAATCCACACATCGACCGCTATCCAGCATGCATCTAGTGTATTGAGTTCATGACGAACAAAGTAACGCCTTAAGCAAGATGACATGATGTAGAGGGATAAACTCAAACAATGATGTAAACCCCACCTTTTTACCCTTGATGGCAACAACATGATGCGTGCCTCGCTACCCCTTCTGTCACTGGGTGAGGTGACCACACGGTATGAACCCAAAACCAAGCACTTCTCCCATTGCAAGAATCATTGATCAAGTTGGTCAAACAAAACCCACAACTCGAAGAGAATTACAAGGATATGAAATCATGCATATAAGAGATCCGAAGAAACTCAAATAAGATTCTTAGATAATTTGATCATAAATCCACAATTCATCGGATCTCGACAAACTCACCGCAAAAGAAGATTACATCGGATAGTTTTCCATGAAGATCATGGAGAACTTTGTATTGAAGATCTAAGAGAGAGAAGAAGCTATCTAGCTACTAGCTATGGACCCGAAGGTCTATGGTGAACTACTCACGCATCATCGGGGAGGTCATGGTGTTGATGAAGAAGCCCTCCGTATCCGAATCCCCCCTCCGGCAAGGCACCAGAACGTGCCACAGATGGGATCTTGCGGAGACAGAAACTTGCGGTGGCGGAAAAGTATTTTCGTGGATCTCTCACGTAGTTTTGGATTTTTTGGGAATTTATAGGCGAAAGAGGTAGGGCAGACGAGCCACAAGGGGCCCACAAGCCTGCTAGGCGCGACCCCCTTGGTCGCGCCTAGGGGGCTTGTGGCCTCTCCTGGTGGCCTCTGCCTTGGTTCTCATGTCCCGTGCGTATCTTCTGTTCCAGAAAAAATCTTTTCGGAAGTTTGATTCCGATTGGACACCGTTTAAAATCCTCCTCTGAAAAGGGTCAAAAACACGGAAAAAACAGGAACTGGCACTTGGCACTAAGTTAATAAGTTAGTCCCAAAAAAGATATAAAAGGCATACAAAACATCCAAAGTTTGACAAGCTAATAGCATGGAACCATAAAAAATTATAGATACGTTGGAGACGTATCAGCTGCTGATCAAAGAAAATCTTATCTGTTTCATTCATATGCATATCATTTTCATGTTCTAGCATATATTGTTCTAATGGATCGGTAGGAGGCACATCGATAAAAGTGAGACCAATAATTTCATCTTTACTAGGAAATTCCTTGTCATGGGGTTGTCTATGAAATTTAGAGAAATTGAACTCATGAGATGCATCCCCAAAACTTACATGAACCGTTTCTTCTTCACAATCAATCTTAGCATTAAAAATATTCAAGAAGGGTCTACCAAATATAATGTGACAAAAATCATCTTGTGGGGAACCAGGAACAAGAAAATTAGTAGGATATTTTATTTTCCCACACAGGACTTCAACATCTCTAACAATCCCAATTGGTGAAATAGTATCTCTGTTAGCAAGCTTGATGGTGACATCAATTTCCTCTAATTCGGTTGGTGCATTATCATTCATAATTTCTTGGTATAAGGTAAATGGAATTGCACTCACACTAGCACCCACATAATAAGCCATGATAACAATGAACTCCTATCTTAACAGAAACAACAGGCACACCAACTATAGGTCTATGTTTGCCCTTAGTATTAGGTCTAGCAATTCTAGCGGCTTCATCACATAAATGAATGACATGCCCATCAATATTATCAACCAAGAGATCTTTAACCATAGAAATAAGGTTCTACTTTAATTTGCTCAGGAGGTATAGGTGTTCTAGTACAACTCTTACGAACCACAGTTGAAGCTTTAGCATGTTCCTTTATCCTAACAGGAAAGGGTTGATGGGGTCATAGTCCTAGGGTAGGGTCATAGGCCTGTCCTACAGGTCCTACCCAAGGACTACCCCACACAAGGGACATGACCTTAAGTACGCCCGACTGAATTAAGGTGCCCCCATCATCCAGTCGGTAACAGGCCCAGAATCATCCAGTCGGAGACTAACATTCGTAGGACACCGGGCCTACCGACTGGATAACTCGGTGCGCCGTAACCTCTCTGGAGGGAAACTGTTGTACGTTTCCGGGTGCATTTACTAGCATTTAGAGCAGACGTTACCTGTAACGTACGCATTCAATCGCCACTACTCCACCCTTGAATCAGAACCGTTGTGGAGGGCAGCGCACTCTATATAAGCCGCCCTCCCCCACTTGTAAAAGGGTTAGAAAAAACATTGTACTCCATATTACACTCGGTAACAAGCTCCGAGAGCACTGCGACGTAGGGCTATTACCTCCACCGTAGAGGGGCCTGAACTCATACAACCTCGCCGTAGCTAGGACTCTGCCCATCTCATTCGTACCCTACACATCTACTGTCAGGCTTATACCCACGACAGTTGGCGCCCACCGTGGGGCAGGCGTCTAAGCGACTTCCGGCGAGTTTGTGACTACTTCCTTTCGTCATGTCGTCCGGTGGAGTTTCGAGCATGGGTCACCAGATCCTCTTATGTGCTCTCTCCTTCGTCGTCGATGATTCGGCGTGGCTTCGGGAGGCACCTCTCGACGTCGAGGCGCTTCCCCGTCGCGGGGCCACGCACTTCTGTGCCGGCGCTCGCGGCGTTCTTCTTCTTCAACAATCGGCTCCATTGCCGGCTTGCACCTTCGTCACTCGCCGCAATAAGCGGTCCCGCAGTCCATGTCTCCAACGTTGGGTGCAACATGCCCGAGTGCGCCAGATCGCGTCTTCTCAGGTGGCAGTTCTGGAGTCTGTTGTGGTCGCCCCACGCTCCCAGTGCTCGGGCTCAGTTCCGACTGAGCCTCCTTCCGAGTACGCGGGTCGTGGGCCTGCAGCAGAAGTACACATGGGAAACTCCCACGAAGATCCTCGTCAAGCCGTTCGAGGTGAAATCGGCGAAGCATCCGGTGCGCGCCGTCCGCCTCGTCGTTCTGCCAGTCGACACACTCGGCGGAGCAACGTGGAGTTGTTCCGCACACCTCTCCTCATCTTGGCCGCGGCTGCCCAGATTGCCGATTCCCTCCAGCCGACTGATTCAGAGGCGGGAAGGGGAATCGAGCAAATCCGAGCTCTGTTGCGCACGGCGCAGCAGCAGAATTCGGCAGTCTCCCAGTCACACAATCGGATCCACAATAGTTCCGTCCATGCAAACACGCATCGATCGGTTCACAGCCCTGGTTCTCATCAATATCGCCGCCGCTCACGCACCCCTCCGCGGGGTGAACCCTATGGGTCTCGACATCATGATGATCGGCGTTCGGTCGACGACACTTACGACCCAAGACCCGACGCAAGGGGGCGAATCGCCCAGCGAAGAGTTGACAGGGGTCGAGCCCACCGCGATGGTCACAATATGGACCGTCCGAGTGGAAGCAGGACCATCGTGTCTGGCCCCGAGTGTTTTAGTCGAGCCATCCGCTCGGCTGATATCCCGCCCAACTTCCGATTGGCAGCGGGAATCGGTAAATTCTCAGGAGAGTCCAAGCCCGAAACATGGCTAGACGACTACCAAGTGGCAGTCCAGATCGGAGGAGGGGACGACCATGTCGCTATGAAGCACCTCCCTCTGATGCTCGACGGCTCGGCCCGAGCTTGGCTGAACCAGTTGGCCCCCTCAAGCATTTACAGTTGGGCAGATCTAGCCCGAGTGTTCATCAGAACTTTCGAAGGGACGGGCAAGCACCCTGCAGGTCTTGTGGAGCTTCAACACTGTGTCCAGAAGCCGAATTAGCCCTTGCGCGACTTCATCCAGCGATGGACGACTCTTTACCACACAGTGGAGAGTGTCACCGAGCATCAAGCAGTCTGCGCATTCAAGGCAGGCGTCCGGTATAGAGAGTTGTACCTAAAGTTCGGCCGGACAGGCGACATCTCCATGAGCAAGATGATGGAGATAGCTGCTCGTTATGCAAATGGCGAGGAAGAAGACCGCATCCGGAGCGGCAAACACAAGATAGTCGGCGAGACCGACGGAGGTAACACTCGGAAGCAGAAGCAAAAGGTTCCGCCCACACCGCAAGCAGAAGCTGCAGCTGTAACCAGCGCCAAGTTCAAGGGCAAAGGGAAAGCACAGTTCACCCCCAAGAAGAAGCCTTTCAACAATCCCATCCTGGACCAGCCTTGTCCGATTCACACGAAGATGGACGAGGAAGGCAACCCCATATACGCGAAGCACACCACTCGACAGTGCCGTCTCCTGATCCAGGGGTTCAGTGAAGGGCAGCCGAGTGAGAAGAATCCCGAACAAGATGAGGAGGACAAGGAGGATCCGTTCACCCAAGTCCATGCAACCCTCATGATTTTTGCTGACGTCGAAAGCAAGAGTCGACTGAAGTTGGTGAACAGAGAAGTCAACATGGCCGTTCCGACTGCCCCCAAGTTTCTCAAATGGTCTCAGACTGCGATCACCTTCGACCAGTCGGATCATCCAACACATGTCCCCACCCCAGGAAGGCAGGCTCTGGTCGTCGACCCGGTGGTGGAAGGAGTCCGACTGCGCAAAGTCCTCATGGACGGCGGCAGCGGACTGAATATTATGTACGCCAACACTCTCAAGGGGATGGGCATTCCGATGTCCAGACTCAGCGAGAGCAATATGCAGTTCCACGGAGTCGTCCCAGGACGGAAGGCCAAATCACTCGGCCAGATCGCGCTGGAAGTTATCTTCGGCTCTGACAAGATCTTTCGCAAGGAGAAGCTCACGTTTGAGGTGGTGGATTTCCAGAGCGCTTACCATGCAATTCTAGGCCGCCCGGCATACGTGAGTTTCATGGCACGCCCGTGTTATGTGGACTTGAAGTTGAAAATGCCCGGTCCAAAAGGCGTTATCACCATCACCGACAACCGCCAGCAAGCCGAGGAGTGTCTGCAAGAGGGATCAAGGATCGTCGACCAGCAGATGGTTGTACTCGAGCTCGAAGAGTACAAGAAGACAGTCGACCCTGCCGACCTGATGCGCTCGAAGAAACCAGCTTCTGAGTCCGCGTTCCAGTCGGCGGGAGAGACGAAGAAAATCAGCATCCACCCGACGGACGAGTCTGCCGCCCCGACGAACATCTCCACCACCCTCGATCCTAAATAGGAAGCCGAGCTCACCCAATTCCTCCATGAGAACTGGGACATCTTCGCATGGAAGCCATCTGACATGCCGGGTGTACCTAGGGAGTTGGCTGAGCACCGACTGCATGTGGATCCCGCTGCTCGGCCCGTCCGAGAGCGCTTGCGCCGGTCCGCCGCGCACAAGAGGAAGGCAATCGGAGAAGAGGTGGCTAAGCTGCTAGCTGCCAAATTCATTCGCGAGGTTCACCACTTCGAGTGGCTCGCCAATGTAGTCATGGTGCCCAAGAAAGACAAGTCACTCCGAATGTGCATTGACTTCAAGCACCTCAATAAGGTCTGCCCGAAAGACCATTTTCCGCTCCCCCGCATAGATCAAATTGTCGATTCGACTGCGGGATGCGAGCGTTTGTCATTCCTTGATGTGTTTGGGTGCTTCTGCTACATCACTATGCCTTTCGGTCTGAAGAATGCAGGAGCTACCTTTATGCGCATGATCCAAAAATGTCTCCTCGACCAGATTGGTCGCAATGTGGAGGCATGTATGGACGATATCGTAGTCAAGTCACACAAAGGTTCCGACCTACTGACTGACTTGGCAGAAACATTCGCCAACCTTCGTAGGTATGATATCAAGCTAAACCCAGACAAATGTTCATTCGGTGTTCCCAGCGGAAAGTTACTCGGTTTCTTCGTTTTCGAACGAGGGATCGATGTTAACCCCGAAAAGATCGGGACCATCGTCCGAATGGATAGGCCGGTCAGAATACACGATGTTCAATGGCTCACAGGTTGCCTAGCGGCTTTGAGCAGGTTTATCAGTCGACTCGGCGAAAAAGCACTTCCTCTGTACCGACTCATGAAGAAGTCAGATACCTTCGAGTGGACAGACGAAGCCCAAGTCGCATTCGACGACCTCAAAGTCCTACTTTCCACCCAGCCGGTTCTTACTGCTCCGCTCAGTAATGAGCCCCTTCTTCTATATATCGCGGCTACATATCAAGTCGTCAGTACTGTTCTTACAGTCGAGCGAGAAGAAGAAGGCAAAGCATACAAAGTTCAGCGGCCAGTGTACTACGTCTCCGAAGTCCTGACTCCTTCCAAGCAGAGGTATCCCCATTATCAGAAGCTTATCTATGGGATCTATTTGACTGCGAAGAAGGTGGCCCATTATTTCCAAGACCACTCGGTATCTGTCGTTTCTGATGCTCCATTGTCGGAAATCCTCCACAATCGGGACGCATCGGGCCGAGTGGCGAAGTGGGCGATGGAGATGCTGTACTGCGACATCAAGTTCGAGGCCAAGAAAGCTATTAAGTCTCAAGCCCTGGCTGACTTTATAGCAGAATGGGTAGAACAACAGCAACCAACCCACATCTACTCGGCTCATTGGACAATGTTCTTCGATGGGTCTAAGATGTTGAATGGATCCGGCGCTGGTGTTGTGATCATATCACCCAAAGGCGACAAGCTCAAGTATGTGCTTCAAATACACTTTGATTCCTCTAACAACGAGGCAGAGTATGAAGCTCTTCTCTACGGATTGCGAATGGCCATCTCACTCGGCGTCCGTCGCCTGATGGTCTACGGCGATTCGGATTTGGTGGTAAACCTAGTGATGAAAGAGTGGGACGTAAGGAACCCCACTATGACAACATACTGCAATGCAGTCAGGAAGCTGGAGAAGAAGTTTGAAGGTCTAGAACTTCATCATGTTCCAAGATTGAAGAACCAAGCAGCGGACGAGTTGGCGAAACTCGGATCCACTCGGAGACCCGTCCCGAGTGATGTTTGCCTCGAGCACCTCCATCTTCCTTCAGTCAAAGAAGATCCCTTCACGGAAGAACCAGTACAACCCAAGAGCACAACAGATCCGTCTGAAGTCGATGTGCCTGCTATGGTGGATCTGATCACAGAGATTCTGGTAATCATCCCCGATTTGACTGTGCCAATTATGGCATATATCCTGAGACAAGAACTTCGAGAAGATGAAGCCCAAGCCCGACAAATAGTTCGCAGGTCGAAGGCATTCACTGTCATTGACGGTCAATTGTACAAGGAGAGTGTTTCAGGCGTCCTCCAACGTTGCATTTCCCCAGAGGAAGGACAATTGATCTTAGAGGATATCCACTCGGGAACCTGCGGCCATCACGCTTCTTCGAGAGCAATCGTCGCCAAGGCGTTCAGAGCCAGATTCTTCTGGTTGCTGGCCAACGAGATGGCCAAAGCTATGGTCGATCGATGCAAAGGCTGTCAGTTCTACTCCAACAAGTCCCACAAGCCAACATCTGCACTAAAGACAATCCCACTAGTGTGGCCATTTGCAGTTTGGGGATTAGACACAGGAGGACCATTCAAGACAGGCCAAGGATGCTACACACATCTGTTGGTGGCAGTCGACAAGTTTACAAAATGGATAGAAGCCAAGCCCATCAAGAAACTCGACGCCTCCACAGCCGTGAAGTTTGTCAGAGACATCATCTCCAGATTCGGAGTGCCTCACAGCATAATCACGGATAATGGAACAAACTTCGACTCAGACCGATTCAAAGGTTTCTGTGCGAGTCAAGGTATCCGAGTGGATTTTGCTTCCGTAGCACATCCGCAATCCAATGGACAAGCTGAGCGTGCGAATGGACTTATCCTTCAAGGTTTGAAGCCTCGACTCTTACGAGAGGTAGGACATGCTGCTGGTGCATGGGTAACTGAGTTACCTTCAGTACTTTGGGGTCTCCGCACCACTCCGAACAGATCAACAGGGCGATCACCGTTCTTCCTCGTCTATGGAGCAGAAGCGGTCCTTCCGAGTGACTTGCT
Organism: Hordeum vulgare subsp. vulgare; assembly: GCF_904849725.1. Lineage (NCBI taxonomy): Eukaryota > Viridiplantae > Streptophyta > Magnoliopsida > Poales > Poaceae > Hordeum > Hordeum vulgare. Next base: position 363,203,473 of record NC_058522.1, read on the forward strand.
TCATAATGCCCCGCGAGTCGAACTCTTCTCCGAAGCTGAAGCAGATCAAGCAAGGCAAGATGGAGTCGATCTTCTAGAGGAGGAGCGTGAGATGGCACTTACTCGCTCAACAATTTACCAACAAGATCTGCGACGTTTTCATGCACGACATGTCAGGAGCCGCACGTTCCAAGCTGGCGATTTGGTGCTCCGAGTGGATCAGCAAAGACCACACAAGTTGGCTCCAGCCTGGGAAGGGCCTTTCATCATTTCCAAGGTACTGAACAACGGGGCATACAGACTCTACAACATTCAGAAAGAGACAGACGAGCCACGCGCGTGGAACGGAGACCTCCTCAAGCGTTTTTATACGTGATCGCCGACTAAAGCAGTGTAACGAACAAGTTTTGACGAAATAATATACAGCAGATTCAGTTTCTTTTGCAGATTCGGAGTTCTTCCGCTGTTGCAGACTACGATCACACACACACAAAAACTTAGCTGTGATCAAGAATCACCTAAGTAATGCCTTCCTACGAGTGTGCACTTCACGTCGCACTCGGGGACTTAGCTGCGATCCTGCATCGCCTAAGTACTAATCTCTCATTCTAGTGTGTACTATACGTCGCACTCGGGGACTTAGCTGTGATCCTGAATCGCCTAAGTAATAACTTCCTCCGAGTGTGCACTAAACGTCGCACTCGGGGACTTAGCTGTGATCAAGATCACCTAAGTACTAACCTCCTCCGAGTGTATACTATACGTCGCACTCGGGGACTTAGCTGCGATCCTGAATCGCCTAAGTAATAACTTCCTTCGAGTGTGCACTATACGTCGCACTCGAGGACTTAGCTGCGATCCTGAATCGCCTAAGTAATAACTTCCTTCGAGTGTGCACTATACGTTGCACTTGGAGACTTAGCTGTGATCAAGAATCACCTAAGTACTAACGTCCTCCGAGTGTGTACTATACGTCGCACTCGGGGACTTAGCTGCGATCCTGAATCGCCTAAGTAATAACTTCCTTCGAGTGCACACTATACGTCGCACTCGGGGACTTAGCTGTGATCAAGAATCACCTAAGTACTAACCTCCTCCGAGTGTGTACTATACGTCGCACTCGGGGACTTAGCTGCGATCCTGAATCGCCTAAGTAATAACTTCCTCCGAGTGTGCACTATACGTCGCACTCGGGGACTTAGCTGTGATCAAGAATCACCTAAGTACTAACCTCCTCCGAGTGTATACTATACGTCGCACTCGGGGACTTAGCTGCGATCCTCAATCACCTAAGTAATAACTTCCTTCGAGTGTGCACTATACGTCGCACTCGGGGACTTAGCTGCGATCCTGAATCGCCTAAGTAATAACTTCCTTCGAGTGTGCACTATACGTTGCACTCGGAGACTTAGCTGTGATCAAGAATCACCTGAGTACTAACCTCCTCCGAGTGTATACTATACGTCGCACTCGGGGACTTAGATGCGATCCTGAATCGCCTAAGTAATAAGTTCCTTCGAGTGTGCACTATACGTCGCACTCGGGGACTTAGCTTCGATCCTGAATCGCCTAAGTAATAACTTCCTTCGAGTGTGCACTATACGTTGCACTCGGAGATTTGCTGTGATCAAGAATCACCTAAGTACTAACCTCCTCCGAGTGTGTACTATACGTCGCACTCGGGGACTTAGCTGCGATCCTGAATCGCCTAAGTAATATCTTCCTCCGAGTGCGCACTATACGTCGCACTCGGGGACTTAGCTGTGATCAAGAATCACCTAAGTACTAACCTGCTCCGAGTGTGTACTATACGTCGCACTCGGGGACTTAGCTGTGATCCTGAATCGCCTAAGTAATAACTTTCTCCGACTGTGCACTTCACATCGCACTCGGGGACTTAGCTGCGATCCTGCATCGCCTAAATACTAATCTCTCCTTCGAGTGTGTACTATAGGTCGCACTCGGGGACTTAGCTGCGATCCTGAATCGCCTAAGTAATAACTTCCTCCGAGTGTGCACTATACGTCGCACTCGGGGACTTAGTTGTGATCACGAATCACCTAAGTACTACCCTCCTCCGAGTGTGTACTATACGTCGCACTCGGAGACTTAGCTGCGATCCCGAATCGCCTAAGTAATAACTTCCTCCGAGTGTGCACTATACGTCGCACTCGGAGTCTTAGTTGTGATCAAGAATCATCTAAGTACTAACCTCCTCCGAGTGTGCACTATACGTCACACTCGGGAACTTAGCTGTGATCACGAATCACCTAAGTCTTAATATTCTCCGAGTACACACTAAGTGTTGAACTCGAAACAACATTCCAGTAAAAGACTAAATGTTTCCATTGCGACTCCAACAGTCTAGAAACAATAATTGACTCGGTGCGGATCAAGCTTACCCGCACCGATTTAAAAGTATGACGGCCAACAGAAGTGGCCAGAGTATCTTACAGGCAAACACTCGGCATACCGAGGATAAAGTTTGATCACGCGTCAGCTGGGCCGGCGTCAGGACTAGAGGGCTCCACAAAAGTGTCCAAGTCAATTCCATCAGCGATGCGGGTGGTAGTCTCGAGGAACGTCTCCATGAAGTCTTTGAATTGAAGCTTCTTCGTGTTGGCGACCTTCAATGCTTTCAGCTTATCTTCCCGTACCTCTTTGCAATGGACTCGGACCAAGGACAGTGCAACGTCAGCACCGCAATGCGCTGCCGATTTCTTCCACGATTGCACTCGGGCCGGAATCTCCCCCAGTCGCCCCAACAGAGTCTCCATCTTCTGCCGCGACTCGTCTTCCGGCCAAAGCTCCTTCTCAATGCGGCCGAAGACTTCTCTCAGTCGGCTGATAACTGACCCACTTTGCCTACGCGGATATGAGCCCGGAGTAGATTCCGGTTGGCGTCCTCGCTGAGTGGCACATTGTCCTTCATGGATCGCTCCACAGCCGCCGCTTCAGCTTCGGCGTCACCACAAAAATCTGCACCAAACGAGCAAATAGACAGTAAAAACCGAGTGTTCATCACACGATACAACCACTCGACAAATCATAAGACTTACCAGCCAGACGAGTCATCATCTGGACAGCCCAGTCGTTCACATACTTTTCCTGAGCTGTCCATCGCTTGTTCCGAACAGCCATTTGATTGTGCAGTTTGGTCCTCTGTTTCTTCAGCCTCTCCACCTCCGCCACCAACACCCTGTTTGCCTCCAGCGCCTCCTCCAAGGACTTCTCTCGAACTTCCAGCGCGTCCTTCAAGCCAGACATGGTGAGTGTGGCAGCTTCTAGCTCACCAGCATACTGGTTCCTCTCCGCCCTCAAGGCTTCATAAGCGGTTCCCATTTCACAAGTTTTCTACACCACGAAACAAAGGGTAATCAGCAAGTTTCTCAATACACCGTATAAGTTCTTCAGACCCCTGCCGATGCAAGCAGTCGACAGCGGTCTCGGGGACTACACCCAGTGGGTTCACTAAGAGTGACCCCACTGGCATGCTCCTCAAGCAGGCTCGCCCTATTGAGATGCACATTTTCACCTACGCCTCCGAGGCCAATACTACTCGACCTGCGTGCAGTTTACTCTCGGAGACTCTTACCGCAAAAGTGCTCCGACTGTAGTAGGTACTCGCACTCGGAAATCTTGTCTACAGACGCAACCAAACTAAAGACAACTGTCGGTGCAAGCACTCGACAGAAGTCTCGGGGACTACACCCACTGGGTTCACTCGGAGTGAACCCATTGCAAACAACAGACAACGACAACACCCAGTGGGTTACAGAAGAAAAGTAAGTACTTACTAGATTACTTACTCGGATGTCATCGCGCAGCTCCAAGCTCCGCTGGTACAAAGCCGCAACGGAGTCATAAGCCTTCTTGGCTTCTCCGGCCATCAGCTCCACTTGGACCATGGCCCCCTTGGCCGCTCCCACCTGCTCCTTTGGTACACACCGAATGCTGAATTCAACATTCGACGAACCGGGAATCGTGGGAAGATCCTGGGCCATCCCAAGATTCGCCCCAGTCGGTTCCTCACCCACCGGTACCGGTTCAGTCGGTGGAGGCACTTCGGTCGGTGGAGCATCGACGGCAGGGGCGGCAGCAGGAGGAGCAGCCTCAACGACAGGATCCACGACAAGCTCCACGGCCGGGTCGACTCTCCCTTGCCCGTCCTCGTCCAGGTGAATCGCCCCTGACAAGCCGAATGGCACGACGATTCAGAAAAAGAAAAGGATGGTACAATCTACAGGAATAAAACACCCGACTCTCCTACAACGTACCTCGCTGGGATGAGACGACGTTGTCCGTGTCCATGGGGTCATCCCCTTGGCGGGCCGAAGAGGTTGCAAAAGTGCCGACCCTGTCGAGTGAAGCCCATTCGACTTGTAAAGCAGGAGTTCACTCGGATAACATAAAAAGCCGAAAGTTAGATTCACTTACGTGGATGTGACGGGGATGGCAACCCTCATGCGCGGTAGAGCCTTCCGAGGTCTGGGCCCACTTGGTTTGGGCACCCTAGAAGACTGGCCCGCGGGCTCAGCGGGGGTGTCCTGGACCTCTTCGTGCCTCGAGCGCTCGGGGCCACCGGAGCGGCAGGTGGAGCACTCGACGCCGCAGGAGGAGCTGAAGGGACGACAGGCTCGTGTCGACGCTTACTCCGATGCTCTGGCTGTGGAGGCGACGAGTCGCGCTCTTCGTCTTCTTCCTCCTCCTTGCTGTCCTCCTCCTCCGACTCCCTGCTGTCGGAGACATATTCGGCGCTCTCCACGCTCCCCTCCTGGCTGCCTTCTTCCTCCTCCTCAGGATCCCCGTTCGAGACGGGGGAGGACCAGTTGGTCCACTCCTGCATGAGGTTCAGTCGGAAACATTAAGCATCACACGAGGATGTAAATGAACGACTGAAATCAAGATAGTTCAATGCACTCGGCTAATGCTACTCACCTGATTCGGTGGCGGGTTGTCCGCGCTGTAAGGCGCCACTCGGCGAGCTCCTTTAGGGTTCTCACAAGGTCCCGTGATTTGGAGCACTATCGAGGTCACCTTCTCCTCGAGTATGCCCACCGCGATGGTCCGAGTGGAGTCCTCGGGCCTTGTGTAGTGCCACATAGCGTGGTGGCGGGCTTGCAGAGGCTGGATTCGTCGACCGATGAAGACTTCCAGCAAGTCAATCCCAGTGACCCCCCTCCTGACAACATCCATGAGTGCCTCGACCAAAGGATGGATGTCGTTCTTCTCAGCTTTCGAGAGGGCGAGTTGCTTGGGCGGAGCAGGACGGTCTAGACTAAATGGAGGCAGCCCAATCGACGCGTTCGGACATGCTATGTCCTGGCAGTAGAACCACGTCGACTGCCAGTTCCTAACCGACTCGCTCAACTGGAGAGCAGGATAGCTGCTCCGAATCTTCTTTTGGAACCCTAAACCCCCACAGAGTTGGAGGAGATGCGTGTTTTCATCCGACTGACTAAGACGTTTTATGGTTTGGGAGCGGGCGGAGAAGATGTGTTTGAATAAACCCCAATGGGGAGGACAACCAATAAAGCACTCGAACAAAACAATGAAAGCAGAAAGGTGGGCGATGGCATTCGGAGGGAAGTGATGGAGTTGAGCACCAAAATGATTCATGATAACTTTGAAGAAAGGATGCGAAGGCAGAGAGAACCCTCTGTGAACATGACTGAGGAGCAAGACGCGCTCCCCCTCCCGTGGCGCCGGCTCGACCTCGTCGTCCGCCGGCAGCCTCCAGGACTTATGCACGATCTGACCGTGCTCTACCAGCTCCAGCAGGCCCCCCTCCGTCACTTTGGAGGGGAGAAAGTCTCCCTGGATCCATCCCGCCGGCAATGGCCGCTGCCGCCGCTGAGCAGCCGCCGCCTTGTTCTTCTTCTTCCTTGCCTCCATCTTGCTGGTCTGACCTTTGGTCATGGCGGCGATGGCGAGCTCTCGAGAAGGAGGGGAAGAGAAGGGTGTATGAGCGCAGGAGATGGCGAGGAAGACGGAGCAAGCAAGAGCAGAGGATTCGGCGAGCGTAACCGAAGGGTCTCGTCGACCAGAGTTAAATAGAGCACCGACTGGGTCGCTGGCGAGTGGGCCCGAAATCTTATCTGCCCAACCAGCCGCGGCGATATCGGTGGAGGAGTTGAAGGCGCGAGGATCGAGGAGTCAGGCCTACTCGAGCGCGCTGACGTCGCCCCCGGTAAGCACGCGGAACCGGAAATTTGAGATCCCGGAAAATCCGCCGCTGTCAGTTGACCGGTCGCGTCAAAAGATGTCACGAAAGCACTCGGTTCCCGACAGTCTGTTTCGCAAAACACAACCACTCGGATCATTGGTCAGGAGAGATAAAATGGATAGAGGCAAGCAACACCCAAGCCGAGCCTAGTCCAGTCGGATCTGAACCTCGAGCACTGCTTTGACGTTTCAACCCCAATCCATTCGGGGACTAATGATGGGGTCATACTCCTAGGGTAGGGTCATAGGCCTGTCCTACAGGTCCTACCCAAGGACTACCCCACACAAGGGACAGGACCTTAAGTACGCCCGACTGAATTAAGGTGCCCCCATCATCCAGTCGGTAACAGGCCCAGAATCATCCAGTCGGAGACTAACATTCGGAGGACACGGGCCTACCGACTGGATACACTCGGTGCGCCGTAACCTCTCTGGAGGGAAACTGTTGTACCTTTCCGGGTGCATTTACTAGCATTTAGAGCAGACGTTACCTGTAACGTACGCATTCAATCGCCACTACTCCATCCTTGAATCAGAACCGTTGTGGAGGGCAGCGCACTCTATATAAGCTGCCCTCCCCCACTGGTAAAAGGGTTAGAAAAAACATTGTACTCCATATTACACTCGGTAACAAGCTCCGAGAGCACTGAGACGTAGGGCTATTACCTCCACCGTAGAGGGGCCTGAACTCATACAACCTCGCCGTAGCTAGGACTCTGCCCATCTCATTCGTACCCTACATACATCTACTGTCAGGCTTATACCCACGACAAGGGTGGCTTCTTAATATAAGCAGTAGGAATAATAGGATCAGTATTATAAATAATAGTTTCTTCTTCAACTTTAATAGGTTCTACCATTTTAAATTCAATGGGAGGATGATATTTAAACCACTTCTCCTTGGGGAGATCAACATGAGTAGCAAAAGATTCATAAAATGAAGCTACTACCTTAGAGTAAAGTCCATATTTAGTACTAATATCACGAAGAGCATCGGTGTCTATAAAGGATTTAACACAATCAAACTTAAGGCTTATACCTGACACATTACCTTCGTCGAGTTCCCAATCTTCAGAGTTGCATTTAATTCTTTCCAATAAGTCATATTTGAATTATGAATAAAGGAACCAACACAAGAAGTGTCTAGCATGGATTGATCATTACGAGGAAGCCGAGCATTAAAATTATGAATAATAATTTCTCTCAGGAGCTCATGATTGGGGCATGAATATAACATTGACTTAAGCCTCCCCCAAGCTTGAGCAATTATTTCTCCTTCACGAGGCTAAACAATATATATATAATTCCAATCACGATGAACTAGATGCATAGGATAAAACTTCTGATGAGATTCCAATTTCAATCAGTTGTAATTCCATGATCCAATATCATCACATAGCATACACCATGTCCATGCATTTTACTTCAAATATAAAGGAAATACTTTCTTCTTGACATCATCCTCGGGCAGACTTGCAAGCTTAAATAATCCACAAACTTCATCCACATAGATTAGGTGCAAATCAGAATGTAGTGTTCCATCTGCTGCATAAGGATTAGCTAGCAGTTTTTCTATCATACCCGAAATAATTTCATAATAAATATTTTTAGTAGGTGCAGCAGGTTGAGGATCATCTCTTTGTGCTTCCGGTCGGGGTGAAGATACCCCGAACAAGCTCCTCAAAGGACTATTTTCTGTAGCGACAAGTGGCAGTAAATTTTAGCACAATAAATAATTTTTTCCTTACCAAGTTCCACTTACCAAAGGTGCTTCACTCCTCAACAACGGCGCTAGAAAAGAGTCTCGATGACCCACAAGTGTAGGGGATCTATCGTAGTCCTTTCAAAAAGTAAGAGTGTCAAACCCAACGAGGAGCAGAAGGAAATGACAAGCGGTTTTCATTAAGGTAATCTGTGCAAGCACTGGAATTATCGGTGACATATAGTTTTGTGATAAGGTAATTTGTAACGGGTAAAAAGTAACAATTGTAACTTAGGTGCAGAAAGGTGGCCCAATCCTTTTTTAAGCAAAGGACAAACCTGGAAAAACTCTTATATAAAGAAAAGCGCTCTCGAGGACACATGGGAATTTATGTCAAGCTACTTTTCATCATGCTCATATGATTCCCGTTCGTTACTTTGATAATTTGATATGTGGGTGGACTGACGCTTGTGTGTTGGCCTTACTTGGACAAACCTCCCACTTATGATTCACCTCTCTCGCAAGCATCCACAACTATGAAATAGGATTTAAGATAAATCTAACCATAGCATTAAACATATGGATCCAAATCAGCCCCTTACAAAGCAACACATAAACTAGGGTTTAAGCTTCTGTCACTCTAGCAACTCATCGTCTACTTATTACTTCCCAATGCCTTCCTCTAGGCCCAAATAATGGTGAAGTGTCATGTAGTCGACGTTCACATGACACCACTAGAGGAGAGATAACATATAACTTATCAAAATATCGAACGAATACCAAATTCACATGATTACTTATAACAAGACTTGTCCCATGTCCTCAGGAACAAATGTAACTACTCACAAAGCATATTCATATTTATGATCAGAGGAGTATTAATAATCATGAAGGATTTGAACATATGAATTCCACCAAATAAACCAACTAACATCAACTACAAGGAGTAATCAACACTACTAGCAACCCACAGGTACCAATCTAAGGTTTTGAGACAAAGATTGGATAAAAGAGATGAACTCGGGTTTGGAGAGGATATGGTGCTGATGAAGATGTTGATGGAGATTGACCCCCTCTCGATGAGAGGATCGTTGGTGATGACGATGGCTTCGATTTCCCCCTCAGAGAGAGAAGTTTCCCCGGCGGAATAGCTCCGCCGGAGCTCTAGATTGGTTCTCTCGAAGTTCCACCTCGAGAAGGCGGTGTTGCGTCCCGAAAGGTCTGATATGTTTTTGCCAGGTCAAAACCCTTCATATAGCACAAGATGGGCATCGGAGGCCTGCCAGGGGGCCACAAGCCTGCAGGGCGCCACCAGGGAGGTAGGCCGCACCCCTGGCTTGTGGCCACCTAGTGGGTCCCCTCCGGTACTTCTTTCGCCCATTATTTTTTATAAATTTCAAAACAATTCTCCGTAACCTTTCACGACTTTTGGAGCTATGAAGAATAGGTCTGTCAGATTTGCTCCAAAAATACCAAAAATATCTTCCTGCAATTTATTTACTTTTGTTTCCGCAATCTTTAATATCTATCTCTATCAGATCTCATCCTTGCAAATAACTCGGAAGGGATTGACAACCCCTTTTTAGCGTTGGGTGCAAGTGTTTGATTGTTTGTGTTGGTACTACAATTAGGGCCTTGCTTGTTCCTCCTACTGGATTGATACCTTGGTTCTCAACAAATCGAGGAAAATACGTATCTACTTTGCTGCATCACCCTTTCCTCTTGAAGGGAAAACCAACGCAAGCTCAATAAGTAGCACACCTCTAGTGTCTACACCTCTAGCTCCTGCTCCAGCGACATATACCAAAGCCTTCGTCGATGCTCTCTTGTCTACTCCAACTTCTGCTATCGGAGGAGATCGTGCCCAGAGAGACGCTTAGATTATACCTTTGAACTTTTTGGCACTTGTTTCCAAAAGGTGAGATGTGTATAGATCAATGGGGCTTTGAGAGGGGGAGCTTTTAACTTTATTTGCTCTCGTTTGGTTTTCAAAACTTTTGGTCTTTTGTATGACTTTATCCATTTAGATGTTTGTTTAACCGTATGCTTTGATTGTTTGATGCTACCACATTATTACTTTTGAGCTATCCACATCATTATCATTCACTTGTTTGTTGGTGCTATGTGCATTGCTATTCATTCATACCATTTATGCGCACCACCAAGTTGTATGTGACATGGCAGAGTAACCCATGTTCCTAATCGATTGTGCATTTGCATTCAAATGAAACTCTAAAATAATGAACAAATTTAGGGGGAGCTCTTGCTTTTCACATACCTCTCAAAGCGTTGATGTAATCATTGATTATATCTTTTGTCGAAGCTTTGATATATATGTTGTTGTCAATTACGAAAAAGGGGAGATTGAAAGCACAATTCCTCCCTATGGTGGTTTTGGTAATTAATCACAACATATGCATAATTGGACTAATGAATTTATTCAAGTACATTTTAGAAAAGTTCAAAGATGCTTTGGCTATAGGATTGTGTGGAGATGCCCCCTTGATGCAATAAAAGGAATAAGATTGGCTAAAGCTTCAAGCAAGAAGACTCTTCATTTTATATATATTGTGATAAATCACTTTGAGTCCATAGGAAAGCCAATACTATTAAAAGGGGATGAGGTATTATGATGAATTCGTTGGTCAAGTGCTTAGAGATAGCCACCAAAAATACTCAGCCACTTTCCCACAAAATATATCTGCACAAGTCACATATGCAAAATCGGTGCCACCAACGTTTCCTACTCAGCCATATCGATTTTATACTTAGACAAATCCTATGCCAAACCCACCATCTCGGTACAACGAACATTTCTATCGGTGCCACTGATATTGGGTGACCAACATTCTTTTGAGATAATTTCAAGTTTCTGAATTTCCAAGTTTGAAGTCGGTCTCACCGAGTTTGGAAACCAATCTAGGTCACCGTATCGGTACCATCGAGATTCCCACATTTAGTACAACTCGGTATCATCGAGATTCATTTCGATGTCACCAAGTTGGGAAATAATGTTGTAATGGTTGGATGTTGGGGGATGCCTATATATATCCCTCCACCTACCTCTCATTCATAGAGGAAGCACTTAGAACACACTTACACTTGCCAGATCCATTTTTCTGAGAGAGAGCCACCTAGTCATGTGTCGAGATCAAGAGATTCCATTCCAACCATTTGAACCTTGATTTCTAGCATCCCATGTTTCTTTCCACAAGATCAATCTTTCCTATCCCTGCCAAATCTGAGGGAGAGTGATTGAGTGTTGAGGAGACTATCTTTTGAAGCACAAGAGCAAGGAGTTCATCATTCTACCAAATCTATTACCTTTTGGAGGATGGTGCCTCCTAGATTGGTTAGGTGTCGCTTGGGAGCCTCCTACTTCGTGTTGTGGAGTTGAACCAAGATGTTTGTAAGGGCAAGGAGATCGCCTACTTCGTGAAGATCTACCGTGAGTAAGGCTAGTCCAGTGTGGACGGAAGCCGTGGTGGAATAGACAAGGCCGCTTCTTCATGGACCCCTTGTGGCTGGAGCCCTTCGTGGACTCTCGCAGCCGTTACCCTCTGTGGGTTGAAGTCTCCACTAACATGGACGTATGATAGCGCCACCTATTGGAACCATGCCAAAAATCGTTGTGTCAACCTTTGCGTTTGATCTCCCTACCTTACCCTCTATTTACACTTGCATGTTTTACTTTCCGCTGCAATACTCTTAGATATGGATGTGTAGGGTGTACTTGACTAGTAATAGTTGCTAAGACTAGCCCACACTAAAATTTGGGAAAAGGCTAAGCTTTTATATTGTCAAGTAGTCTAATCACCCCCCTCTAGAAATACATTCGATCCTACAAAAACCAATATGGAGAGAAAACAATAGCAAAAATAGGAGACAAACAAAGAGAAGGATCCAATCCCAGAGGGGCTCTCGCCCCTCTGGGAGCCTTAGAGGCCAAGGTCCAGAGGGGAGAACCTCTCCCCATACTGGTAGAGGCCATGGCGGAGGAGACCTAAGGGGGGAGACTCTCTCCCCCTCTCTTCCGGTGGTGCCGGAGTGCCGCCAGGGGAACAATCGCCACACTGATCGTCTTCATCAACATCACCGTCTTCATCGCCTTCCTCATGTCTTTACTGTAGTCCACTCTCCCACACCCCGCTGTAATCCCTACTTGAACATGGTGTTTCATGCCACATATTTTTAATTAATGATTGATTGCTATCCTATGATGTTTGAGTAAATCTATGTTGTCCTTGGGGTTGATTGATGATCTTGATTGGTTTGAGTGTATGTTTTATTTTGGTGATGTCCTAAGGTGCTTTCCGTGAGGCGCACACGTGAAATATACAAACCGGAGAGTCTTGCAATATGTTCATGATTCTCTTATAGTGGGTGACGGGAGTGAACGAAACTTACACCCAAGTAAGAGAGATGTGCGCGTATGGGAGTAAAGAGGACTTGATACTTAAGGCTATGGTTGGGTTTTACCTTAATGATTTCTAGTAGTTACAGATGCTTGCTAGAGGTCAAATCATAAGTTCATATAATCCAAGTACAGAAATTATGTTAGTTCATGCCTCTCCCTCGTATATAATTGCAAGAATGATTACCGTTCTTTTATCAATTGCCTTGGATGATTCCGCACACCATACCATCATTATTCCACACTCGCTATTTGCAATATATTGTAATATATTCTAACTCTATATAGTTTAGCAACTATTTTCATATGTTAGTTCTCCAATACCATGCAAAGCTATCCTCTTTCTACCCACAACACAATTTTATTTCTCCTTACTAGATAGAAGCAAACACTTGGTGTACGTAGAGTCGTATCGATGGAAGATAGGACTTGAGAGAATATTGACCTTACCTTTATCTCCCTGTGGGTTCGACTCTCCGTACTTAACACTTCCATATTTGGAAAGTGTTACGATGATTCCTTGCACATGGGGGTTATTAGAGGCCATTAGTACAATGCATGAGAATTTCCCAAATATGACAAGGATGTCTAGATCACAAAGAATTGAGACATACATTAAGTTATAACAAGGGTACTTGACAAGCATAACATTTCCATGTGTGTACCCCTTGTGATATCAATTCTACATAGTCCCAGGTGATTTTGTCGGCAAATATGATGTGATATTTGGATGAAGGTCGAAGAGTTGAATTCATCAATAGGCTTCGATCACTAGCCATATGACTAGTGCATCCACTCTCCAATATCCATTCGATTGGATTGGTATTTTCTTCTTGCATTGGGAATTAGTCTCTTTCACCAAGGCATGCAACAACATCATGCATTGATGAAGATACGGTAGCGTAAGTAATAGTAGAAATGGACGATATAAATGGTAACACAATTTTCATTAGTTTTCTTGTGTCCACGCAAGAATGTTTTCGGTTATCTAGGGATAGTATTCAAGATAGGCTTCATCCCTTCTAGAGATGCGATGCTGTGGGAGGATGTTAGTTCTTCTTAACCACCCACATCGTGAGGAGTGGCTTATAATCAATGAGACATAAAGAAATGCTACCTCTTGAGCTTGCGTTGGTTTTTCCCTTGAAGAGGAGAGGGTGATGCAGCATAGTAGCAGTAAGTATTTCCCTCAGTTTGAGAACCAAGGTATCAATCCAGTAGGAGTATCAAGACAAGTCACCAATGTACCTGCGCAAAAACAAACAAACTTGCACCCAACACTATAAAGGGGTTGTCAATCCCTTCACGATTAATTGCAAGGTGAGATATGAAGGTGGAAAGTGCAACAAAGTAAAAGTGTAGAGCTGAAAATATGATGTGAAGTAGACCCCGGGGCCATAGTGTTCACTAGAGGCTTCTCTCATGATAGCAAGTATTACGGTGGGTGAACGAATTACTATCGAGCAATTTAGCTCGCATGTGCCTCACTTATATCTTTTGAGCTAAATAACTTTGCTCTAGTGCTTCACTTAGATCTTTTTAGAGCACGTCGGTGTCATATTTTGAAGAAATAAAAACTCTCGATCTTCACTTATATCTTTTTGATTGTGCTCTCTCTCAGTAACTTGGTAATTGGCTTGTGCTATGAAAGTAGTCCTAAAGATGATAGACATCCATAGAGGATATAATAAAAACTTCCATATTCAAGTGCATTGATTAGTAAGAGAAGTTTGATTCCTAACAATTTGTTTTGAGATATGGATTTGGTAATATTAGAGTTATATTAGGAGGGTGTCGTGAATCTAGAAATACTTGCGTTGAAGTTAGTGATTCCCGTAGCATGCACGTATGGTGAACCGCTATGTTAGGAAGTCGGAGCATAATTGATTTATTGATTGTCATCCTTTGCGTGACGGTTGGGATCGCGTGATGGTTAACACCTACCAACCCTTCCCCTAGGAGTATGCGTTTAGCACTTTGGCCAAAACCAAACACTTCTCCCATTGCAAGAATTATAGATCAAGTTGGCCAAACGAAACCCACAACTCGAAGAGAATTACAAGGATACGAAATGATGCATATAAGAGATCAGAGGAGACTCAAATAATATTCATAGATAAACTGATCGTAAATCCACAATTCATCAGATCTCGACAAACACACCGCAAAAGAAGATTACATCGGATAGATCTCCATGAAGATCATGGAGAACTTTGTATTGAAGATCCAAGAGAGAGAAGAAGCCATCTAGCTACTAGCTATGGACCCGAAGGTCTATGGTGAACTACTCACGCATCATCAGAGAGGCAATGGTGTTGATGAAGAATCCCTCCGTGTCCGAATCCCCCCTCCGACAGGGCACCAGAACGTTCCCCACATGGGATCTTGCGGAGACAGAAGCTTGCGGCGGCGGAAAAGTATTTTCGTGGCTCTCTCCGGTAGTTTTGGATTTTTAGAGAATTTATAGGCGAAAGAAGTAGGGCAAAGGAGCCACAGGGGGCCCACAAGCCCGGTAGGCACGCCCCAGGCCGCAGCTAGGGGACTTGTGACCTCCCTCGGGGTCCTTTGCCTTGGTTCTCAAGTTCCCTGCGTATCTTCTGTTACGGAAAAAATCATTCCGAAGATTTTATTCCGTTTGGATTTCGTTTAATATTCTCCTCTAAAAAAGGTCAAAAACACGGAAAAATAGAAACTGGCACTTGGCACTGAGTTAATAGGTTAGTCCCAAAAAAGATATAAAATAGCATATTCATGCATACAAAACATCCAAAGTTGACAAGATAATAGCATGGAACCATAAAAAATTATAGATACGTTGGAGACGTATCAAGCAACATCAAAGAATTTAGGCAATGTTTCCCTAATAGCATGTTTCACAGGAGGGTTAGAATACTCAAATGAATATGCACAAAAGTTTTTAGATGGATGAATATAAAGGTTCATGACGTACAACTCATATTCATGAGTCTTTTTAGTCCTCCCATGTGAAACATAGTTGTTAGTGCGATGATATGAAGGTCTTTTTCTTCTTGAAGACATTGATCTTGACAATGTCTTCTTCTTGAGAGATGTCATCTTGACATTCACAAGAAGCTTCTCACAGCACCGTTGAGGGAGTCTGGGACTAAGGGGTCTTCGGACGGTCCTAATGGGCCATATTGTTGAAGACCAGATTGTATGAAGACGTCGTATTCAAGAAGGAAATCTTTGAAGACTGGCTTGTCATCCAAGTCTAGTAGTCTAGGTTGGCGCCTCTGCCCCCGACTCGAGGATGGTTGTATGTAACCCTAGGAACCCCTCGTGTCTATATAAACTAGAGGTTTTCATCTACATAGGTAGGTCGATTCATCCAAGGTTTTAGTTCATACGATCTCAAGGTAGATCAACTCTGTAATCCTCATACACATCAATATAATCAAGAAGGACGTAGGGGTTTACCTCCTCAAGAGGGCCCGAACCTGGGTAAACATTATCTCCTTCATCCCATGTAACCCATCGATCCAAGGTCCACACCTTGTGACCCCCTACCCGAGATCCGCCGATTTTGACACCGACATTGGTGCTTTCATTGAGAGTTCTGCTGTAGGATCGCAGGAAGGATTGATGGCACACTTAGTCATCCGCGAAGAGATCCTCAACAAGGACATCTTTGTCCCTGGACAGATCTTCACGTTCGGAAGCATGGTTCTGCATGCTGATCCAGCCGGCCACCATGGCCAGGTTAGAAGTTTCGCCCCTGATGAGGAAGTAAGGTTCAGGAGCCTAGAGTTCACCATCGACCCCCGGGGGTTGTTGTGTTAACAAGGCTCCTAGCTCCTTTCGAGGAGCCCACAAGCCCTGATGCCATCACTTCAGAAGCCGTGGATCCCACTACCGGGGTGATTTTTACCCTTGGTCCGGCCTTAGAGCTTGACATGGTCGATACGCCCAAACTCGGCTCAGCTGAACACAGCCCGAGAACATCCTTGAGTGACCCCGTGGCACCAGTGGTGCAGGCGAACCCCGAGAACTCAAACGATATGGACTCCACCGAGACCCCGTTACTACACAAGTTACTCGACCGGATCCAATCTATGGGCATGATTAGCGATCAACCTCCGATCTACGATCGAGTCGAGCTTAGACCCGACGATAGGGAAATTCCTGTCCCACCCATCACGCATTTGGTCGCAATCGTCAACTGCCCGACTAAGGGCTCCCCGCATCAACTACCGGGATTAAGGATGGTCTACATCCCGGTTACCGATCATAGGACTTCTCCGATAATCCGAAACCCGAATCTCGTCCCGAGATAAACTCGGGGCCAGTGTCTGGTCGAGCACGCGACCCAGAACTAGTGCAGCAGGGTCTCGTCGTAACCACGGACCCCAAGACTCCCGTGCTAAACCCCACTAAAGCGCGGGACACAGTCGCCAAGGTCTCGGACTCACATCTCATGGGAACACAAAATTTCATCCCACCCACAACCCAACTCGAGCATCCCTCGGGAAACGTGGAAGGGTTCGGTTTACTGGACCCACACAAGGTTATAGAACGGCGAAGGGAATCAATACACCACTTTTAGGCTGGATTCCTCCTCAACAAGGATAGGGCACAGGGTCATGGTGAGAAGGATATCATCAACGCCTTCTAACATAGCTCCCATGATGAGGGCATCGTCAACGCCTTCGCCCGTTGCCGAATTCAAACCTTCACCGAGTTGTCAAACCTGGTGCTCAAATTTTGCACCATGGAAAGCACGTGGCAAATACAGAAAATGTGCAGGGATCCTGGACATATCGAGCAAACCAGAGGAACCCTAAGAAGGCACACTCCCCCATTCATGGGGCCGATTACCTCCGGGCCCGTAGAGAAAAGGAACAAAACACGAACGAGATCTAGATCAGTCCTCGAGATACTACTGGACCAGCCTTGCCACATACACTCGGCCCCGCCAAACACAAGCTTCACTCACAGCCTCCGAGCATGTTGGGTCATCACGCAAGTTGGAAAAGGTGGAGAAGCCGTCCTCAAGGCCCCACTTACGGAGGAATGGTTGGGAATGCCACCTAATAGCAACATGGAGATCCTAACGATCTATGAAACATTTTCCTCAAAAAATGAAAGAAAGAGAGCTCTTCGAGAGATCCATCAAATCCACCATGTAACGACGACAAACCCATGGTCAAACGCACCAATTACTTTCAACAAGGATGACCAGCCGATCACCAGCACAGGCTGAGCACCTGCCGCCCTAGTATTAAACCCCATAGTCGATGACTTCACAGTAAATAAGGTGCTAACAGACGGGGCAGCGGTCTAAACCTCATTTACGAGGACACTCTAAGAAAAATGCAGTTCGATAGATCCTGAATCGAACAAAGCAACACTGATACGTCTCCAAAGTATGTATAATTTTTGATTGTTCCATGCTATTATATTACATGTTTTGGATGTTCTATATGCATTTATATGTTGTTTTATATTATTTTTGGGACTGACCTATTAATTTAGAGCCTAGTGCCAGTTTCTGTTTTTCCACGTTTTTGAATATTGCAAATAAGGAATATTAAAAAGAGTCCAAACAGAATAAAATCTTCGGAAATTTTTTTGTTGGACGAGAAGACACACAACAGACTTGGAGTAGGGGGCAAGGCAATTGCCGATAGGCCACAAGCCTGCAGGGCGCGCCCTGGGGGTGGCCGCGCCCCTGGCTTGTGGGCCCCCTGCAGGTATCCTAACCCTACTTCTTGGCCTATAAATTCCCAAATATTCCTGTATCACAAAAAAGAGCAACGGAAATACTTTTACGCTGCTGGGAGCCTCTGTTCCCGAGAGATCCAATCTGGGAGCCTTTTCCGGTAATCTGCCGGAGAGGGAATTGATCACGGAGGGCATCTACATCAACTCCATTGACCCTCCGATGATGTGTGAGTAGTCACCACAGACCTATGGGTCCATAGCTAGTAGTTGGATGACTTCTTCTCTCTCTTTAATCTTCAATACCATGTTCTTCATGATCTTCATGGAGATCTATCCGATGTAATACTCTTTTGCGGTGAGTTTGTCGAGATTCGATGAATTGTGAGTTTATGTTCGGATTATCCATGAATATTACTTGAGTCTCTTCTGAATTCTTATATGCATGATTTCATATCTTTGCAAGTCTCTTCAAATTATTTGTTTGGTTTGGCCAGCTAGATTGGTAATTCTTGCAATGGGAGAAGTGCTTAGTTTTGGGTTCAATCTTGCGGTGTCCTCACCCACTGATAGTAGGGGTAGTGAGGCACGTATTGTATTGTTTCCATCAAGGGTAAAAATATGGGGTTTTCATCATATTGCTTGAGTTTATCCCTCTACATCATGTCATCTTACTTAATGTGTTACTATGTTCTTCATGAACTTAATACTCTGGATGGAGGCAGGAGTCGGTCGATGTGTGGAGTAATAGTAGTAGATGCAGAATCATTTTAGTCTACTTGACACAGACGTGATGCCTATATGCATAATCATTACCTTGGATATCTTCATGATAATTTGCTTTTCTATCAATTGCTCGACAATAATTTGTTCACCCATCGTATTATTTTCCTTTATGAGAGAAGCCTCTAGTGAAACCTATGCCCCCCTGGTCTATTTTCATATTATATTTTCAGATCTATAAACCAAAAATACCAAAAATACTTTGTTGCAATTTATTTACTTTATTTTTACTTTCAGATCTATCAATATTTTATATCTATCTCTATGAGATCTCATCCTTGCAAATAACTCACAAGGGATTAGAAACCCCTTTATAGCGTTGGGTGCAAGTGTTTGATTATTTGTGTAGGAACTACAATTGGAGCCTTTCTTGTTCCTCCTACTGAATTGATACCTTGGTTCTCAACAAACTAAGGGAAATACTTATCTACTTCGCTGCATCACCTTTTCCTCTTCAAGGTAAAACCAACGCAAGCTCAAGAGGAAGCAAGAATAATTTCTCGCGCCGTTGTCGGGGAGGATACATATCAAGATCACGCCTACCATGTACCCATCACAAACTCATCTCTTGCATTTACTTCATTTTCCATTTGCCTCTCGTTTTCCTCTCGACCACTTCTAAAAAGATTTTCAGAAAATACCAAAAGATTTGCCTTTTTATTCGCCTTTTTTCCGTTCGTCTTTTTGTTTGCTAGCTTGTGTTCTAGATTGCTTGTTTTGTCACGATGGCTCATGAGAATACCAAGTTATGTGGTTTTTTCACTACTACTAATAATGATTTTATTAGTACTCCGTTTGCTCCCGCCACTAGTGTGAAATCTGTGAAATTAATGCTGCTTTGCCGAATCTTGTTATGAAAGAACAATTTTTTGTCCTTCCTAGTGAAGATGCCGCATCCCATCTAAATACTTTCATTGAGTTGTGTGATATGCAAAATAAGAAATATGTGGATAATGAAATTGTTAAATTAAAGCTATTTCCTTTCTCATCACGAGATCATGCCAAAACTTGGTTTTCATCGTTACCTAAAAATAGTATTGATTCATGGAATAAGTGTAAAGATCCTTTTATTTCCATGTACTTTCCACCCACTAAGGTTATCTCCCTTGGGAACGATATAATGAATTTTAGGCAACTTGATCATGAGCATGTTGCACAATCTTGGGAGAGGATGAAACTAATGATTAGGAATTGCCCCGCACATGGCTTGAGTTTATGGATGATCATACAATATTTTTATGCGGGATTGAATTTTCCTTCTAGAAATCTTTGAGATTCCGCCGCGGGTGGTACTTTTATGGAAATCACGATAGGAGAAGCTACTAAACTCCTAGATAATATTATGGCTAATTATTCTCAATGGCATACCGAAAGATCTCCTACTAGTAAAAAAGTGCATGCTATGGAAGAAATAAATACTTTGGGTGCAAAGATGGATGAATTAATGAAATGTTTTGCTGGTAAGAGTCCTCGTATTTATCCCAATGATATACCTTTGCCTTCTTTGATTGGAAATAATAATGAATCTATGGATGTGAATTTTGTTGTTAGGAACAATTTTGGCAATATCGCGTATAGAGGTAATTTGAATCCTAGGCCGTTTCCTAGTAATCCCTCTAATAATTATGGTAATTCCTACAACAATTCTTATGGAAATTATAATAAGATGCCCTCTAATCTTGAGAATAATATGAAAGAATTCATTAGTTCTCAAAAATGTTTCAATGCTATTATTCAAGAAAAATTGCTCAAGATTGATGATTTCGCTACGAACGTTGATAGAATTTCTCTTGAGATTGATTATTTGAAAATTAGATCTATTCCACCCAATCATGATATTAGTGAGTCTTTAAAAGCTATGAGAATTTGCTATTAATGAGTGTAAGGAAAGAACCACTAGAATACGTGCTAAGTGTGAATGGCTTGAAAAAGTGTTCTCTCGTGATAATATTGATGAAGATCAAAAAGTTATTGGTGTGACACCTATTGAATCTTTGTTTTCCAGCATAAATCCTGAGAAAGATGGGACTCGAGATGAGTCAACTTTAGTTAAGAGGCGTCCCAATGATTCAGAGTTCATAGATCTTAGTTATAAAATTGATAAATGTGGGATGGAAGAGGTCAAAACTTTAAATAGCAATGAGCCCACTCTTTCGGATTTCAAGGATTTTAATTGTGATAGTTGCTCTTTAATTGATTGTGTTTCCTTGTTGCAATCGATGTTCAATTCTCCGCATGCTTATAGTCAAAATAAAGCTTTTACTAAACATATTGTGGATGCCATGATGAAATATTTTGAAGAGAAACTTGAGTTGGAGGTCTCTATACCTAGAAAGCTTTATGATGAGTGGTAACCTACCATTAAGATTAAAATTAAAGATTATGAGTGCCATGCTTTGTGTGGTTTGGCTGCTAGCGTTTCCACAATTCCAAACACTTTATGTGATGTGTTAGGATTCCATGAATTTGCGGCTGTTCTCTAAATTTGCATCTAGAGGATGATGTTCTTATTGTTGCTAATAGGAATTATATGCATGTAGATTTCATTGTTCTTGATATAGAATGCAATCCTACATGTCCTATTATTCTTGGTAGACCCTTCCTTAGAACGATTGGTGCAATTATTGACATGAAAGAAGGTAATATTGGATTCCAATTCCCATTAAGGAAAGGCATGGAGAACTTTCCTAGAAAGAAAATAAGATTACCTTATGAATATATAATGAGAGCTGCCTATGGATTGCATATCAAAGATGATAATACCTAGATCTATTGCATTATGCCTAGCTAGGGGCGTTAAACAATAGCGATTGTTGGGAGGCAACCCAATTTTATTTGTTTTACTTTTGTTTTTGTTTCTGTTTTTGTGTGCTGAACACATTATTACCTCTGTAATAATTGTGTTTTCTTGTTTTAATTAGTGTTTGAGTGAAGTAAGACCTTTGGGATGGTCTATGGTGTTTGCAAGTTGATTTTGCTGAAAACAGAAACTTTCGCTCTCAGTCCAGGAATTTTATAAATTCACTGGACATGATTTTGATCTGCAATTTTTAAACAAGATTGGTTTACAACTTGCCCAGATTGTCCTAATTTTTCAGAATTTGTGGAGTTACATAAGTATTCAAAGTAAAAAGATTGCTACAGCCTGTTCTGTTTTTGATAGATTCTATTTTCTTTGTGTTGCTTGCTTATTTTGATGAATCTATGGGTTGTTCGGGGGGTATGAATCATGGAGAAGTTAGAATACAGTAACTAGTACATCAATATAAATAAAGAATGAGTTCACAATAGTACCTAAGTGGTGATTTATCTTTCTTATACTAACGAATCTCATGAGTTTTCTGTTGAGTTTTAAGCTGTGAAGTTTTCAAGTTTTGGGTAAAGATTTCATGGACTACGGAATAAGGAGTGGAAAGAGCCTAAGCTCGGGGATGCCCAAGGCACCCCCAGCCATATTCAAGGATACCAAAGAGCCTAAGCTTGGGGATGCCCCAGAAGGCATCCCCTCTTTCGTCTTCAATCTATCGGTAAATTTACTTGAGGCTATATTTTTATTCACCACATGATATGTGTGTTGCTTGGAGCGTCTTGTATGATATGAGTCTTTACTTTTTAGTTTGCCACAATCATCCTTGCTGCACACATCTTTTAAGAGAGTGAGACACACTGGATCATGAATTTATTAGAATACTCTTTATGCTTCACTTATATCTTTTGAGCTAGGCAATGTTGCTCTAGTACTTTACTTATATCTTTTAGAGCACAACGGTGTTGTGAAATTATTAAACTCTCGTACTTCACTTATATTATTTTGAGAGTTCTTTAAACAACATGGTAATTGGTTTAGGTTATGAATTTAGTCCTAATATAATAGGCATCCAAGAGGGATATAATAAAAACTTTCATATTAAGTGCACTGAATATGATGAGAAGTTTGATTTCTTGCATATAGTTTTGAGATGTGGAGATGGTAATATGAGAGTCATGATAGTAATTAATTGTGAATTAGAAAAAAATACTTGTCTTAAAGCTTGTGATTCCCGTAGCATGCACGTATGGTGAACCGTAATGTGATGAAGTCGGATCATGACTTGTTTAATGATTGCCAACCTTTGTGTGGAGGTCGGGATCGCGCGATGGTTAACTCCTACCAAACCTTCCCCTAGGAGCATGCGTCTAATACTTTGCTTCGATGACTAATAGGCTTTTGCAATAAGTATGTGAGTTATTTATGACTAATGTTGAGTTCATGGATTATTGATGACCCACAAGTGTAGGGGATCTATCGTAGTCCTTTCGATAAGTAAGAGTGTCGAACCCAACGAGGAGCAGAAGGATCTGACAAGTGGTTTTCAGCAAGGTAATCTGTGCACGCATTGAAATTATCGGTAACAAGTAGTTGTGTGATAAGATGATTCGTAGCAAGTAGCAAGTAACAATAGTAACAACGGTGCAGCAAAGTGGCCCAATCCCTTTTGTAGCAAGGGACAAGCCTGGACAAACTCTTATAGGAGGTAAAGCGCTCCCGAGGACACATGGGAATTTCTGTCAAGCTAGTTTTCATCATGTTCATATGATTCGCGTTCACTACTTTGATAGTTTGATATGTGGGTGGACCGGTACTTGGGTTCTGCCCTTACTTCGACAAACATCCCACTTACGATTAACCCCTCTTGCAAGAACCCGCAACTACGAAAGAAGAATTAAGACAAAGTCTAACCATAGCATTAATCTAGTGGATCCAAATCAGCCCCTTACGAAGCAACGCATAAACTAGGGTTTAAGCTTCTGTCACTCCAGCAACCCATCATCTACTTACAACTTCCCAATGCCTTCCTCTAGGCCCAAATAATGGTGAAGTGTTATGTAGTGGACGTTCACATAAAACCACTAGAGGAAAAACAACATACAACGCATCAAAATATCGAACGAATACCAAATTCCCATGACTACTTATAGCATGACTTATCCCATGTCCTCAGGAACAAAAGTAACTACTCACAAAGCATAATTATGTTCATGACCAGAGAGGTATTGAATAGCATCAAGGATCTGAACATATAATCTTCCACCGAGTAATCCAACTAGCATCAACTACAAAGAGTAATCAACAGTACTAGCAACCTTACAAGTACCAATCGGAGTCGCGAGACGGAGATTGGTTACAAGAGATGAACTAGGGTTTGGAGATGAGATGGTGCTGATGAAGATGTTGATGGTGATGATTCCCCTCCGATGAGAGGAGTGTTGGTGATAACGATGGCGACGATTTCCCCCTCGGGGAGGGAAGTTTCCCCGGCAGGACGACCCTGCCGGAGCTCTAGATTGGTTCTGCTCAAGTTCCCCCTCGTGGCGGCGACGATTCCTCCCGAAAGCCTCCTCCTGATTTTTTCTGGAACGAAACCCTCCTTATAGCAAAAGAGGGGAGCCAGAGGGCCAGCTGGGAGCTGATACGTCTCCGTCGTATCTACTTTTCCGAACTCTTTTACCCTTGTTTTGGACTCTAATTTGCATGATTTGAATGGAACTAACCCGGACTGACGTTGTTTTCAGCAGAATTGCAATGGTGTTGTTTTTGTGCAGAAATAAAATTTCTCAGAATGTCCTGAAAATTTACGGAGATTTTTTCTAGAATAAAAGAAAAATACCTGCGCAAAGATCCACCGGAGGGGGCGTGCCAGTGGGCCACAAGCCCACGGGCCGCGGCCACCCCCTATGGTCGCGCGGTGCAGGCTTGTGGGGCCCACGTGGCACCACCGCCCCCAATATCAGCTCTATATCTTCCGTTTTGCCTGGAAAAAAATTAGAGAGAAGGTTTCATCGCGTTTTGCGATACGGAGGCGCCGCCACATCCTGTTCTTTGTATGGAGGGTAGATCTGGAGTCCGTTTCGGGCTCCAGAGAGGGGAAATCGTCGCCATCGTCATCATCAACCTTTCTCCATCGACAATTCCATGACGCTCTTCATCGTTCGTGAGTAATCTCATCGTAGGTTTGATGGACGGTGATGAGTTGGATGAGATCTATCATGTAATCGAGTTAGTTCTTGACGGGGATTCATCCCTGGTAGCCACTATGTTCTAAATTGATGTTGCTACTACTTGGCTATACTTAATGCTTATCACTAGGGCCCGAGTGCCATGATTTCAGATCTGAAACTATTATGTTGTCGCCAATACATGTGTGTTTTAGATCCTATCTTGCAAGTTGTAGTCACCTACTATGTGTTATGACCCGGCAACCCCGGAGTGACAATAGCCGGAACCACTCCCAGAGATGACCATAGTATGAGGAGTTCATGTATTCGCCGCGCGTTAATGCATTGGTCCGATTCTTTATTAAAATAAGAACTTTAATATCCCGTAGTTTCCATTAGGACCCCGCTGCCACGGGAGGGATGGACAATAGATGTCATGCAAGTTCTTTTCCCTAAGCACGTATGACGAACGGGAGCTAGTTACATATCTCTCCGTGTTATAGCTGTTACATGATGAATCACATCCGTCATACTCATCCATCACCGATCCACTGCCTACGAGTCTTCTACTACTGGTTCTCGCTATGTTACTTTGCCTAGGATTGTCCCTTGCTACAAAAGGGATTGGGCCACTTTGCTGCTACTGTTGCTACTGCTGTCACTTTGCTCCTGCTGCTACTACTGCTATTCCTTGCTACTTCGTTGTTACTTGTTGCAAGATCTTTTCTGACACTGTTGTCGGGGAAGAATAGTTACTCGCCCATGTGCAACCTACTGGCGCCATTGATACAACAGTTAGGAATAGTCTGCCTTGTCAACAGATCGTTTCTGGCACCGTTGTTATCATACTACTTCGCTACTGATACTTTGCTTGCAGACACTAATCTTTCAGGTGTGGTTGAATCTGACACATTCAGCTGCTAATACTTGAGAATATTCTTTCGCTTCCTATCTTGGCGAATCAATAAATTTGGGTCGAATACTCTACCCTCGAAAACTGTTGCGATCCCATACGCTTGTGGGACATCAGGAGCCCACAAGCCCCCTAGGCGTGGCTAGGGGGTAGGCCACGCCTAGCATGCTTGTGGCCTCCTGGTGGCTCCCCTCTAGTACTTCTTCGGCCCAGTATTTTTTATAAATTCCAAAATAATTCCTCGTTGATTTTCACGGCTTTTGGAGTTGCGTAGAATAGGTATCTCAAACTTGCTCCTTTTTCAGGCCAGAATTCCAGCTACCGGCATTCTCCCTCTTCATGTAAACCTTGCAAAATAAGAGAGAAAAGGCATAAGTATTGTACCATGAAGTGTAATAACAGCCCAAAAAGCGATAAATATCAGCATGAAAGCATGATGCAAAATGGACGTATCAACTCCCCCAAGCTTAGACCTCGCTTGTCCTCAAGCGAACGCCGAGATCAATAAATATGCCCACATGTTTAGAGAGAGAGGTGTCGACAAAACAAGATATGGACATGCAGGCATCATGATCTTAATCAGAACAACAATACCATCGTATAATCTCTCATGCTAAAGTGACAATTCCTTCACAAGGTAAATTTAGGATCAAGAAGCTTAATGAGAATTAACAACCGATAGCCTTTAGTCATTGAAGCAAATGCAATTTATCATAACTTCGAAAAGAGTCAAATAAGAGCTTGTAAAGCAAATTCACATACTCAATCATCATTTCGTCTTCTACAATTGCTACAACTCACGTGGTACTCATGAGATCAAAGTTTCAGTCGGACACAGAGAAAGATAGGGGCTTATAGTTTCGCCTCCCAACTATTTACCTCAAGGGTAATGTCAACAATAATAATTCATGAATACTTACTTCCAAGTTGACATATGAATATAGATCTTTCCCTAGCATATGACGTTAGCCAATATAATGACGAAGTAAGGAATTGGTGTAGATCACCATGACTCTTTTAGGGATAAAAAGTAAAGGTACAAGATAGGCCCTTCGCAGAGGGAAGCAGAGCGAAGCACTTTTAAGGTTTGGATGTGTGTCCTCTTAGTGCGAAGGAACGTCACTTTATATTGCCTCCTGTGATAAAGAACTTTATTATGCAGTTCGTCCCTTTTATGTCTTCCTCATCATAGGTTCGTACAAAGCTTATTTTCCACACACTAATAGATCATACATAATTATGGAGCAATTTTTATTGCTTGCACCGATGCCAACTTACTTGAGGGATCTTATTCAATCCGTAGGTAGGTATGGTGGACTCTCATGGCAAAACTGGGTTGAAGGTTTGTGGATGCACAAGTAGTATCTCTACTTAGGGCGGAAGTTTTGGCTAATATGAGGTGGAAGCAAGCGTCACATGCCAAGGGATCTCTAATCATATAACATTGTTTGGAACCAAGCAAACATAATTCATTATGTTGTCTTCCTTGTCCAACATCTACTTGTAAGCATGTAATAGTTTAGTGTGTGTTTACAATCATAGGTGGTGTCAAAGATGATATATTTATATGTGAACCTCTCCTTCTTTATCACTTCCTATTAATTGCAACAATGACCAAGTTCTACGTTTGTCCACCCTCAAAAAGTTTCAATCAACATTCTTTTTATATGTGAAGCCATCACTTCCCATAAGATCATTACATGATCTTTCATGCTTTTGTTCTTTTATCATTCTCTTGATCATGGCATGAGGCAAGGCGCTTAACTAAGACACTCTTTATTATATGACTCACGAACTCGAATACATAGGGGGTGACACAAAGCAAAACTCAAGCCTAAAACACCAAGGACTTTATTCTACTAGAGAAAGATAAAACCAAAAAGGATCGAACTAAGAAAAGGTAAAGGCAAAAGATGTGATGGTGGTACGATACCGGGGCAACTCCCCCAAGCTTGGCACAAGCCAAGGGGATTGCCCATACCCATGCTTAGTTGTCTTCCTTCGAAGGTGATGGTGGTGGAGTTGTTTTTTCTTTTGATTCCAAGAGGGCCATCAATCTTTGATTTATACCTTGGAGCTCTGTGATATGTTTCTCCAGCAAAACAACTTCACAAGTGAGATAATTACTATGAACACGAGTTATTTCACATAACCTCAAGAGCTCGATCAAGGATGGAGGTAAAAGGTGGAGGTAAGGTTGAAGAAAATCCTCTTCCTCCACTTCTTCCTTGTTGAGCACAAATTCCCCTTCGTCCAACATCGGATTCTTCTCCTTACGTTTGCCCTTAGTTTCTTTAGGTAGCCTTTCCTTGGCCTCCATGACCTCCATTCTTTTCAGATCAACATTTACTTCTTCATAGACTTGAGGGAGATCGTTCTCCCCTACAGATTCCTGAGACGACATCTTGCTCTAATTCCACGGCAGAAAACAGGCTCGAAACGAAAATAGACGAAAATTGCGTGATATGAGGGTCAGACCTTTCGGGAGAATATATAATAATTTTTTTCCGACCAGAAGGAATACTCTACAAGAAAATGGAGTCCGGGAGGCACACGAGGTGGTCACAAGCCCCCCAGGCACGGCTAGGGGGTGGCCCATGCCTGGCAGGCTTGTTGCCTCCTCGTGCGCTTTCCGGACTACTTTAATTTTTTCTATTTTTCCAAAAATTCCTACTGGAAACTTTTTGGAGTCGGTTTACTTGCCGAATCACATACATCTTCGTTTTCGGAGTCTGAAACAGGCTGATAAATATCCCTTATGTACTCCTCTGGAGTTATGGTATTGATAATATTGCTTTCAACATTTATGGGAGTACCTGAGATATAATGCTTGATTCTTTGCCCATTTACCACTCTCGGAAAATTACCTTCCGTGCTGTTGATCCTGATGGCACCAGAATGATATACTTCCTCAACAATGGAAGGACCCTCGCATTTAGAGAGAAGCTTACCTGCAAAAAATCTTAAACGAGAATTATATAGCAAGACATAATCACCTACATTGAACTCACGTTTTTGTATCCTTTTATCATGCCACCTCTTAACCTTTTCTTTGAATAACTTGGCATTTTCATATGCCTAAGGTCTCCATTCATCAAGTGAGCTAATATCAAATAACCACTTCTCACCAGCAAGTTTGAAATCAAAGTTGAGTTCTTTGATTGCCCAATAAGCCTTATGCTCTAGCTCAAGAGGTAAATGACATGCTTTACCGTAAACCATTTTGTACGGAGACATGCCCAAGGGATTCTTATAAGCATTTCTATAAGCCCACAGTGCATCATCGAGCTTCTTAGACCAATTCTTTCTAGACCTATTGACAGTCTTTTGCAGAATTAGTTTAATCTCTCTATTACTTAGCTCTACATGACCACTTGACTGAGGATGATAGGGAGATGCAATTCTATGGTTGACATCGTACTTAGCAAGCGTTTTACGGAAAGCACCATGAATGAAATGTGAACCACCATCAGTCATAAGATATCTAGGGACTCCAAATCTAGGGAAAATAACTTCTTTAAGCATCCTGATAGAGGTGTTATGATCAGCACTACTAGTTGGGATAGCTTCCACCCACTTAGTAACGTAATCAACAGCAACTAGGATATGAGTATAGCCGTTGGATTTTGGAAAAGGTCCCATATAATCACAGACCCAAACATCAAATGGTTCAATGACAAGCGAATAATTCATAGGCATTTCCTGACATTTACTGATATTACCTATTCTTTCACATTCGTCACAAGACAAGACAAACTTACGGGCATCCTTGAAGAGAGTGGGCCAATATAAACCTGATTGCAATACCTTGTGGGCAGTTCTATCTCCCGCATGGTGTCCTCCGTAAGACTCAGAGTGACACTTCTGTAGGATCTGTCTCTGTTCATGTTCGGGTACACAACGTCTAATAACACCATCTACTTCTTCCTTATAAAGGTGAGGATCATCCCAAAAGTAATGTCTCAAATCAAAGAAGAATTTCTTCTTTTGCTGGTATGTGAAACTAGGTGGTATATATTTGGCAATGATATAATTTGCATAATCAGCATACCTCGGTGTACTACGTGAAGTATTGATGACATTCAATTTCTCATCAGGAAAGCTATCATCAATAGGTTGTGGGTCATCAAGAACATTCTCCAACCTGTACAAGTTATCTGCTACAGGGTTCTCAGCACCCTTCCTGTCGACAACATGAAAATCAAATTCTTGTAGCAAGAGAACCCATCTGATAAGTCTAGGTTTAGCATCTTTCTTTTCCATGAGGTACTCAATAGCAGCATGATCAGTGTGAATAGTGACTTTGGAATCAACTATGTAAGATCTGAACTTTTCACATGCAAACACGACTGCTAAAAATTCCTTTTCTGTAGTAGCATAGTTTCTTTGGGCACTGTCTAGAGTTTTACTAGCATAGTGAATAACAGTCAACTTCTTATCAACTCTTTGTCCTAGAAAAGCACCAACAGCATAATCACTAGCATCACACATGATTTCAAAAGGTAAGTTCCAATCAGGTTGTTGAAAAATAGGCGCAGTTATCAAGGCCTTCTTAAGTATTTCGAAGGCTTCCTCACAATCATAGTAAAAAACAAAAGGAATATCCTTTTGCAAGATATTGGTAAGAGTCCTAGAAATCTTAGAAAAGTCCTTAATGAACCTTCTATAGAAACCAGCATGAACAAGGAAACTTCTGTAGGGCATGGCATTTTGTCGATCGCATCAACCTTAGCCTTATCGACTTCAATACTTCTTTCAGAAATTTTATGTCCTAAGAAGATGCCTTCATTAACCATAAAGTGGCACTTCTCCCAATTCAAGACAAGGTTGGTGTCTTTACATCTCTGAAAGACTCGATCAAGCTTGCTGAGGCAATCATCAGAAGAAGACATGAAATGGAGAAGTCATCCATGAAAACCTCAACAATATTTTCACAAAAGTCAGAGAATATAGCCATCATGCATCTTTGAAAGGTAGCAGGTGCATTACATAAGCCAAAAGGCATACGTCTGTAAGCAAAGGTACCAAAAGAGCAGGTGAAAGTGGTTTTCTCCTGATCAGATTGTGCAACTGGTATTTTGGAGAAACCAGAATAACCATCTAGGAAGCAGAAGTGTTTGTGTTTAGACAGTCTCTCTAGCATTTGGTCGATAAAAGGCAAAGGGTAATGATCTTTCCTAATGGCTTTATTCAAGTTCCTAAAATCGATCACCATCCTATAGCCAGAAATAATCCTCTGTGGGATCAATTCATCCTTATCATTAGGGACAATGGTAATACCTCCCTTCTTAGGGACGCAATGCACCGGACTCACCCAATCACTATGAGCAACATGATAGATAATACATGCTTCCAGGACCTTTAGTATTTCTTTTCTTAGTACATCTTTCATCTTAGGATTTAATCTCCGTTGATGATCAGCAACTGGTTTGGAATCAGGATCGGTTTTAATTTTGTGCTGTCATAGAGTGGGACTAATGCCCTTGAGATCATCAAGAGTATATCCAATAGCAGCATGGTGCTTCCTCGGAGTTTTAATAACTTCTTTTCTTCATGCTCTGAGAGGCCAACACTAATAATATCTCTTTTTCATCAAGATAAGCATACTTAAGAGTATCAGGCAACTGTTTAAGCTCGAACACAGGATCACCCTTTGGTGGGGGTGGATCTCCAAGCAGTTCAACAGGCAAATTATTCTTAAGGATAGGATATTGTTCAAAGATAACTCTATCTATCTCATCCCTTTCATCCATATGCATATCATTTTCATGCTCAAGCAAGTATTGTTCTAAGGGATCAGTAGGAGGCACAGCGATAGAAGCTAGAGCAATAATTTCATCCTTACTAGGCAACTATTTTTCATGAGGTTGTCTACGATACTTGGAGATATTGAACTCATGTGACACACCTTCAAAGCCAACAATGACAGTTTGCTTCTCACAGTCAATATGAGCATTGACAGTATTGAGAAAGGTCTGCCAAATATGATGGGACAAAAGCTATCTTGTGTGGTAGCAAGAACGAGAAAATCAGCAGGATACTTCATTTTACCACACAAGACTTCAACATCTCTAACAATTCCCAAAGGGCAGATAATATCTCTATTGGCAAGCGGAATAGTGACATCAATAGGTTCCATCTCAACAGGTGCAATCTCGTCTTTAATTTCATCATATAAAGATTGAGGTATTGCACTAACACTAGCACCCACGTCACATAAACCATGGTAACAATGATCTCCTATCTTAACAGAAACAACAGGCGTGCCAACAACAGGCCTATGTTTGTCTCTAGCATGAGGTTTAGCAATTCTAGCAACATCTTCACAGAAGTGAATATCATGGCCATCAACATTGTCGTACAGAAGATCTTTGATAATAGCAATGCTAGGTTCAACTCTAATTTGCTCAGGGGGTGTAGATGTTCTAATGTAGCCTCTACGTATCACAGTTGAAGCTTTAGAATGATCCTTTATTCTAACGGGGAAAGGTGGTTTCTCAATGTAAGCACTAGGAACAATAGGATCATTATAGGCAATGACTTTCTCTTCAACTGGATTGGGTTTAACTACATTGACTTCTAAGAGAGGATGATATTTAAAGCACTTCTCTTTAGGGAGATCAATATGAGCAGCAAATGATTCACACAATGAAGCTACTATCTCAGAGTCAAGTCCATACTTAGCGCTAAAATCACAAAAAATATTTGTTTTGACAACGGATTTAACGCAATCAAACTTGAGATTCATACCTGACTCCTTACCTTCTTCAAACTCCGAATCTTTAGAGTTGCGTTTAATTCTCTCCAATAAATGCCATTTGAAGTCAATATCTCTCTTCATAAAAGAACCGGTACAAGAAGTGTCAAGCATGGTGTGATCATCATGAGAAAGCCGAGCATAGAAGTTCTGAATGATAATTTCCCTCGAGAGCTCATGGTTGGGGCATGAATATAACATTGATTTAAGCCTCTCCCAAGCTTGAGCGATGCTTTCTCTATCATGAGGCCAAAAATTATAAATATAATTCCAATCACCATGTACTAGATGCATAGGATAAAACTTTTGATGAAATTCCAATTTCAACCGGTTGTAGTTCCATGATCCAGTATCATCACATAGCCTATACCATGTCAATGCTTTATCCCACAAAGATAAGGGAAATACCTTCTTCTTGACCTCATCCTCGGGCAAACCTACAAGCTTAAATAAACCACAAACTTCATCTACATAGATTAGATGCAAGTCGGGATGTGATGTTCCATCTCCTGTAAAAGGATTAGCCAGCAGTTTCTCAAGCATACCCGAAGGAAATTCATACCAAATATTTTCAGTAGGTGCAGCAGGTTGAGGAGCAACTCCTTGTGCTTCCGTTCGAGCTGAAGATTCCCCGAAGAAGCTCCTCAAAGGATTAGTTTCCATAGTGACAAGTGACAATAAATTTCAGCACACTATATAAATGTTTCCTTACCAAATTCGACTTACCAAAGGCGCTTCACTCCCCGGCAACGGCACCACAAAAGAGGCTTGATGACCCACAAGTGTAGGGGATCTATCGTAGTCCTTTCGATAAGTTAGAGTGTCAAACCCAACGAGTAGCAGAAGGATCTGACAAGTGGTTTTCAGCAAGGTAATCTCTACAAGCACTGAAATTATCGGTAACAAGTAGTTGTGTGATAAGATGATTCGTAGCAAGTAGCAAGTAACAATAGTAACAACGGTGCAGAAAAGTGGCCCAATCCCTTTTGTAGCAAGGGACGAGCCTGGACAAACTCTTATAGGAGGTAACGCGCTCCCGAGGACACATGGGAATTTCTGTCAAGCTAGTTTTCATCATGTTCATATGATTCGCGTTCGCTACATTGATAGTTTGATATGTGGGTGGACGGGTGCTTGGGTGCTGCCCTTACTTGGACAAACATCACAGTTATGATTAACCCCTCTCGCAAGCATCCCCAACTATGAAAGAAGAATTAAGACAAAGTCTAACCATAGCATTAAACTAGTGGATCCAAATCAGCCCCTTACGAAGCAACGCATAAACTAGGGTTTAAGCATATGTAACTCTAGCAACCCATCATCTACTTACTACTTCCCAATTCCTTCCTCTGGAATATTTGAGGAATATTGGAGCAAATAAGTACCAGAGGGGGCCCACCAGGTGGGCACAACCCACCTGGGCGAGCTAGAGAGCCCTGGCGCGCCCCAGTGGGTTGTACTCACCCAGGCCCACATCCGGTGCCCCTCTTCTGGTATATAAGTCATTTTGACCTAGAAAAAAGGAGGAGAGGACTTCCGGTATGAAGCGCCGCCGTCTCGATGCAGAACTTGGGCAGGAGCACTTTTGCCCTCCGGCAGAGCGATTCCACCGAGGGAACTTCCGCCCGGGAGGGGGAAATCATCGTCATTATCATCACCAACAACTCTCCTATCTTGTGGAGGTCTATCTTCATCAACATATTCAAAAGCACCGACTCCTCTCAAACCCTAGTTCATCTCTTGTGTTCAATCTTTGTACCGGAACTATAGATTGATGCTTGTGGGTGACTAGTAGTGTTGATTACATCTTGTAGTTGATTACTATATGGTTTATTTGGTGGAAGATTATATGTTCATATACATTATGCTATTTAATACCCCTCTAATCTTGAGCATGATTATCATTTGTGAGTAGTTACTTTTGTTCTTGAGGTCACGGGAGAAATCATGTTGCAAGTAATCATGTGAACTTGATATGTGTTCGATATTTTGATGATATGTATGTTCGGATTCCCTTAGTGGTGTCATGTGAACATCGACTACATGACACTTCACCATATTTGGGCCTAAGGGAATGAATTGTGGAGTAGTTATTAGATGATGGGTTGCGATAGTGACAGAAGCTTAAACCCTAGTTTATGCGCTATTCCGTAAGGGACCGATTGGATCCAAAAGTTTAATCCTATGGTTAGAATTTATTCTTAATACTTTTCTCTTAGTTGCGGATGCTTGAGAGAGGGTTAATCATAAGTAGGAGGTTTTTTCAAGTAAGAACATGACCTAAGCACCGGTCCACCCACATACCAAATTATCAAAGTAGTGAATACGAATTATGCCAACATGATGAAAGTGACTAGATGAAATTCCCGTGTACCCTCAAGAACACTTTGCTTATCATAAGAGACCGTTTTGGCCTATCCTTTGCCTCAAAAGTATTGGGCTACCTTGCCACACTTTTCTTACTACTATCATTACTTGCTCGTTACAAATTATCTTGCTATCAAACTACTCTGGTACTTACAATTTTAGCACTTGCAGACATTACCTTTTTAAAACCACTTGTCATTTCCTTCTGCTCCTCGTTGGGTTTGACACTCTTACTTATCGAAAAGGCTACAATTGACCCCATATACTTGTGGGTCATCAAGGCTATTTTCTGGCGCCATTGTCGGGGAGTGAAGCGCTCTTGGTAAGTGGAAATTGGTAAGGAAACATTATTACTACGTGCTGAAATTTATTGTCACTTCTTACTATGGAAAACAATCCGTTGAGGGGTTTGTTCGGGGTATCTTCACCTCGACCGGAACCACAATTAGTTGCACCTCAACCTACCGCACCTATTGAAAATTTTGAATATGAAATTCCTTCAGGTATGGTAGAATAACTTCTAGCTAATCCTTATGCAGGAGATGGAACCGAACATCCTCATATACACTTGATATATGTGGATGAAATTTGTGGATTGTTTAAGCTTGCAGGTTTACCCGGAGATTAAGCTAAGAAGAAGGTTTTCCCTTTATATTTCAAGCGAAAAGCATTGACATGGTATAGGCTATGAAGTGATATTGGATCTTGGAACTGGAATCGGTTGAAATTGGAATTCCATCAAAAAAACTATCCTATGCATCGAGTTCATCGTGATCGGAATTATATATATAATTTTTGGCCTCGTGAAGGAGAAAGTATCGCTCTAGCTTGGGGGAGGCTTAATTCAATGTTATATTCATGCCCCAATCATGAGCTCTCAAGAGAAATTATTATTCAGAATTTTTATGCTCGGCTTTCTCGTAATGATCAATCCATGCTCGATACTTCTTGTACTGGTTCTTTTATGAAGAAGACTATTGAATTCCGGTGGGATATTTTAGAAAGAATTAAATGCAACTCTGAAGATTGGGAACTCAACAAAGGTAAAGAGTCAGGTATTGAACCTAAGTTTGATTGTGTTAAATCTTTCATGAATACCGATGCTTTTCAAAAGTTTAGCACTAAATATGGACTTGACTCTGAGATAGTAGCTTCCTTTTGTGAATCTTTTGCTACTCTTGTTGATCTCCCTAAGGATAAGTGGTACAAATATCACCCACCTATTAAAGAAGAAATTAAAGAACCGGTAAAAGCTAAATAAGAAACTATCATTTACAATGTTGATCCACTTGTTCCCACTGCTTATATTGAGAAGCCACCTTTCACTGTTAGGATGAAGGAACATACTAAAGCTTCAATTGTGGTTAAGAAAAGTTATGTTAGAACACCCAAACCAGCTGAACAAATCAGAGTTGAACCTAGTTTTGCTATGATTAAAGATCTCTTGGTCGATAATATCAATGGGCATGTCATTTACTTCTCTGATGAAGCTTCTAGAATTGCCAAACTGGATAAAAAAGATAAACATAGACCAGTTGTTGGCATGCCTGTTGTCTCAGTTAAGATAGGAGATCACTATTATCATGGGTTATGTGACCTAGGTGCTAGTGTGAGTGTTATTCCTTTTTCCTTATATGAAGAAATTAAGAATGAAATAGCACCTGCTGAAATAGAAGACATAGATGTTACTATTGAACTTGCCAATAGAGATACTATATCACCAATTGGGATTCTCAGAGATGTTAAAGTCTTGTGTGGGAAGATAAATACCCTACTGATTTTCTTGTTCTTGGCTCCCCACAAGATTTCTTTTGTCCCATTATCTTTGGTAGACCTTTCTTGAACACCGCAAATGCCAAAATAGATTGTAAGAAACAAACTGTCGGTGTTAACTTTGGTGATGAATCTCGTGAATTTAACTTTTCCAAGTTTAGTAGACAACCGCATAAGAAAGATTTGCCTAGTAAGGACGAAATTATTGGTCTTGCTTCTATTGTTGTACCTCCTACTGATCCTTCAGAAAAATATTTTCTAGACCATGAAAATGATTTGCATATGCGTGAAGGAAATGAAATAGATTGAATCTTTTTCGAACAACAACCTCTGCTTAAACACAATTGGCCTATTGAAACTCTAGGCGATCCTCTGTTTGAATTAAAACAATTGCCAGACACTTTGAAATACGCTTATCTTGATGAGAAAAATATATATCCTGTTATACTAGTGCTAACCTTTCAGAACATGAAGAAGAAAGATTATTGTAAGTTCTAAGGAAGCACCGAGCTTCTATTGGATATACTCTTGATGATCTTAAGGGCATTAGTCCCACTCTATGTCAGCACAATATTAATATGGAACCTGATGTTAAACCCGTTGTTGATCACCAACGTCGGTTAAATCCGAAGATGAAAGAAGCGGTAAGAACGGAAATATTGAACTTCTGGAAGCACGTATAATCTATCCTATAGCTGATAGTAGATGGGTAAGTCTTGATCATTGTGTCCCTAAGAAGGGAGGTATTACTGTTGTTCCTAATGATAAGAATGAACTTATTCCACAAAGAATTTTCACAAGCTATAGAATGGTAATTGATTTTAGAAAATTAAACAAAGCTGTCGGATTTCGGGCTCCACAAAACCCTAAGGATTCAAACACTCGGGCGTGTGCTTCGCCTCACCTAACTCACTGCTCGATGGAAACGATGAAGGACTCACTCGATGGCAAGGGGAACACTAAACACAACAGTTTACCCAGGTTCGGTCCACTGTGAAGCGTAATACCCTACTCCTGCTTTTGGTGGATTGCCTCTCACGGAGGTGGTGGATGAATTAGTACAGTGTTCTTGAGCCTCCGGAGGCCGAGCGACTTGGTGTATTGTTCTACCGTCTGAATCAACTCCCTCTCTCAAGTGTCCTTCCCTATGTATTTATAGCGGAGGCCCAGGTCCTCTTCCCTCATAGATTCGGCGGGAAGGGATCCCACAGTGGCCAATTTTGAAGGGGAACAAGGGAACATGCTCCCCTGCCCAAGGGTGGTCTTCGCCTGCAAAGTAACTGTCCGCGCCACAGAAACGGCACCGTGGATGAAGTTTGCCCCACTAGTGGGAAGCTGCGGCTTTGTTGCACCGGAAGGGAAACCTTTGGAAGATGCCTTTGGAAAACCTATACGCTCCCGCCTCCTTTGCACCAAAGGCGAAACTGTACCGTCCTGCCATCTGCTGCTTGCCTGTCCTTTCCTCGAGTCACCCTTCATTCCAGAGGCCTGGCCTTGCCTTGGAATATCCGCCGCTCCGGGTCCATGAGGAGGCCCCCTGCGGGTCTTGACGCTCCTCCTCCTCATGAGGCTTCACCCTTCACAAGGGCCTTTCCTTGAACGGTGTCGGGCCCGCTGGTTTCCTCCGGTGAGGCGGGCCCGCCCTGGGCCACACGGAGGCAGGTCTGGGTACCCCCAATCCCGGAACACCGATAGTAGCCCCCAGGCCAGCGACGTGCTCGGGTTGGCTTCAGGGCGGAGCCCCGGGGGGCAGGATGAGATGCCGTGGGCCCTCAAATGCCTGTGGGGCAGGTTGGCGCGCGTCGGGCGAGTGATGTCTGGTCCCCCTTGTCCTCTATCTCTGCCCCCCTTTATTTGGTGCCCTTCTTGTAGCTTCGGTGCCTTATTGCCTTCCTTTTTCTGCACTCGCCTTTCTTCTTACATCTTCGACTCCAACAGGCGCCTCCCAGATCCAGCGCCGCATAGTTCCTTGCCAATCCAGCAATGGCGCCCGCCGGCAAGCAGAAGCTAGAGGGGCATGCTTCGGCTCCGGCTTCTCTGATCCTCAACTGCGCCCTCTCCAAGGACGCGGATCTCGTCTCAGTGCTTCCATGGACCGTGGCCGAGTCCAGCGAGCACGGGCGAACCCTAATTTGGCTCAGCGCCATGGAGGAGCAGCCCGCGCCTGGGGCAGTATACCCCTTCTTCCTTGACAGTATTTATGATGGGCTGGTGCCGCCTTTCTCTCGATTCTTCTCCGCTGTCTTAGACCACTATGGGATCCAAGCCCTTCATCTCCAACCCAAGTCCACCTTGCTTCTATCCGTCTTTTCCTTCTACTGTGAGGCTTTCGTTGGCGTGCAGCCTTCGGTTCCCTCCTCTGCCACTTCTTCAGCCTACGCCTGCACGACGGCGCTCACTTGTCGGCGTGCGTTTCCTTCGTGGTGGCCCAGAGCGGCAACATCCTCTTGAAGGTCGGGAAGAAGGTGGAGAACTTCAGGCACCGTTGGGTTCTCATGTGTCTCAAGGATGCCAACCCCCGGCTGGAAGAGCCGAAGGGGTTGCCGGAGAAGACCTCCGCCTGGATCTCGGCGAAGCACTCCGACCCTCGGGTTGTGCCCGTACTGGAGCGCTTTTCCCGTGACATCAGCGCCAAAAGGCTGACCGGGGGAATGATAGTGAAGGAGTTCCTGGTGCAGTGCTTGGTGCCCCTCCAGGCACATTCCAGGCCCGTGTGGGAGCATCGGGCTGGCGATGACGAACTTCGGCTTCGGTCCCAGGACCTTCCCGCAGAGGACCTGAGCAGAGTCTTGGCAATTCCGCTGGGCCGCGACCCTGGCGACCTTCCTGAGGATCTAGGTCCGCTCTATCTTCGTGACGACCGGACCGATCTGGTCGCCGCGATGCCCGTCTTCAACGAGCGGGGACTTCTCCTGGCTGAAGGCTCCCGTCCGGTGGAGGTGTCATCCGGTGACATCTCCGGTGAGGGGGCTCGGAGAAGATCGTCGACGACCGCGCGGTGAGTGTGCACCTCCCGTCGCAATCTGTCCTTCTGCGTGAGCTTGAGGACGATGGCGCCACTGATGATACCTCCACCGGGACCCCCTTGCACCCGGCCAGGGCCTCGAGGGGGCCTGTGCCGACCCCGCGCGCCACGCGGTCTGCGTGCGTGCATGCTTCCCGGAAATTTGGGGCTGAACCGTCCCCGACGCACCCCGCTTCTGCCGGTGGGAGATTCAAGGCGCCGAGCTCACCTCCCTCTGTGGGGGCCTCATTTCCTCCATCGTCGCTGGGGCAGAGAAGAGGAAGAGATGGCGCGATGTCGAAGAGTAAGTTTCCTGCTGGGGCGCGCCTTGTGTGTCTATTGTCTGCGCTTGGCTACGTCTCGCCGGTGGCGAAGAGGAAGAAGACAGTCACCAAGACGCTCCGCCTGCTCTCGTCGGCACGTCGCCGTCTGTGGGTGGGGAGGAGGAGGCTCCTGGGGCGGCCTCCCTGGCCTTGGTCCCAAAGCCCCGCCGAGCCCCCGAAGCATCCTGAGGCGACCGTGGGGATGCCCCTGCCCGGGCTCCGGAGGTGTTGACGCCGGCAACTGTTGAGCAGTCTTCGGGGTCCCTTGTTCTTCGTGGCGCTGCTCCTCCGGTTGCGCCATCTGCGCCAGTGTTGGAAGATCCTCAGGAGGGGGTCCAGAAGGCCTCAGTGCTACCCCGAGGCATACTGGATGCGGCCTTCACCGCCCTGAGTGGCGTCGCAGCTGCGATGAGGAGGGTCGAGGAAGAGGCCGTGGCCGTCCGTGTCGCGCATGAGGGGGTGCTGAAGGAGGCCAAGGCAGCTGTCGAGCACTGCGAAGAGGTGGAAGCCCGCTGATACGTCTCCAACGTATCTATACTTTTTTATGGTTTCATGCTATTATCTTGTCAAACTTTGGATGTTTTGCATGCCTTTTATTTATTTTTTGGGACTAACTTATTAACTCAGTGCCAAGTGCTAGTTCCTGTTTTTTTCCATGTTTTTGACCCCTTTTAGAGGAGATTTTGAAACGGAGTCCAAACGGAAGAAAATCCCCGAAAAGATTTTTTCTGGAACGGAAGAAGATCGGGGAGCTTGGGAGGCAAGGCACGGGAGCCCCAGGGGCCCCACAAGCCCCCACCCCACAACCAGGGGAGGCCGTGCCATCCAGGCTTGTGGGCCCCGTGAGCGTCCCCTGACCTAGTGGTTGCGTCTATATATTCCCTAAAAATCCCAAAAAATCAGAAGATCATCGAAAGTACTTTCCCGCCGCCGCAAGCTTCTGTCTCCGCAAGATCCCATCTGGGGCACGTTCTGGTGCCCTGCCGGAGGGGGGATTCGGACACGGAGGGCTTCTTCATCAACACCATGACCTCTCCGATGATGCGTGAGTAGTTCACCAAAGACCTACGGGTACATAGCTAGTAACTAGATGGCTTCTTCTCTCTCTTGGATCTTCAATACAAAGTTCTCCATGATCTTCATGGAGATCTATCCGATGTAATCTTCTTTTGCGGTGTGTTTGTCGAGATCCGATGAATTGTGGATTTATGATCAGATTAACTATGAATCTTATTTGAGTTTCTCCTGATCTCTCTTATGCATGATTTCATATCCTTGTAATTCTCTTCGAGTTGTGGGTTTTGTCTTGCCAACTAGATCTATGATTCTTGCAATGGGAGAAGTGCTTGGTTTTCGGTTCATACCGTGCAATGACCTCACCCAGTGACAGAAGGGGTAGCGAGGCACGCATCGTTATGTTGCCATCAAGGGTAAAAAGATGGGGTTTTCATCATTGGTTTGAGATTATCCCTCTACATCATGTCATCTTGCTTAAAGCGTTACTCCGTTCGTCATGAACTCAATACACTAGATGCATGCTGGATAGCGGTCGATGTGTGGAGAAATAGTAGTAGATGCAGAAAGTATCGGTCTATTTGTCTCGGACGTGATGCCTATATGTATGATCATTGCCTTAGATATCGTCATGACTTTGTGCGGTTCGATCAATTTCTCGACAATAATTTGTTCACCCACCGTAATACTTGCTATTTTGAGAGAAGCCTCTAGTGAACACTATGGCCCCAGGGTCTACTCCACACCATATTTTCAGCCTTACGCTTTTTACTTCGTTGCACTTTCCACCTTCAGATCTCACTTTGCAAACAATCTTGAAGGGATTGACAACACCTTTGAAGCGTTGGGTGCAAGCTTGTTTGTGTTTGCACAGGTACTCTGGACTTGACGAGACTCTCCTTCTGGATCGATACCTTGGTTCTCAAACTGAGGGAAATACTTACTGCTCCTGTGCAATTTCTCTTCAAGGGAAAAACCAATGCAAGCCCAGCCTCTGTCAACGTGTCAATTTCTGGCGCCGTTGCCGGGCAAGGATTTCTGGCGCCGTTGCCGGGGAGGAAGATCAAGTCAAGAACTCATCCAAGTAGGTGTTTCAAACTCATGTCTTGCATTTACTTTGTTTGCCAGTTGCCTCTCGTTTTCCTCTCCCCCACTTCACCAATTTACCTTTTTCGTTCGCCTTTTCGTTCGCCTTCGCGTTCGCCCTTTTTCTCGCCTGCTCTTTGTTTGCTTGTGTGCTTGCTTGCTTGCTGAAGTCACCATGAACGAAAACACCAAACATTGTGACTTCTCGAATACTAATAATAATGATTTTATTAGTACTCCAATTACTCCCGCCACTAGTGTGGAGTCATACGAAATCAATGCCGATTTGCTGAATCTTGTTATGAAAGAGCAATTCTCTGGCCTTCCTAGTGAAGATGTCGCATCCCATCTCAATACCTTCATTGAGCTTTGCGATATGCAAAAGAAAAAAGATGTGGACAATGACGTGATTAAATTGAAGTTGTTTCCTTTCTCGTTGCGAGATCGCGCAAAAACTTGGTTTTCTTCTTTGCCCAAAAATAGTATCGATTCTTGGGATAAGTGCAAAGATGCTTATATATCCAAGTATTTTCCGCCGGCTAAGATCATCTCTCTCCGTAATGATATCATGAATTTCAAGCAACTTGATCATGAACATGTTGCACAAGCTTGGGAGAGAATGAAATTAATGATTAGAAATTGTCCCGCTCCTGGCTTTTGCCTTTGGATGATTATTCAAATATTTTACGCTAGCTTGAATTTCTCTTCTAGAAATATCTTGGACTCCGCCTCAGGTGGAACGTTCATGGAAATAACGTTAGGGGAAGCCACAAAGCTCTTAGACAACATCATGAAAAACTACTCTCAATGGCACACTGAAAGGTCACCTACTAGTAAGAAGGTACACGCTGTAGAAGAAATTAACTCGTTGAGTGCTAAGATGGATGAGTTAATGAATTTGGTTGCTAGTAGCAGTGCTCCTTTGGATCCTAATGATATGCCTTTGTCTTCTTTGATTGATAGTAGCAACGCTAGCTTGGACGTTAATTTTGTTGGTAGGAATAACTTTGGCAACAACAATGCCTTTAGAAGAAACTATGTTCCTAGGCCTTTTCCTAGTAACTCCTCTAATAACTTTGGCAACTCCTACAACAATACTCATGGAAATTACAATAGATTACCCTCTGATCTAAAGAGTAATATCAAAGATTTCATCAACTCTCAAAAGATTTTCAATGCGTCCATAGAGGAAAAACTACTCAAATTTGACGAGGATATAATTTCTTGTGATGTTGATTCTTTGAAAGTTAGATGTCCTCCTCCAAAAATCAACATGGATGAAACTTTGAAAGCTATGCGTGTTTCCATGATTGAGTGCCAAGAAAGAACCACCCAAATTCGTGCTAGACATGAATGGCTTAAAAAGGCGTGTTCTCGTGATGAGAATCACGAAGATCTTAAAGTGCTTGGTGTGACTCCCAATGAATCTTTGTTTTCTTGTGTCAAACCTAATGATTATGGGGCTGGATATGAATCCACTTTGGTTGAAAAGTGCCCCAATGATTCGGAGTCCATCTATCTTGATGCTAAAAGCATTAAAAGTTGAGTAGAAGATGTTAAAACTTTGAGTAGTATTGAAATTACTACCGTGGATTTCAAGGAATCCACTTATGATAGTTGCTCCTTTATTGAATGCATTTCTTTGATGCAATCCATGTTGAACTCTCCACACGCTTACAGCCAAAACAAACCCTTTACCGATTATATCGTCGAAGCTATGATAAAATCTCTTGAAGAGAAACTTGAATTGGAAGTCTCTATCCCTAGAAAGGTTCATGATGAGTGGGAACCTACCATCAAAATCAAAATCAAAAACTATGAGTGCAATGCTTTGTGTGATCTGGGTGCTAGTGTTTCTGCGATTCCAAAGTCTTTATGTGATGTTCTGGGTTTTAATGAGATTGAAGAGTGTTCTCTTAATTTGCATCTT
This sequence comes from Hordeum vulgare subsp. vulgare, assembly GCF_904849725.1. Taxonomy (NCBI): domain Eukaryota; kingdom Viridiplantae; phylum Streptophyta; class Magnoliopsida; order Poales; family Poaceae; genus Hordeum; species Hordeum vulgare. The sequence continues at coordinate 363,247,398 of NC_058522.1, forward strand.
GCTGATTCTACTATCAAGAAACCCATGGGAAGGATCAATGATGTTCTTATTATTGAAAATAGGAACTATGTACCCGTGGATTTCATTGTGCTTGACATTGATTGCAATCCTACATGCCCTAGTATTCTTGGTAGACCTTTCCTAAGGACTATTGGTGCTATCATCGATATGAAGGGAGGGAATATTAGATTTCAATTTCCTTTAAGGAAGGGAATGGAACACTTTCCTAGAAAGAAAATAAGATTGCCTTATGAATCCATGATGAGGGCCACTTATGGTTTGACCACCAAGGATGACGATACGTGATTCTATCACTTTTATGCCTAGCTAAGGGCGTTAAACAATAGCACTTGTTGGGAGGCAACCCAATGAATTTATCTTTTTCTTTCTGTTTTGTTGCGTCCACACTTTCATAATTCTGTTGTGATTGTGTCTTTTGTGTTTTTTGTTGTGTTTGAGCCAAGCAAAACCTTTATGACTAGTCTATGTAATGGTTGTTTGATCCTGCTGGAAAAAGACAGAAACTTTTTGCTCACGAGTTGACTTTTCATTTTTTATTCAGAAAGAGCTTTTGAGTTGATTCTTTTTGCTGCTGGTTGATATGCCTTTTGCCCACTTAGTCCTAATTTGTCAGATTTTTTGAGGTACCAGAAGTATACAAAGTATATAGATTGCTACAGACTGGTCTGTTTTTGACAAAGTCTGTTTTTGTTGAGTTGGTTGCTTGTTTTGATGAAATTATGGTTAGTATCGGGGGTACTAGCCATGGAAAAGTGAGAATACAGTATCCCACCACCAATATAGATAGAATTCAATTTTGCTATAGTACCAAAATAAGTGGTAGTTTGTTTTCTTTTGCTAATATTATCACGAGTTTCTATTTAAGTTTTGTGTTGTGAAGTTTTCAAGTTTTGGGTGATGTTCTCATGGACAAAGAGATAAGGAGTGGAAAGAGCTCAACCTTGGGGATGCCCAAGGCATCCCAAGCCAAATTCAAGGACACCAAAAATCCTAAGCTTGGGTATGCCCCGGGAAGGCATCCCCTCTTTCGTCTTCAATCCATCGGTAACATTACTTGGAGCTATATTTTTATTCACCACATGATATATGTTTTTCTTGGAGCCTCTTGTATCATAGGAATCTTTTCTTTTTGTTGTGTCACAATCATCCTGGCTGCACACCTTTTTGAGAGAGAGAGACATGCACTCATCGTGATTTTGCTAGAATGCTCATAGTGCTTCACTTATATCTTTTGAGCTAGATACTTTTGCTCTAGTAATTCACTTATATCTTTTGAGCTAGATACTTTTGCTCTACTGCTTCACTTATATCTTTTGAGCTAGATACTTTTGCTCTAGTGCTTCACTTATATCTTTTGAGGTAGATACTTTTGCTCTTGTGCTTCACTTATATCTTTTGGAGCACGGCGGTGCGTGATTTGGTAGTTGGCTTATGCTATGAAAGTAGTCCCAAATGTGCTAGGTACCCAAAGAGGATGCAAAAACCTCCATCTTCATGTGCATTGAGTAGAAAGAGAAGTTTCGATTCCTCTCAATTGGTTTTGAGATGTGGATTCGGTAATATTGAGAGTTAGGTTAGTACGGTGTTGTGAATCTAAAGATACTTGTGTTGGAGTTAGTGATTCCCGTAGCATGCACGTATGGTGAACCGCTATGTTAGGAAGTCGGAGCATAATTGATGTCACATTCCTGGATCCCTAACTAGGATTTAGTATCTGTGCTCATGTCTTCTTCCATTGCATTCAAGAAGTTGAAACAAAATCAAAGGAAGTGGTGAAACTCAAACCAAAAACCCTAGCCACTTCTTATTCAAAGGAAATTCAAATCTTGCCAAAACCAATGAACCCAAAATAGCCTTCTTAAAAGTTCAATATTTCTGATAAATATTGAAAACAAATTATCAGGGGAGAAAACTATTTTCAAAACACCCTTGGCATTTTATTTAACATCAGAAAGCCCCTGAATTCAACCTTATATTTCAATTCAAAAATATTCAAGTTTTCAAAAAATTTGCAAACTTTAGGAGTAGTTGGGAATATTCCAACTAACACTATGGTATCTTTCAAACTATTTTTAGGAATAGTTTGGAGCCAAAAATAATTGAAACAATATCAGAAAGAGTAGAACAGAAACAGAAACAGAAACAGAAAAGAAATGCAAAAATGCTTACCTGGCGCTCACCTAAGGCCCAGCCCACCTAGCGCCTGTCGTCTTCCTCCCTGCCAGTCGGAGCAGGAGGTGGCCGCCGCTCGATCCGACGCACCCACGCAGCTGCGTGCCTGCCTGGCCGCCTCGTCGCGCTGGCGTGGTCGGGGATAAGCTCCCCGAGGCCTCCCCGTGCTCATCCCCTCCCCATTCGCCCTGCTCTCTTCTCCGCCTCTCGGCCGCCATGACCGAAGCTTGAGCTCGAGCTCACCGTCGCTCATGTCCCTCTCCCTCTCACCTGAGCCATGCATCAGCATCGCTGTAACCCCCTGAAGCTCTCCAGCCAGTTGCTCGACGCTGAGAAGCCCTGGAACGCTGTGAAGCCGTCGTCTTCTTCCTTGGGTCACCGGAGCTTCACCGCCGTCGTTCTCCCTCCTCAGGCCATCCCCGAGCCCACTCTCGACGCCTCTGCACTCCTCGTGAGCTCAGGGTTCTTTCCCCTAAGATTTCCCCCTCGATCCCTTCCTCTAGACCCCGATTCCACCGGAGCCCGACGAGATCCGCCGCGGGACCTCGTCGTCGGTAGCTCTCCAGTGATCGGCTGGTCCATCTAAGGCCACCAATGGTTTCAGTGCGTCGCGTAGGTGCTGTAGGAGCCTAGCCCCGTGCGTGATGCCCCCTGTTTCGTTGACCCCGATGATGCCCGAGCTTCGGCCGCCGCCAAGCTCATCGCCGGCGTCATCTCCGGCCATTTCATCCCCGGCTACGTGCAAAAATGGAGCCGCGGGTGAAGTGTCGTTCATCTGGTGCTCTCTGCGTGAAGTTTGGTCATCGGAGAGGCATTTCCGAGCCCCTCCGCCGTTCTGGTGGTCGACAGAGGCTCACCGCCGGCGAGGACGACCTCGCCGCCGGTGGATCTGACCCCCCCCCTGAGCCTATGACACGTGGGGCCAGCCCCTGGTTAATTAAGTTTAGGATTAGTAAAAATATTTAATTAAATAAAAACTTAAACAGTCACTCACATGTGGGTCCAGCCCTGATAATTAATCTATTAAGTGAAATTTAAACTAAAACTGGCCAGAGTCACTGACTAGTGGGTCCCACTGGTCAGGTTTGACATTCAACGGCCAGTTGGACCTGCTGATGTCATGCTGATGCAATAAAGCTTTTTCTGTTTAAAAATAATTCCAGAATAAGTTCAAAACTTTGGAAATTCATAGAAAATTGAATATAACTCCAAATTTGACAAATAATATATGTAAATGGATCAGAAAAATTCAAGGAATCCAATGGTGCTATTTTCATGCATGAAAAACAAAGTTATGAAACAGCATCAGGTCAAATCAATTAAAAGAATGTAATAAATTATAATTCAAATGACTCATTTGAATTATGATTTCAAATCAAGATCACCCTAAAGGCTTCTGTTGTTCATCTCAAACCATGCTAGATTGCATTTCATGCATCATTTGGTTGCATATGTTTGATATTGATTGATTGTTGTTATTCCGGTAGGCTCCGCCGCTCCGGATACGTGTGATTATCCGACTGACGGATATCACCCCTCTGCTGAGCAACAAGGCAAGCAACCATTTTGATCATCCCGATAGATCCCATGTTCTCGCTCCCGCTCTTATTTCTTGCATTAGGGAAAATGCTTTCACTGCTTTTACCACGTTAGTTGAACCCACTTCCTTTGCATGACCTGTCCTTGTCATAGTAAATAGATGAACCTTGCAACCTAGCATACCTGGTAGATGCTTGAGCCATGATGTGCCTTATCCTGCTATGCATGCTACGCTTAGAGTTGTGTATGGTCTGTCATCTGGGTGATGAACAGAATTGTGAGAATGCGTTCAGTAAGTAAAGGTTGTGTGTTGAACCTGATTTGGTAAAGGTACCGGTGAAAGCCTATGTAGGAGTACATGGCGGGTTGTTTCATTGGAACCGTCCTTAGGAATTGAGTTCCGTGTATGTAATCCAAGATGAGATACTACCACATGTTGGGCCCTGAAATATGACCCCACTCGACTTATTAATCGCTTAGTACTCGGTCCAGGAGTTGCAAGTAGTTTCTGGTGTTTATAGTCATGCTAGAGGCCATGCGTAGCGCTGACCTTAGAGGTGGGCTATGATGCGGTAGGCAGTGGCACGGTGTACCAAGTGGCACCCGTATGGTGGGCTTGGGAACCCTGCGCACATTGTTTGGGGCCGTGGCGGAAACCTCGGCCGGACATCCGTGCGGGTTACCCTCAGATAGGCGATAGACCTGGACTAAGTATTAACGTGGTTAACGGTCGTGGCCGACTCCCTCGCTGGGCTTCCACTTGAAGGTTGCCGAGGTGCATGACATGCACATGGTGATAAGTGGCGAGAGCGTGTGTGAAGAAGTACACCCCTGCGGGGTTATGATCTATTCGAATAGCCGCGTCCGCGGATATGGACTACTTGGAAACATATGTTGTTCATAGATAACTATAATGGCTACTCATAAAATTGTCAAGATAAGCGTGAGTGTCGTGGACGGCATTTCCGTATGGAGACGGAATGATTCCATGATGGAGTATTGTTGTGGTGTTAGTGGACTCGTGTGCGAGAAATCAAAGTTGTGAAAACTATTTAAAAATGCAAGTCGTCTAGCCATGAGTCAAATGCTGGCTTTCCGCATGAACCCCACAATTCCTTATTGATACATTGCATGAGTAGATAGTTTATCCTAAAGTCTTGCTGAGTACTTTTGTACTCATGTTTGCTTAATAAATTGTTGCAGAGGTTGTTAATGACCCTAACGGAGGGTTCTAGCTAGACATCGACGACGACGAGTAGCTGGTATCCCAGCTACGATCTGGCCCTAGGATGGGTCTGTAGATAGTCAGGCCATGTGCCTTTATCTTTCCATCTGTGTGTACTCAGACAGTTATAAATCTTCCGCTGGCTTGTAATAACTGTGTGTATGACTTGTGATGATGGGTCATGAGACCCCTACCTTGTAATATAATGTGTGTGGCTCTTCCGAGCCTTCTAAATAAAGTTTGTATGTTTGTGGTTATGTTGTGATGCCATCGATGTATCTATACATATCAGTATGCCATGTGTACGTGTGTTGTACTTGATATGTATGGCGTTCGAATACCTAGCCGTAGGCTTTAGTAGCAATCCTTATAGGGAAATGCCCCTTTGTGATTCCAACAAGCCATGGTAGTTCGCTACTGCTCCGGACACATTGGTTGACCGGCATGTGTCCTTCTTAGCTGCTGTGTCTGTCCCCTTTGGGGAAATGTCACGCAATGTAATGGAGTCCTTGTAGCTTGCTACGACTCGTCTACATTCGCTGGTGATCGACATCTGCTTTGTTGGGTCATGTATGCCTGTCCCCGTGCGGAACTGCCGCTTTGGTTTATGACTAGACATGTCGATCCGGGTTCTTTGTCAATGGATTGCTAGCGACACAATTGCATACGTGAGTCAAAAGGCGCAAACGGTCCCGGCTAAGGTAAGACTGCAGCCGTGGGGATAACCATGCGTGAGACCGCAAAGAGATGTGATGTGTTACAGGCTGGATTCCTATGGCTTAGGATCGGGGTCCCGACAATTGATCTATTGATTGTCATCCTTTGTGTAGAGATCGGGATCGCGCAATGGTTTACACCTACCAACCCTTCCCCTCAGAGTATGCGTTTAGCACTTTGTTTCGATTACTAATAAAAACTTTCGCAATAAGTATGTGAGTGCTTCATGACTAATGTGAGTCCATGGTATAGATGCACTTTCACCTTCCACCATTGCTAGCCTCTCTAGTGCCGCGCAATTCTCGCCGGTGCACAAACCCACAAAATTCCTTCCTCAAAACAGCCACCATATCTACCTACTATGGCATTTTCATAGCCATTCAGAGATATATTGCCATGCAACTACCACCGTTCCGTCTCATGACTTGTGCCGTCACTCTCATATTGCCATTGCATGATCGTAAGATAGCTAGCGAGATGTTTCAACGTCATACGCCATGCTAGATCGTTGCACACTGCCGGAGGTATTTCCTATGGAGTCATCATCATTGTGATCTTTGAGTTGTGAGTAAATAAAAGTGTGATGATCATCGTTATTAGAGCATTGTCCCATGTGAGGAAATAATAAAAAAAGAGGCCAAAGAGCCCAAAAAAACAAAAGGAGAGAAAAGAGAAAAGAAAAAAAAGAGGCCTAAGAGCCCAAAAAAAAGAAAAGGGAGAAAAAGAGAGAAGGGACAATGATACTATATTTTTCCACACTTGTGCTTCATAATAGCACCATGTTCTTCATGATTGAGAGCTTCTTGCTGTGTCACTTCCACATGCTAGTGGGAATTTTCATTATATAACTTGGCTTGTATATTCCAATGATGGGCTTCCTCAAATTTGCCCTAGATCTTCGTGAGCAAGCAAGTTGGATGCACACCCACTAGTTCTCCTTTTGAGCTTTCACATACTTATAGCTCTAGTGAATCTCTTGTATGGAAATCCCTACTCATTCACATTGATATCTATTAATGGGCATCTCCATAGCCTATTGATACGCCAAGTCAGTGTGACCATCTCCTCTTTTTTTTGTCACACAACCACCAGCACACTCTATTCCACCTATAGTGATATATCCATGGCTCGCGCTCATGTATTGCATGATAGTTATGAAAAGTTTGAGAAAGTAAGAGTGCGAGAACAATTAATTGTCCAATTCCGGGGTTGTGCATGATTTACATTAGTTGTGTGAGGTTGATGGAGCATTGCCAGACTATATGATTTTGTAGGGATAACTTTCTTTGGCCTTGTTATTTTGAAAGTTCATGATTACTTCGCTAGTTTGCTTGAAGTATTACTATTTTCTTGTCAATAGCAAACTATTGTTTTGAATCGTACGGATCTGAACATTCATGTCACGTGAAAGAAGTTGCAAAGGACAACTATGCTAGGTTGCATTCCACATCAAAAATTCATTCTTTATCACTTCCCTACTCGAGGACGAGCGGGAGTTAAGCTTGGGGATGCTTGATACGTCTCCAACGTATCTATAATTTTTTATGGTTTCATGCTATTATCTTGTCAAACTTTGGATGTTTTGTATGCCTTTTATTTATTTTTTGGGACTAACTTATTAACTCAGTGCCAAGTGCGAGTTCCTGTTTTTCCATGTTTTTGACCCCTTTCAGAGGAGATTTTGAATGGGGTCCAAACGGAAGAAAATCCCCGAAAAGATTTTTCTGGCACGAAAGAAGATCGGGGAGCTTGGGAGCCAAGGCAGGGGAGCCCCAGAGGGGAGGTCGCGCCATCCAGGCTTGTGGGCCCCCTGAGCGTCCCCTGACCTAGGGGTTGCGCCTATATATTCCCTAAAAATCCCAACAAAATCAGGAGATCATCGAAAGTACTTTTCCGCCGCCGCAAGCTTCCGTCTCCACAAGATCCCATCTGAGGCACGTTCTGGTGCCCTGCCGGAAGGGGGATTCGGACACGGAGGGCTTCTTCATCAACACCATGACCTCTCCGATGATGCGTGAGTAGTTCACCATAGACCTACGGGTCCATAGTTAGTAACTAGATGGCTTCTTCTCTCTCTTGGATCTTCAATACAAAGTTCTCCATGATCTTCATGGAGATCTATCTGATGTAATCTTCTTTTGCGGTGTGTTTGTCGAGATCCGATGAATTGTGGATCTATGATGAGATTATCTATGAATCTTATTTGAGTTTCTTCTGATCTCTCTTATGCATGATTTCGTATCCTTGTAATTCTCTTCGAGTTGTGGGTTTTGTCTGGCCAACTAGATCTATGATTCTTGCAATGGGAGAAGTGCTTGGTTTTGGGTTCATACCATGCGGTGACCTCACCCAGTGACAGAAGGGGTAGCGAGGCACGCATCATGTGGTTTCCATCAAGGGTAAAAAGATGGGGTTTTCATCATTGGTTTGAGATTATCCCTCTACATCATGTCATCTTGCTTAAAGCGTTACTCTGTTCGTCATGAACTCAATACACTAGATGCATGCTGGATAGCGGTCCATGTGTGGAGTAATAGTAGTAGATGCAGAATGTATTGGTCTACTTGTCTCGGACGTGATGCCTATATGTATGATCATTGCCTTAGATATCGTCATGACTTTGCGCGGTTCTATCAATTTCTCGACAGTAATTTGTTCACCCACCGTAATACTTGCTATTTTGAGAGAAGCCTCTAGTGAACACTATGGCCCCCAGGGTCAACTCCACACCATATTTTCAGCCTTACACTTTTTACTTCGTTTCACTTTCCGCCTTCAGATCTCACTTTGCGAACAATCTTGAAGGGATTGACAACCCCTTTGAAGCGTTGGGTGCAAGCTTGTTTGTGTTTGCGCAGGTACTCTGGACTTGACGAGACCCTCCTTCTGGATCGATACCTTGGTTCTCAAACTGAGGGAAATACTTACTGCTCCTGTGCTGCATCACCCTTTCCTCTTCAAGGGAAAAACCAATGCAAGCCCAGCTTCTGTCAACGTGTCAATTTCTGGCGCTGTTGTCTGTGGGATAGGACCCGCCTGAACGCCCTCCAAGGGGAACATGCCAAGCTGGTCGGGCAACACCGCTCGTAGGAGGAGGAACTCAAGGCGCTCGAGACCAAGCTCACTGCCCTGGAGGAAGAGCTATCCCAGAAGGTGTGCTGTTTGGACACGGAATAGGTGCACTTGGGGGAGCGGGAGAAGGATGTCACCAAGAGGAAGGCTCTCCTTGAGGTCCAGGAGAAAGCTCTCGCCGTGGCCGAGGAAAGAAAGGCCGCCGAGCTAGCTTGCTTCCCAGACGTTGAGCTTGGGCTTTATAAGGCGCTCTGGTCCCTCTGTCGGGATGGGTTTGACGGGCCTCTGGCCACCTCGGAGGACGGCTTTGTCGCGCTCGTTATGGGGCTCATCGTGGAGCTGGAGGCTGCTGTCACGTGGATGGACAAGGTCTTGGACACCGAGTGTCGCGACCTCTTCTTTGCGGCTGCGACTCACGTCTTTAGTCATCTTCATCTTCGCCACCCCAGGTTTGATTTGAGCTCCGTGATCATGTCGGTTCCTGCCGAGGCCCACGACCGCGCCGCAGAGGCGGTGAAGGGTCCTGTGGAGGCGCTGGAGAGGAGGTTCGCCCGCGTCGTGCCCCCTTTGACTCCAGGTACCGCTGGAGCCGATAATCGGGATGATGATGCCTCTGACGTCGACGACAGCCCCTTGCAGAGGGGGTGACTCGCGGCGGCTCCTCCTGATCCCTTACACCTGTTATCTTCCTGCAATGCACATCATGCCTCGTGGAGGCGTCAAACTTATTTGCATTTTATGAACTGGCTCATGGTCTGTAATAATTGAATGCTTGAATGTTTTTCCCGCCTTGTTCCTGTCATGCTTGCTGTGTTACTCTGCGTTGGCAGGGACCGCCTCGGGTGTACCTTCCCACGATTGAACCGACCGGAAACCAAGGACGGCCCAAAGGGGGAAGGGACTATGAGCGTAGTTAGGCTCCTGAGTCGCGATGCTCAGGAGTCCCCCTTGATGCTCGAGCTTCCATCGTGAGGAGAACGTGGCGAAAATTCTGAAACTCGGGACACCTTCTGCACTCCGCCTCGGCAGGGCCCGCCCCGCGATTGAACCGACCGGAAACCAAGGACGGCCCAAAGGGGGAGGGGCTACGAGCGTAGTTAGGCCCCCCGAGTTGCGATGCTCAGGGGTCCCCCTTGACGTGTGAGAGACTCCGAAACCGATGATATAAGACTCTCGAACTCCTTCAGCACTCTGCGTCTGCAGGGCCCGCCCCGTGCGTACCTCCCCGCAGTTGAACTGACCGGAAAGGACGGCTCAAAAGGGAAATGTGATACGGGGCGCAGTTCAGGCTCCTGAGTCGCGATGCTTAGGAGTCCCCCTTGACATACGAGTGACTCCAGCGTTCTTCTTAAGGGATCCGAAGTGATTTGTTTAGCGCACTGGGCTCTGGGTCGGCAGGGCCCACCCCACGCGTACCTTCCCGCGATTGAACCGTCCAAGGACGGTCCAAAGGGGGAAGGTGTTACGAGAATAGTTAGGCCCCTGAGTCGCGATGCTCAGGGGTCCCCCTTGACGTGCGAGTGGCTCCGTACCTTCAACTATTTTCCCCACGCGCTAGGCGCGGATGAAGTCACGGGTGGACTGCGTTGGTCTCCTTGCCGGTGTAGCCATTGACGGGATGTGTTGGTGCCAGCTGGGGCGTAGTCATTGGTGGACTGCATTGGTCCGAGCTGAGGGCGTAGTCATTGGCGGACTATGTTGATTGCCCCTATCTGTACCCAACACAGAGCTTAGGTCTTCCACTAGGCATGGGATGGACCCCTCCGCATCCTCGGGGAGGGGGGGCTGGGTGTATACAGCCTCAGCTCGTTATTACATGAGAGTGTCACGGTGGGGGTGTATATGAGAGATCGCGAGGACGTTATGGCCTTGCGAGTGTCCCTAACACCAAGGCATTGGGGCCTGATCATCTCCCTAGCACGGAGCGCAGGGCTGCCACTAGGCTTGGGATGGACCCCCTCCGCGTCCTCGGGGGTCCATGGGCATATACAGCCTTGGCTCGTTATTACGTGAGAGTGTCACGGTGGGGGTATATATGGGAGGTCGCGAGGACGCTATGGCCTCGCGAGTGTCCCTACCCCCGAGTCATTGGTGGACTGAGTTGACTTGGTTTGGGTCATTGGCAAACCCTGCTGACTTCTTCTTCTATGGGTGCGAGGCTGCGTATCTGCATGGGCAAACTTTGACCGGAGCCCCCAAGCGGGGGGGGGGGGGGGGGGCGACCGCCCGAAAAATCATCACACTTTATAAGAAGTACTCAACATAAAGACAAGTGAAAACTATCATGATGTATTCAAATGTATGCCTCTGCCAGTGTAGCAGGATATGCAATGATACGAGTGCATCATGTAGTAGTAGTAATAAGGGCAAGGCCCAACTAGCATGCGGCTCCTCGATCAAGCAAAAGCATGTATGACATGAAGATCAAGTCATGAGATGGTGGATGTTGCATGGCAATGTATCTCGGAAAGGCTATGGAAATGCCTTAATAGGTAGGTATGGTGACTGTTTTGAGGAAAGATATAATGAGGCTTATGTATGACAGAGCATATGATGTCATGGGTTTGGATGCACCGGCAGATTTTGCACCAACTCTCAATGTGAGAAAGGGCAATGCACGATACCGAAGAGGCTAGCAAAACATGGATGGTGGAAGTGCCAACAATCGAATACTCACATTAGTTTGAAGAACCCATACACTTATTATCGGTAACTCTGTGTCTAGCTAGGAAATTCACAAAGGGACAAGTACCCCGAGGAAGAGTGTTTGGGGTTTGGTTATCCTTGCGCATCCTCGACTCATGGTAACGTGAGGGTACTCTATATATTCCAACCCCTCCAAAGGTTAGCGATCAATTTAGTAGCTAGAGTTCTAAACTAATTTTTAGTTTTTGAAAAACACACGGATTTCCCAAAATATGACACCTATCACTAACAGGCTCAAGCTCTTGGCACCAATAGTCCAAGCATTACTCAAATCAATACCTCAAAACTATTGCAAGTTACTACTATACTTAAATAGCAACCTCAGTTACCTACTCCTGCAAGACACACAACTCAGTGCAACGAGCCAACTCTCTAAACAAGATAAGCATGATAACTCTAGAAAGTTCCAGAAGCAACCTAAATAAAAGCCCTTAAAAATATAAGCATGAAAACTAAGAGCTAAGCATGACAGTAGCTATGGAAAGATGAAGAACACACAAAAAACATAAGCATGAAAACATATGTTGTGTTTTAGAGTGGAATGGAGCGTGTGTCTCTCCAAACAAGGTAGTCTAGGTTTCGACTTGTTATGAACATCAATCAAAACTAAAACTATTTAAAAAGTAAAGAGTGGGATGCTCCAAGCATAACGCATAACATATGAAGTGATAAAAATATAACTTGGAGATGGACGAACTGATGATTGTTGATAGAGAAGGGGATGCGAGGGGGCATCCCCAAGCTTAGACGCTTGAGTCTACTTGAATATTTCTTGGGGTGCATGGGGGAGTCCCCAAGCTTGAGCGCTTGACAATCATGTATCTTCTTTCATCATCTCCCATCGCATACTCGAAAACTCCCTTCATACGAAACTCATCATAAGCTGATTAAAGTGGTTAGTACCCTTAATAAAATAATTCATTACCTGCTAGAAATAAAGATTTCATGAAAAACTTCTGTTTCTCATGATTCCTAAAAGGTTTTTGCAAATAAAAAGTAAGCTTAGGATTCGCAAACAATGAAAACGCAAAATATGGCAGAATCTGTGAAAAACAGAACAACAGGTAGTAAATAATTTATTCGGGGCACTTCTGCTACTCAAATAAAAAATTCAGAACAGATGCCTGAAAGGAAATTATATAGAGCATCCTATCAAAAACATTCAGATCAAAAAGACGATCTGGTGATTTTTGGCGATTTTTCCGTCAAGAAGACAGAATCTGTTTCTGGACAATATGTCACAATTTTTGAACTTTCTTGCAATCGGAGGCTATAACTTGGCACAAAGCGTAAAAATAAAGATACAATGATGTTGCTACAGTAGTAACACACATCAAGACCACTAAAATTGAAAGTAAAAACAAATTGGGTTGCCTCCCAACAAGCGCCTTCTTTTATGCCTTTGAGCTAGGCATGAGATTTTAAAGGTACTCTCATAGGAATAACAGTTGTAGAACAAAAGAGAGCATCAAGAAGCAAATACCAAACACATTTAAGTCTAAAATGCTTCCTATGCATAGGAATATTGCAATAGAATAATTTACAGAAGCACAAAGAAATAAGCATAGGAAGGCAAAACAAGTGCAGCTTCAAAACCTTCAACATAAAGAGAGGGAACTTGATATTATTGAAATATCTATAAGCATATGTTACCTTCTCATAATAATTTTTAGTGGGATCATGAAAAACTCAACAATATAAGTATCACATAAAGCATTGTTACCATGATCCACATGGACTTCATGAAGAGGATAAAACTTGGAGTAAAAGAGAGACTGAATCTCTTCCCAATCCTGTAGCTGAGAATCATCTACTAGCCTATACCATTTCAATGCTCTTCCATTCAGTGAGAAGGCAAATAATTTCCACATGACTCCATCTCTTGTAAAACCTGAAATATTAAACAACTCACAAAGTTCTGTAAGTTTCAACAAATGAATACTAGGATTGACTGTTCCATCTCCTGCATAACAATCATTCCTAATTATTTCAATTATACCAAGTGGTATTTTGAATGGGATACATTCAGTAGGTGGAGGAAACTTCTCTACCACGGGTGTGGTAAATCGGCATTCCCCAAGCAGCGAACTAAGAGTGCAGTTTTCCATAAGCCTAACTAGTGAAGTCACACAACTTGGTGTTTTCAGTGGAACCCGTAGCAGCGACAACAAGCAAGAACAAAGCAACTATTTTTTGTGGTTTTTGGTATAAGACTCTAAAGCAAAAAGAAGAAAGCAAACTAACAAGACTAAAAACCAAAAGTAAAGGATAGTGTGCAACTCCCCTATATTGAAGATTGGAGTCCCCGGGAACGGCGCCAGAAAACTTTGCTTGATGATGAGATGATGTATATACTTCTCACTCCTCGTTGGTTACCCCAAGTGGTAGGTTGAGATGTAGTCAACACCAAATTTTCCATCACACGGAACTGTAAGGTTTATCGAACCAAGAGGACTCCTAAGCTCAACAAGTAGGTGTCTCCCACCCTGGCGCTAGTAGAAGACGTGGACCTGCACACACAACAAATAACTTTCCTCCCAACGAGTACAAAGAGGTTGTCAATCTCTCCGGCCTTGTAGTTTGCAAAGGATCAAACACAAGCGGGAAAAGTAATAGTGATTGCAACGGAAAAGTAAATGAAAGCGGTAATTGATGGAGGTGTGAGCAATGATGGTGATATGGACCGGAGTCACATGATGTTCACTAGTGATGTCTCTCTCCCAAAAGACGATAAACAACTATGCTAGGGTAAACAAATCACAGTTTGGCAATGCTAATTATGCTACTTGATAGTTAGAGGTTCAATAGTAATGGGTAGTACGCCAAGACAAGTAGGCAGTTTATTCATCAGCATCTACTTACTAATCATCCACCTTGAGATATCTATCCAGAACATCTCGTCGGTATTAAGTTGCCAGCCCCACCCAAAGTTTAAACTCAAAGCAACGGACAACTGCATTAACGAACTATGTGTAAGGTAAACAATCCTTGCAACCGTGGTCACAAGCATCGTTGTTTTCTCCCTGGTGGCAACAACACATCCCCTGGTCTCATGTTTCTGTCACTCAAGCTAGACATTGAGGGGCATGAACCCACAATCATGCATAACGCTCTCTGTTGGAGTTACAATCTACTACTCGGCCAAAGCAATAAATAACAACGGAGAGCATGCATGAATCACTAAGGAACATAATATAAAAGAATAATCAAATATATAACTCATAACAATCTGAACATAATCTCATAATCCATCGGATCCCAATAAACCGAGCATACCAATAGCAAGAGAATTACATAGATGCCTTGATCATGTAGGGCAGCTCATAAGGACTAACCATTGAAGCACAAGCTTGGAGAGAACACATCACATAGCTACTGGTCATGGATCCATGGTCCAAGGAGGACTACTCATGGTATGTTCGGGAAGCGTCCATGGCAGTGGAGAACCTCCCGGAGGTCAATCCTCCGTCCAGCAGGGTGCCGGGAAGAGGTGTCCTCACGCTCCCGATCTCGGAAGCGTTGCGACGGCGGAACGATGGAGAAATTCGTGATTCTGGAAGTTGTCGAAGGGTTTCCTCTCGGAGGACTAAATATTGGCCAAAGGAGGGCACTATAGGAGGTGGGGCCCACCCAGGCGGCCTCCTGGCGCGGCTAGGGGGTAGGCCGCGCCAGCAGGTCATCTGGACGGCCCCTGGCCCCCCTCTAGCCCATCTTCTGTGATCTGGAAGCTTCCGTTTCGCTGATTTTTTATATATTTTTCCTGGAATTTTTCGGGCTTCAGAAAATTGGGTAAAATCCCCTTGGAAAATAGACATCAGCAGACAGAAACTGGCACTGGGTGCACTGAGTTAGTAGGTTAGTCCAAATATGTGTAAAATGATATAAAAGTGTAGGAAACATAAAACATTGTCACCCAAAAGATCATGGAACAAGAAGAAATTATAGATACGTTTGGGACGTATCAAGTGCGCATCCCTATGCGATGCGGGGCAGGGCGCCGTCCCCAGGCACGGAGCCCGAAGCCCCGAGGCGCTCCATGGAGAGGAGCTCCTTCTTCTTCTTGTGTGCGTCCTCGCGAGGCAACTCGTCGTCTTCATCGTCCGAGCATTCCGCTATTGACGCGCGGTACGCTCGCTCCAGTGCATAGATGTCATCCTTCTCGTGAGAGGGAATGGTGATGACGCCGCCGCTCCCGGGCACCTTGAGGACATTGTATCCATGGTGGACCACTGCCGTGAACTTGGCGAGCTCGGGGTACCCGAGGATGGCATTGTATGGCAGGTGGATGTGCGCGACGTCGAAGACGATGACCTCAGTGTGGTAGTTCTGGCCCTCGCCGAAGGTGACGGACAGATGCACTTGCCCAATGGGTACGGTGGATCCCTCTGTCACTCCTGAGAAGGGCTTGGTCGGCAGGAGCTGCTCATACGGCAGCTGGAGTTTCTCGAAGGTCTCGATTCAGAGGGCGTTGAGCCGAGCTCCACTGTCAATGAGGGTCTTGGTGACGAGGATGTTGCTGATAGTTTGCGTGCACATCATTGGGAGCTTGCCGGTCATGAATGAGCACCTGAGCTGGTCGCTTGGGTCGAAAGCAATGGTGGTCTGGGACCAGTTGAGGGGATGCATTACTTTAGGCATCGGGAGGGCGACATTCACCTCCCCGGCAAACTGCTTGACGACGTGGTTGGAGGAAGGGGTCTGGGCGCCGCCCAGGATGGAGTCCACTGCCCTGGCCTCTTGGAAGCCCCCAGCCTCGTCGTCTTGCCTGTCTTCATCCCTCCTCCTGGGCTGCGGAGGCAGCGGGGGCAGCCCGACCTCCCGAGGGCGAGCCTCACGAGGTTGGTCATGTCGTTGCCCCTCCTGAGGATTATCACGCCATCGGTCCTCCTTAGGCTGGCCACACCAGGGGTCCTCCTGAGGTTGTTCACGCCACCCCTGACGCAGCTCACGGTCATCCCAGTGGCCCCCCATTGCGACCTCCTCCGCGTGCAGGGTTCCGTCGAACAGTTCGGGGCACCTGTTGAAGTGCTCATCATGAACCAAATGGAGTTCTTGACATTCACAGGTGTCGTGGCCTCTGGTGCCATGGAAGATGCTTTTCCTCAGGCTCGGCGTCAAGCATCGCGGGGCCTTGCGCTTCACCTCCTTGGCTTTGGCTTTCTTCTCTTCTAGGTCCACCGCCTGGGGCCCGAGGAGCGAGAGACATCCTTCTTCCGCCTTACCGCATTTGCTTGCCAAGTTGAACATCTCTAGTGCGGTGCTCATTTCATCATTCATGGCGAACTCTTCCTTCATCTTGAGGTCGGTGACTCCGTCAGAGAAAGCCGAGATGACGGCCTCGTTCCATGCCTTGGGGATATTGAGGCGCATGACAGTGAAACGTTGTATGAACTTGTGCAGGGTCTCTCCCTCCTGCTGCTTGACGCGCCGCAGGTCGTTCACGGTGGGAGCGCGGTCGCGGGTGCCCTGGAAGTTGGCGATGAAGCGCTCGCGCAGGCCGTCCCAGGAAGTGATGGATGCCGTCGGGAAGTTGAGGAGCCATGAGAGTGCGTCTCCCTTAAGCGCCATCGGGAACCAGCATGCCATGATCTTGTCGCCTACTCGTGCCGCCCTGATGCTCAGCATGTAGAGTTGCAGGAACTCAGCCGGGTCTTGGGTGCCATCGTAACATGGGGGCAGGTCGGGCTTGAACTTGCATGGCCACGCAACGGGATAGAGCTCGGGGGCGATGGCGAAGCACCCCAGTGGTCCAATGGGCATGGTACACGCGGGGGCTGCCGGGTCTTGTTGCTCCACAGGGTCTGCTTCGAGCGGGGGGGCTCCTGGCGCGGGATCTAGAACGTCGGGGGTGCGCACACATTGGCACGGGGCCAGGGGATCATCTGGCAGCTCGCTTCATCCCCAGGCCCCGTCCTGGGTTCACGATGCCGGACACGGGGTCGCGCTTCCGGCCCGGGCTCGAGGTCCGCGACACGCCGTGGTGGTGGGAGCGGCGCGTCTTGTTCCTCGTTGTTTGCCAGGGATGACTGAGGCCGGAGTGAGCATGAGAGTGCCACTGAGTCACCAGCGGCGGCGATGAGCTCCTCGATGCGATGGAGCCAGTCGTCATGGAGGTCTGGAGCGGGCCGGTAACGGAGCAGCTCGGTGGCCATGGCAAGCGCGCGGCGGCCGTGGGGCATCTCTGGCCGAGCGCGCGATGCCGACCCCGAAGGCCTGGCGAGCGACAGCGTGGCGGTGCGGCCGTCGATCAGTTCGATCGCCGGCTGGGAGGAGCCATGTTGCTCTTAAGCTTTGGGGCCGGTGGGATCATTCACCACGGGTGACGGCAACCGGCGCACGGCGGCTGCACCGACGGGAGCGATCTAGGCGATGCGGGTGGCGCGTCGTTCTACGCGAACCTGGCGAGCGTTAGCCATCGAAGCCGTGGAGCTTGGTGAGGGCGGAGCTTGGAGGAAACCTCGACACGCCCCTACCTGGCGCGCCAAATGTCGGATTTCGGGCTCAGCAAAACCCTAAGGATTCGAACACTGGGGCGTGTATGAAGGTCTCTCCCTGCTTCGCCTCGCCTAACTCACTACTCGATGGAAACAATTAAGGACTCACTCGACGGCAAGATGAACACTAAACACAACAGTTTACCCAGGTTTGGGGCGCTGCGAAGCGTAATACCCTACTCCTTTTGGTGGATTGCCTCTCACGGAGGTGGTGGATGAATTAGTACAGTGTTCTTGAGCCTCCGGAGGCCGAGCGACTTGGTGTATTGTTCTATCGTCCGAATCAACTCCCTCTCTCAAGTGTCCTTCCCTATCCATTTATAGCGGAGGCCCAGGTCCTCTTCCCTCATAGCTTCGGCGGGAAGGGATCCCACAGTGGCTAATTTTGAAGGGGAACAAGGGAACATGCTCCCCTGCCCAAAGGTGGTCTTCGCCTGCAAAGTAACTGTCCGTGCCGTAGAAACGGGCCCGTGGATGACGTTTTCCCTACTGGTGGGAGGTTGCGGCCTTGTTGCACCAGAAGGGAAACCTTTGTAAGATGCCTTTGGAAAACATGTACGCTCCCGCGTCCTTTGCACCAAAGGGGAAACTATCCCGTCCTACCATGTGCTGCTTGCATGTCCTTTCCTGGCATCACCCGTGACTCCTCAGGCCTGGCCTTGCCTTGGAATATCCGCTACTCCGGAGGGGTCCTGAGGAGGCCCCCTGCAGGTTTGGATGCTGCTCCTCCTCGTGAGGCTTGGCGCCTCACGAGGGCCTTTCCTTGAACGGTGTCGAGGCCGTTGGTTTGCTCCGGTGAGGCGGGCCCGCCCTGGGCCACAGGCAAGCAGGTCTGGGTACCCCCAATCCCAGAACACCGACAAAAGCAACTAGAAAAGATCATTACCCTCTGCCTTTTATTGATCAAATGTTAGAAAGACTATCTAAGCACACACATTTTTGCTTTCTTGATGGATATTCTGGTTTTTCGCAAATACATGTTTCACAACCTGATCAAGAAAATACCACTTTTACTTGTCCTTTTGGAACTTAAGCTTATAGACGTATGCCTTTTGGTTTATGTAGTGCACCTGCTACCTTTCAAAGATGTATGACTCCTATATTCTGTGATTTCTGTGAAAAGGTTGTTGAGGTTTTCATGGATGACTTTTCTGTTTATGGGAAGTCTTTTGATGATTGTTTAAGCAATCTTGATCGAGTTTTGCATTGATGTGAACAAACAAATCTTGTCTTGAATTGCGAGAAGTGCCACTTTATGGTTAACGAAGGTATTGTTATGGGCCATAAATTTCCTGAAAGAGGCATTGAGGTGGACCAAGCCAAGGTTGATGCAATTGAGAAAATGCCATGTCCTAAAGATATCAAAGGTATTCGTAGTTTCCTTGGTCATGCTTGTTTCTATAGGAGGTTTATCAAAGACTTCTCTAAAATTTCTCGGCCTCTTACAAATCTTTTGTGATTGATCATGATTGTTTGGAAGCCTTCGAAACACTAAAGAAAGCCTTAATTATAGCACCTGTTGTTCAACCACCTGATTGGAACTTGCCTTTTGAAATTATGTGTGATGCTAGTGATTATGTTGTTGGTGTTGTTTTAGGACAAAGAGTTGATAAGAAATTGAATGCTATCCATTATGCTAGTAAAACTCTAGACAGTGCTCAATGAAATTATGATACTACTTAAAAAGAATTCTTAGCCGTAGTGTTTGCTTGTGATAAATTCAGATCTTACATTATTGATTCCAAAGTTATTGTTCACACCGATCATGCTGCTATTAAATATCTTATGGAAAAGAAAGATGCTAAACCTAGACTCATTAGGTGCGTTCTTCTGTTACAAGAATTTCATTTGCATATCATTGATAGGAAAGGAGCAGAGAACCCCGTAGCTGATAACTTGTCTAGGCTTGAAAATATTCTTGATGACCCACAACCTATTAATGATAGCTTTCCTGATGAAAAATTAGCTGCAATAAATGTTTCTAATAGTACACCTTGGTATGTTGATTATGCTAATTTGCTAATTATATTGTTGCTAAATACATACCACCTAGCTTCACATACCAACAAAAGAAAAGAAATATTCTATGATTTAAGACATTACTTTTGGGATGACCCACATCTTTATAAAGAAGGAGTAGATGGTATTATTAGACGTTGTGTACATGAGCATGAACAGGAACAAATCCTACGGAAATGTCACTCTGAAGCTTATGGAGGGCATCATGCGGGAGACAGAACCGCTCATAAGGTATTGCAATCTCGTTTTTATTGGCCTACTCTCTTCAAGGATGCTCCTAAGTTTGTCTCATCTTGTGATGAATGTCGAAGAATAGGTAATATCGGTAAGCGTCAAGAAATGCCTATGAATTATTCACTTGTTGTTGAACCATTTGATGTTTGGGGATTTGATTTCATGGGACCTTTTCCTTCCTCTAATGGGTATACACATATTTTGGTTGCTGTAGATTATGTTACTAAGTGGGTAGAAGCTATTCCAACTAGTAGTGTTGATCACAACACCTCTATTAAAATGCTTAAGGAAGTTATTTTCGCAAGGTTTGGAGTCCCTAGATATTTAATGACTGATGATGGTTCACACTTTATTCATGGTGCTTTCCGTAAAATTCTTGCTAAGTATGATGTTAACCATAGAATTGCATCACCTTATCATCCTCAGTCTAGTGGTCAAGTTGAACTTAGCAATAGAGAAATAAAACTAATCTTACAAAAGACTGTCAATAGGTCCCGGAAGAATTGGTCTGATAAATTAGATGATGCACTTTGGTCTTATAGAACAACAGATAAAAATCCTATGGGTATGTCTCCTTATAAAATGGTTTATGTAAAAGCTTGTCATTTGCCTCTTGAGTTAGAACATAAAGCATATTGGGCAATCAAAGAACTCAACTATGAGTTCAAACTTGCCGGTGAAAATAGGTTATTTGATATTAGCTCATTAGATGAATGGAGAACCCAAGCTTATGAAAATGCAAAGTTATTTAAAGAAAAAGTTAAAAGATGGCATGACAAAAGAATCGAAAAGCATGAGTTCAAATTTGGAGAATATGTTCTTTTGTACAACTCTCGATTAAGATTCTTTGCAGGAAAACTCCTCTCCAAATGGGAAGGACCCTATGTTATCGAGGAGGTCTATCGATCCGGAGCTATCAAAATAAATAATGCCAAAGGTACTAACCCAAAGGTTGTCAATGGGCAACGAGTAAAACATTATATCTCAGGTACGCCCATTAACGTTGAAAGCAATATTATCCAAACTATGACACTGGAAGAAGACATAAAAGAAACCTTACGGAACAATCTAGAATCGTGAAAAAAGGGAGGTACGTGATACGGTAAGTAAACAGACTCCAAAAAATCCGCAAAAATATTTTTGTCAGTTTTGGAATATTTAAAAAATCGTAAAATAAGAAATTTCCAGGAAAGTGACCCTGGTGGGCACAATACACCAGGGCACGCATGGCTTGCCAATCATGCCCCGGTGGGTTGTGCCCACCTCGAGTACTTTTCGCACTCTGTTTTTCTTCTATTCTGCTTGTTCCTCAAGATAAAAAATCTTTATATACCCCCCGAACCTGTTGACCTCCGTATCATAGAGAAATCTCCTCTTTTCTTTTCTTGCTGTTTTCTGTCAAATCCAATCCACCCTGTCCGCTTCAAGCTCCTCCAAGGACAAGTTCTTCAACAATGTCATCAACCCATATCTGCGGGAAGTGATGCAGCACCCTCAAGCTAGCCAGATGCGCAATGGGGTGTTGCACATCCGCGATGTGCAAGAACCCAAGGGGACTGGATCCATTGAGGCCAGGCTTGAAGCTATGGAGCAGGAAGTCTTCCGGTGCAAGGGGATGGTGGAACGTGGGCTCAATGCCAATCACCTCATGATCGCTAACTACACCCGTGATCTTAAGGTGGATGGCGAGTCCATGAAGGACATCGGCTTCTCCCTCAACGAGCAAATCAACTTCCTCCATAGCCAGATCCACGACCTTCAAAGCCAAGTCTTTGAATATGAGGCAAGGTTTAAAGGTATGAGTTTGGCTGCCAGTTGCAGGACCCGAGAGACTCACTCTTCCTCTTCTGATGGCGAGCCTCTGCCATGGAAATTAGAGGAAAAGATTGCTTCTACTTCATCACCGCCTCCTCCTTCTTCATCACCCAAAGAAAATTGAGTATCGGGTATGGGCATGCTACTTCTCAAACAACAGCACCAGAAATTGACACGTTGATAGAGACTTGCTTGTGTTGGTTTTTCCCTTGAAGAGGAAAGGGTGATGCAGCAAAGGAGCAGTAAGTATTTCCCTCAATTTGAGAACCAAGGTATCGATCCAGTAGGAGGGTCTCGTCAAGTCCAGAGTACCTACACAAACACAAACGAGCTTGCACCCAACGCTTCAAAGGGGTTGTCAATCCCTTCAAGATTGTTTGCAAAGTGAGATCTGAAGGCGGAAAGTGCAACGAAGTAAAAAGTGTAAGGCTGAAAATATGGTGTGGAGTAGACCCGGGGGCCATAGTGTTCACTAGAGGCTTCTCTCAAAGTAGCAAATATCACGGTGGGTGAACAAATTACTGTCGAGCAATTGATAGAGCCGCGCAAAGTCATGACGATATCTAAGGCAATGATCATACATATAGGCAACACGTCCGAGACAAGTAGACCGATACTTTCTTCATCTACTACTATTACTCCACACATCAACCGCTATCCAGCATGCATCTAGTGTATTGAATTCATGACGAACAGACTAACGCCTTAAGCAAGATGACATGATGTAGAGGGATAATCTCAAACCAATGATGAAAACCCCATCTTTTTACCCTTGATGGAAACAACACGATGCGTGCCTCACTACCCCTGCTGTCACTAGGTGAGGTCACCGCACGGTATGAACCCAAAACCAAGCACTTCTCCCATTGCAGGAATCATAGATCTAGTTGGCCAGACAAAACCCACAACTCGAAGAGAATTACAAGGATATAAAATCATGCATAAGAGAGATCAGAAGAAACTCATATAAGATTCATAGATAATCTGATCATAAATCCACAATTCATTGGATCTCGACAAACACACCGCAAAAGAAGATTACATCGGATAGATCTCCATGAAGATCATGGAGAACTTTGTATTGAAGATCCAAGAGAGAGAAGAAGCCATCTAGTTACTAGCTATAGACTCGTAGGTCTATGGTGAACTACTCACGCATCATCGGAGAGGTCATGGTGTTGATGAAGAAGCCCTCCGTGTTCGAATCCCCCCTCCGGCAGGGCACCAGAACGTGCCCCAGATGGGATCTTGCGAAGACAAAAGCTTGCGGCGGTGGAAAAGTACTTTCGATGATCTCCTAATTTTTTTGGGATTTTTAGGGAATATATAGGTGCAAAACCTAGGGCGAAGGGGCCTCAGGGAGCCCACAAGCCTGGTGGCCGCGGGCCCCGCTGGCCACGCCGTGAGGGATTGTGGGGTCCCTAGTGGTCGCCTGCCCTGATTCTTCGGCTCTCCGATCTTTTTCTGTTCCGGAAAAAATCTTTTTGCCAGTTTCATTCCATTTGGACTCCATTCAAAATCATCCTCTGAAAGGGGTCCAAAACATGGAAAAAACAGGAACTGGCACTTGGCACTGAGTTAATAAGTTAGTCCGAGAAAATATATGAAAGGCATACAAAACATCCAAAGTTGGACAAGATAATAGCATGAAACCATCAAAAATTATAGATACGTTGGAGACGTATCAGGGCACTCCCCTTGGCTTTCGCCAAGCTTGGGGGAGGTGCCCCGGTATCGTATCATCTCCACTATCTTTTGCCTTTACTTTTCTTAATTTGATATATGGTTATCTTTTGCTTTAGATGAATGAAAGTTTAGTTCGATCCTTTCTTTCCAAGAGTTTTCTTAGTGATCAATCTATGTAGGAGTGTGTGAGATATATAATAAAGTTTAGTTTGAGTTTTGCCTTCTTTACTTTCTTGTTTCAATAAAAAGAAAGTAAATAAATGAAAAAGATCATATGCTAATCTTATGGTAAGTGATGACATTACACAAGGAAAAGTATAAGTAGAAAATTTTATTGTAGATTGACAAACATAGCATTGGTCAATGATGCAACTCATGAAAGAGTTAATAAGGGAAGAGAAGATTCACATGCAAATACACTATCCTGGAAATCTTTTGTGATTGTGAGCACCCATCAAAATATTATATGCCAAAATTGTTGACGTTGGACAAGGAAGACAACATAATGAATTATGTTTGTTCATATTCACATAGAAGTTATATTCTCATGGATCCTTCAACATGTGGTGCTTGCAGCTATCTTTGCTAGCAAAAACTCCGCACTAAGTAGAGATACTACTTGTGCATCCAAAACCCTTAAACCCAAATCTTGTTTGAGAGTCCACCATACCTACATATGGATTGATTAAGATCCTTCAAGTAAGTTGTCAACGGTGCAAAAAGGGCAATAAAAATTTCTTCTAATAGTGTAAGATCATCTAGTGTAAGGGAAAATTGAGCGTTGTATGAACTTGTGATGGTCAAGAATAAAAGCGACAAACTGCATAATAAAGGTTGCCATCACAAGGGGCAATATAACGTGACATTCTCTTGCACTAAGGGGTTGATCATACAAACAAAAAGCGCATGGCAACCTCTGCTTCCCTTTGCAAAGGGCCTATCTTTTACTTTTATGTATTTACTTTCATGCAAGAGTCAAAGTTTTTCTCTCTATTACTTTTTATTTTCTCCTTTGACAAGCATTATGTGGTGAGGAAAGATCTAGGCACATATATCCAGTTGAATATGGGTAGCATGAGTTATTATTGTTGACATCACCCGTGAGGTGAATTCGTTGGGAGGCGAAACTATAAGCCCCTATCTTTCTATGTGTCCAGCTGAAACGTTTTGCTCATGTGTATGCGGTGAGTATTAGCAATCATAGAAGACTAAATGATGGTTGAGTATGTGGACTTGCCTAAAGGCTCCGATATGTGACCCTTCCTAAAAAGATGATGAATTGTAGTTGCAAAGTTGACTGAGAACATAGTTTGTTGGTTTCCAATAGAGTTTATGCTTTATACTTCGATGTTGTGATGAATTGTCACTTGTTCATTAGAAGCCTATGATAAAAGTTCTATGATAAAAGTTTTATGTTAAAGTTTGTTGTCGTTATAATAAGTTACATGATGCTGCTATGTCCGTATTTTTGATTTTATAGACACCTCTCTCTCTCTAAGCATGTGGACATGTTTCTCAATTTCGGTTTTCGCTTGAGATCAAGCAAGGTCTAAGCTTGGGGGAGTTGATACGTCCGTTTTGCATCATGTTTTCCTAGTGTTATTTATGTTGTTTTATTTTATAATAATGCTTTCTGGAGTAATTCTAATGCCTTTTCTCTCATAATATGCAAGGTATACACAACGGGGGAGAATTCTGGCAGTTGGAAATCTGGACCTGCAAAAGCTACGTCACGCTACCTATTCTGCACAACTCCAAATGAGTTGAAACTTTACGAGGAATTTTTATGGAATATAGGAGAAAATAAGTACCAGAGCGGTCCCACCAGGTGGGCACAACCCACCTGGGTGAGCCAGGGAGCCCAAGCGCGCCCCGGTGGGTTGTGCTCACCCAGGCCCACCTCCGGTGCCCCTCTTTTTATATATAAGTCATTTTGACCTAGAAAAAAGGAGGAGAGGATTTTCAGGATGAAGCGTCGCCGTTTCGAGGCGGAACTTGGGTGAGAGCACTTTTGGCCTCCGGCGGAGCGATTCTGCCGGGGGAACTTCCCTTCCAAAGGGGGAAATCATCGTCATCATCATCACCAACAAATCTCCCATCTTGGGGAGGGATATCTTCATCAACATCTTCAACAACACCAACTCCTCTCAAACCCTAGTTCATCTCTTGTGTTCAATCTTTGTACCTGAACTATAGAATGCTGCTTGTGGGCGACTAGTAGTTTTGATTACATCTTGTAGTTGATTACTATATGGTTTATTTGGTGGAAGATTATATGTTCAGATCCATTATGCTATTTAATACCCCTCTGATCTTGAGCATGATTATCATTTGTGAGTAGTTACTTTTGTTCTTGAGGTCACGGGAGAAATAATGTTGCAATTAATCAAGTGAACTTGATATGTTTTCGATATTTTGATGATATGTATGCTATGATTCCCTTGGTGGTGTCATGTGAACGTCGACTACATGACACTTCACCATATTTGGGCCTAAGGGAATGCATTGTGGAGTAGTTATTAGATGATGGGTTGCGAGAGTGACAAAATCTTAAACCCTAGTTTATGCGTTATTCCGTAAGGGACCGGTTGGATCCAAAAGTTTAATGCTATGGTTAGAATTTATTCTTAATACTTTTCTCATAGTTGCCGATGCTTGCGAGAGGGTTAATCATAAGTAGGAGATTTGTTAAATTAAGAACAGCACCTAAGCACCGGTCCACCCACATTTCAAATTATCAAAGTAGCGAACACGAATTAAGCCAACATGATGAAAATGACTAGATGAAATTCTCGTGTACCCTCTGTCACACCCTGTTTTTACTATCACTTATCTTTATTGTGAAAATCTGAGCTTGTTAAAAACTTTTTCTAATTTAATGTTGTGAGTGCCATGATTTACATTGTATGCTTGTGTGTTTGATCATGTGAGGATAAAACCCTATTTCATAACATTGATTTCCAAAAACCGTTATTATTTCTGATCAAGGTAAAACCCTACTTTGAGTTGCACTACATGCCCTTGGTAGCAAGCAGTGCTTCTACTCAAAGTTGGTGATCTAATTTCAACATATCTTTATATTTCAAAACCACAAAGATAATTATATTTGTAATTATTTTCCTAATTAAATAACATGTCCATTTCTGAGGCCAGAATTGGTATTCCTACATGGAAAAATACTTTTCTGCCTTAGAAAAATCTGATTAAATTTGGAGAGGATCAAAAGGACATATATTTTCCATACATAGGATTTTAAACCCCATATTATATTATATTTCTGAATAAAAACCCTGAGAGCTATTTCTGTCTGTTTTGGCATTTTGAAATATTTCCAAAGGAAATATTCTCAATAAATTCCTAGAAAATTCCAGTGATATCCCTAAGTCCTATTTGGTGTCCACATAAAGTTTCACCTTGATCAAAGGTTAATAAGGACCCCAAATAACCCAAAACCCCCTTCTATCCAAAATCAAGTTAGAGCAACTCTACATAGCAAAGTTTGTCCAATGATGCTGGAACTTTGCAGGAGTGCCTAATACCTCAAATGAGGGTTCCACACCAAAAATGGAATTTGTGGGACTTAGTTTGCCCACACTCCCTTTGGATGGGACAAATCTGGTCATATTGGAGTATTTTCAAGTTTACAAAACTAAACTTGTCCATTGGAGCTCAAATTTGGTGAAACCCCATGGTTTACCACCAAACCCAAACTTGTTAAGTTGCAACACCAGTGGTGGGATGCAACCCCCTTAACCCACTGTCGAACACCTTCTGACAGATAGGAAAAAGATACCTTAGCCACAGCTAAACCAAACATCTTTGCTTCAAACTCATAGATTAAGCGGCCAGCATCTGTGTCTAACCCCAGTCAACTGGCCCCTCACTCGTTCAAAGTGGAAATGCCAAAAACCCCAATTTAGATTTCAGTTCAAGGCTGACAGCACCAGTATTTCTTGTCTCCCTTGACCAGTCGAAGCTCCCACAAGACCCAAACGGCTAACTACACTCCCAGCCAGTGCCAGGACATGCTAGACACGTCCAAAGTGCCTCGGAACGCGCCAGCATGCCGTGACATGCCAAAACTGCGCTCTGGGCACGCTACAGGAAGTCACCGAGGTGGGGGCGACGTTCTTGGCCAGTTCCAACCTCCCCTGAGATGTCCAACCTCTTCCCCGACAACCCATCTGTGTCAAGCAAGCCTCAGGGCCCCTCCTCTCCGGCGCTAGAGCTCGTGCGAGTGTGCCCGCGCGCACCAGAACCGGCCAAGGTTGCGCGGCCACGGATGCTCGACTTCTCTCTCTCTCCCTCTGCTGCAGATGGTTCAGGCAGTCCAAAACCACGTCCTGAGACCGTGTTTTCGACCCCAGCCTCTTTCTGCACCCCCATGCGCACCACGGTGAGTCACCGGCGCTCCTGAATCGTCTCACCATCGCGGGCCTATAAATAGCCCTCCCCCTCGCTCCAGCACCCCTCAGATAGCTTCACCATGATCCCTAGTACCTCCCTAGCCACCCCAGCAACCCAGCAGAGCCCCGGTGCTCGAGATCGACCGAGGCCCCTCCGCCTCGGAGCTCCAATCGATCTCCGGCTACACGACGGCTCCTGAGCCCCTCGACCCACCAAACTAACCCTCTCAACCCCAGGAAGCTTTCCCCCAACTCGCCCAAGCATTTCCGTGTCTCTAGCCACCTCCTCGACCACCTCCAGAAACTCCTCCGCCACGGCCTCCTCGTCACTGACGAACCCCTGCCTCCCCATCGTTGTTCCGACCACCAGCAGGTAGGCGGCAGTAAGGCGAACCCATTCCAGTCCTCGTTGGGGCTTGAGAGTTACGCCAACCACGCCGGCGTCCTCCTCCTCCTCCTCTCTGGCCAGTGGTAGGAGATGACCCCGACAGTTGTGCCCCACCTATCGGTGGCCCAGCCTCCTCCCCCGCGCTGCCCTCAGCCACTGACCGCAGGGCCCCGCACGTCAAGTTCAAACCTGACGGCGCGCGCGCCTGGGCAGGCTGTCGGTTGGCCATGGGCCAGCCGAGCTCCGGGCCGAGCCAGGCCGGGAGCTTAGCCGATTTTCTTTTATTTTTAAAACCCTAGTTTCTAAGATTTTTATAAAAACATTTAACCAGTGTAAAACTATAATTTTTCCATTGTTATTCTTCTAAAAATATTAGTATTTAATAATATGCTTGGATGAATTTTTCAACAACTATACTATTTTACATTAATAGAAAAGACTAAATTGAAATAGCTTTGCTTCTTTTTGGTTGATTTCAAAAATATTCCTTCAAGGAAAATTTGGCAGATATTTTTCAAAATGATACCTTAGATTTATCAGTAATAAAGAACATTTTTAATATGACTTTGTGATCTGTTTTTGTGTGAGCTATTTCTTCTTTATTGTTTTATCGACGATAGAAAATCCGTGTGACGAGGGAATCAGAGCGAAAGACTGGTACGTCTCCGTCGTATCTACTTTTCCGAACTCTTTTGCCCTTGTTTTGGACTCTAATTTGCATGATTTGAATGGAACTAACGCGGACTGACGCTGTTTTCAGCAGAATTGCCATGGTGTTGTTTTTGTGCAGAAATGAAAGTTCACGGAACGTCCTAAAAATTTACGGAGATTTTTTCTGGAATACAAGAAAAATACCTGCGCAAAGATCCACATGAGGGGGCGTGCCAGTGGGCCACAAGCCCCTGGGCCGCGGCCACCCCCTATGGTCGCGCCATGAGGGCTTGTGGGGCCCACATGGTACCACCGCCCCCAATCTCAGTCCTATATCTTCCGTTTCGCCTGGAAAAAAATCAGAGAGAAGGTTTCATCGCGTTTTGTGATACGGAGGCGCCGCCACATCCTGTTCTTCATCTAGAGGGCACATCTGGAGTCCGTTTCGGGCTCCAGAGAGGGGAAATCGTCGCCATCGTCATCATCAACCTTTCTCCATCGACAATTCCATGATGCTCTTCATCGTTCGTGAGTAATCTCATCGTAGGTTTGCTGGACGGTGATGAGTTGGATGAGATCTATCATGTAATCGAGTTAGTTCTTGACGGGGATTGATCCCTAGTATCCACTATTTTTAGATTGATGTTGCTACTACTTGGCTATGCTTAATACTTGTCACTAGGGCCCGAGTGCCATGATTTCAGATCTGAACTTATTATGTTGTCGCCAATATATGTGTGTTTTAGATCCTATCTTGCAAGTTGTAGTCACCTACTATGCGTTATGACCCGGCAACCCCGGAGTGACAATAGCCGGAACCACTCCCGGAGATGACCATAGTATGAGGAGTTCATGTATTCACCGCATGTTAATGCGTTGGTCCGGTTCTTTATTAAAAGGAGAACCTTAATATCCCGTAGTTTCCATTAGGACCCCGCTGCCATGGGAGGGATGGACAATAGATGTCATGCAAGTTATTTTCCCTAAGCACGTATGACTACATACGGAATACATGCCTACATTAGGTTGACGAACGGGAGCTAGCCACATATCTCTCCGTGTTATAGTTGTTACATGATGGATCACATCCATCACCGATCCACTGCCTGCGAATCTTTTACTACTGGTCCTCGCTACGTTACTTTGCCTAGGCTTGTCCCTTGCTACAAGAGGGATTGGGCCACTTTGATGCTGTTGTCACTTTGCTGCTACTGTTACTACTGCTGTTACTTGTTACTTTGCTGCTGCTACTACTGTTCCTTGCTACTCCGCTGTTACTTGTTGCAAGACTTTGTTGGCGTTAACATCCCGTCAACAAGGCTTTTTCTGGCGCCGTTGCCAGGGATTGTCAAAGCTTTTTCTGGTGTCGTTGCTATCATACTACCTTGCTACTGATACTTTGCTTGCAGACACTAATCTTTCAGGTCTGGTTGAATTGACAACTCAGCTGCTAATACTTGAGAATATCCTTTAGCTTCCCCTTGTGAGCGAATCAATAAATTTGGGTTGAATACTCTACCCTTGAAAACTGTTGCGATCCCATATGCTTGTGGGACATCAAGGCTTTTTCTGGCGCCGTTGCCGGGGAGGCATAGCTATATTCTCTGAGTCACTTGGGATTGACGTCTGCTGATCACTATGAGGAATCCGAAAGATCCAAGAACTAAAATCCTACATTCCACTACGAGGAGAGGTAAGGAACTGCCATCTAGCTCTGCACTTGATTCACCTTCAGTTCTGAGTAAGTTTGCGACTTCACCTCCTCCTAGAAATCTTGATATGTCGCATGTGCTTGATGATGCTACTTCTACTGCACATGATGCTTATGATTCTATGCTTGATACTATGCCCGATGATGCTCTGCTTGATAATATGCCTTATGATGCTATGCTTGATACTATGCCTGATGATGCCATGCTAGATACTATGCCTGCTATGCTTGACACTGCTTTTCCACTTGGTGCTTTCCTTGATGCACATATTGCTAGAGTTGCTGCTAGATGTGATGCTACTTTTGAAACTGCTGATACTCTTGAAGTAGAACCTGCTACTATGCCTGTTATGCCTGATACGCGCTATGTTATGGAGGGACAGATAGTTGAGGAGTTTCTTGCGTGTAAGGATAGCTATGATGTTGAGAAACTTCTACGCAAGTGGAAAGAAAAATCTCTGAACGCTAGGATGAAATACGACCCGAAGTTTGCCACTTCGCCTATCTTTGTGACCGACAAGGATTATGAATTATCTATCAACCCTGAGTTAATCACTCTGGTCAAATCTGATCCCTTTCACGGTTATGAGTCCGAAACGGTTGTAGCCCATCTTACCAAACTGCACGATATAGCCACCCCATTCACTAGTGAGGAAAAGATCTGCCACTACTATATGCTCAAGCTGTTTCCTTTCTCGCTAAAGGATGATGCTAAAACCTGGTTCACTTCTCTTGCTCCTGGTTGTGTGCGTAGCCCCCAGGATATGGTCTACTACTTCTGTGAAAAATATTTCCCTTCCCATAAGAAGCAAGCTGTCTTGCAGGAAATATACAACTTTGCTCAGGCTGAAGAAGAGAGTCTCCCACAAGCTTGGGGGAGGCTCATCCAGCTACTGAATGCTTTGCCTGATCACCCTCTTGAGAAGAATGAGATACTTGATATCTTCTATAATGGACTTACCGATGCTTCTAAAGACCACCTAGATAGTTGTGTCGGTAGTGTTTTTAGGGAACGAACCGTAGAACAAGCTGAGATTCTGTTGAATAACATCTTGTGCAATGAGAATGCTTGGACTATTCCTGAACCACCTCCTAAGCCAACTCCAAAGAAAAGAGGTATTCTATTCCTCAATCCTGAAGATATGCAAGAAGCTAAGAAATCTATGCGAGAGAAAGGCATTAAATCTAAAGATGTCAAAAATCTACCACCTATCAAAGAGATCCATGGTCTCGATAACCCGATACAGGTAGTAGAAGTAAATTCTCTGCGTAGGTTTGATGAGAGTGATATTCCTTTTGATAAACCTGCTAGCTTATGCATGGATGAATTTGATAACTTCGTTGTCAAACAACAAAGTTTCAATGATTATGTTAGCAGACAATTGGAAAAGAATGCCTCTATGCTTAGTCATTTAAGTGCTTCTGTGGACCGAAATGTCAATGATCTTTAGCTTCTGTGTAAACATGCTTCTATGGTTACTACTCAAGTAGAACAAGTACTTAAAGCTCAGAATGACTTGCTCAATGAGTTGAATGACAATGCCGTCAGAGTCGTTACTAGAGGCGGTAGAATGACCCAGGAACCTCTGTATCCTAAGGGTCATCCGAAGAGAGTTGAACAGGAGTCTCAAGGAGTTAGCACTGATGCACCTAGTCATCCTAGAAAGAAGAAGAAAGATGATAGGAACCTGCACGCTAGCAACCCTGTTGCTGCTACCCCTGAGATTCCAAACGATGCCTCTATCTCCGATGTTGAAACACAATCTGGTGATGAACATGATCCTAATGATAATATCAATAGTAATGTTCATGAAGATGCTCAGCCTAGCAATGAAAAGGATGTGGAGATTGAACCTAATGTTGATCTTGATAACCCACAGCCTAAGACTAAGAGATACGATAAGAATGACTTCGCTGCTAGGAAGCATGGTAAAGAAAGGGAACCGTGGGTTCAGATACCTATGCCCTTTCCTCCCAAACCATCCAAGAAAAAGGATAATGAAGATTTTGAGCGCTTCATTGAAATGAGCAGACCTGTCTTTTTGAAGATGCGTTTGACAGATATGCTCAAAATGTCTCCGTATGCTAAGTACATGAAAGATATTGTGACTAATAAGAGGAGGATACCTGAGGTTGAGATTTCCGCCATGCTTGCCAATTACACTTTCAAGGGTGGAACTCCTAAGAAACTAGGTGATCCCGGTGTTCCCACTATAACTTGCTCCATTAAAGGTAACTACGTTAGAACTGCGTTGTGCGACCTTGGAGCCAGTGTTAGTGTTATGCCTCTCTCTCTTTATCGTAGACTTGAATTGGATAAGTTGACACCCACTGAAATCTCTCTGCAAATGGCCGACAAATCAACTGCTTTCCCTATCGGCATTTGCGAGGATGTGCCTGTTGTGGTTGCTAACACCACTATCTTAACAGACTTTGTTATCTTGGATATTCCCGAGGACGATGCCATGGATGTCATCCTCGGAAGACCCTTTTTAAACACTGCAGGGTCTGTTATAGATTGCAACAAAGGCAATGTCACTTTCCATGTCAACGGTAATGAGCATACGGTGCACTTTCCGAAGAAACAATATCGAGTACATTGCATCAATGCTATCGAAAAGACTTCATCGATTCTTATTGGGAGCTTTGAATGCCCTATTCCTCGTGTCAAGATGAAGTATGATTTGCTTGTTGGGGAGATACACATCCCCATTGACGTGACCTAGTGACTGTTCGAAAATTCTCCGTTCTCTTTTGCGATTCGAGAAAGTTTTGTCGAGGGGATTTGATCAACCCCATTGACGGATTTCTTTCGATGACCATGAGATGGATGAATCAAGGAGTCACAAAACTCTTTTCCAAGCTGTCACTTTAGGTTGCTTAGAAGAAAAATGACAGATTTAGTTTAGTTTTCCCTGTTTTCTGTTTTAGTGTCCGGTAGAAAAGTACCCCGAAAATAAAAGTTCTTCGAACGCTGTGAAAATCTAGTATGATTTTTTCTGGAATATTTGAAAAATACTGGGACAAAGAGTCTGTCTGGGGGCCACACCAGTGGGCCACAAGCCCTAGGGGTGCGGGCACCCCCCTGGCCGCGCCACCTAGGCTTGTGGGGCCCACAAGCACCCCCACCACTCATTCTTGCTCCCATCCACTTCTCCTACCTCCAGAAAAAAAATCATTTTGCAGCTCAAACCCGTGTCTTGCTCCTCTTGCTAGGATTTTCGATCTCTTTGCTCAAATCACCAGTCTCCGAACTGTTTTGGGGAAATTACTCCTTGGTAAGTGACTCCTCCATTGGTCCAATTAGTTTTTGCTCTAGTGCCTTATACTTCGTGTATTTTTGCTGCGTTGGTGACCATGTTCTTGAGCTTTGTATGCTGATTCTAGCTGGTCCCAAGTAGTTTTGATGTGTAATACGGTCTGTAGGCACTTGTGGGAGTAGTTGCTACGAGTTTTGTTCAGCCTTGTTCACTTTTCCTTAGAATCACTAAAAGTTCAGAGATAGAAAAGGGAAAAGATGAGGAGGTTCTTAAGAGGCTCGCCAAGCCATGACCCCAAGGATGATGGGAGTCAGAATAAACCCAAGTATCCGGTCCCTCAAGTCGCGGAAGTTCGAGCGTGCGAGTGGCCAAGCGACGTGTTCTTACGTGCCGCTGGAATTTATGAGAACTTTTATCATTTGGTGGAGAATTCAGGCCTTACCGCCTTCGTTGAAGATAAGTGTTTGCAATACCTCTTCCTCACTAATATCTTCGTACAAAGCTTTAACTTCTATCGAGGAAGAATCCTTCTATGGTTGAGTTTAAACTTTATGATGTCCCCCAGCGCATGTCACTCCAGGATTTTTGCAATGTTTGCAAATTACCTTACGTTGGGGATATTCATGAACCTCATACACGTGACTTGGAAGCTTTCATCGGTACAATTGATGTAGGAGAGGAGAGAGGAGTGTCTTGCACTAAAGCTGCTAGCATTCATTTTCCCGTGCTTCGTTACTTCTCACTATTTGTGGGAAAATGTTTGATTGGCCGTGGAAAGGCTGGGTCACTTAGTTCCCTAGATCTTGCGGTCTTGTGCGAATCCCTTTATAACGATAAAACTTATAGCTTGGGCGCTATAGTAGCTCAACGGTTGAACCTTAACCGTTCTAAAGGTGTTGTCTATGGAGGTATCTACGCTACCCGTCTTGCTAGACACTTTGAGATACCTATTAGACTAGAGGAGGAAGAAGAGATTCTTCTTCCCGAGAGATATCTAGATTACGATAGCATGGTTCGCCATGACTTTCTTGATAGAGATATAGGTGGTAGGATGATTTATAACCTGGTATTTAGTCAGGGTACTCGTGAGACTATTACTTTGCCTGCTCCTTCTTTGTTCAATGTTCATGCAGGCAGGTACATTATTATGCCCTCGAACATCTACGCATATTGGAGCTTAGCCCAACAACAGGTGCCTGTGCCTGAGCCGCCAGTCGAGAATCAGACGCTAGTTTATCAGTGGGAGCCAGAGGAGCTCACACAGCAGTGGCATCCATAGTCCACTTCGGAGTACCCAGGAGCTGGTTATTCCCCTCCTTGGGAGTAGACCAAGTTAGGCCAAAAGCCTAAGCTTGGGGGAGTACGTGTTTTCACCGACTTTACATTCTTGCTTATGCTTTCACTTTGTTAGCCAGTGTTCACACTTTTCCACTGTATCATCCATTCTAGTTTATTTTCTTTTCTCGTTTTCTTTTTGTGTGTCTGTATAGTTTGAAAAAAAACCAAAAAGATTTTCTTTTTATTCTTTTGCTTGTTGGGAGTTTTCCCGTGTAAATAGTTTTCTTTTTCTTTGGGTCAAGGTAGAAGACCATGGTTACAATGTTTAGTGGCTCTTGCATGCATACCTGTTTAGCTTTCAAAGAGCCATATTACTTTGTCTTCTCCTTTGTGTTTGTCTGCAGATTCCAGCTTTAGTCCAATGCATGAGCACGCTTATTATTGTTCACATCGTTCGGTCGTGCAACTGAAAGGCAGTAATGACGATATATGATGAAGTGACTGAGCCTGGAAAACCTGGTATGAACTCGATCTATTTTGTTTTTGTTAATATGACTAGCTCATCATGCCTAGTTCAGCTTTGTTGTGAGAGAAACATGTTTGCAATGACAACTTAGAGATCATAGTTGCTTATGCCATGCTTACTTAGCTAGGAGCTTATAATGGTTTGCCTTGGTTGCCAACATGAATGTTGAGATGACTGTGATGTAGTATGATAGGATGGTATCCTCCTTTGAATGTTTCAAGTGGGTTGACTTGGCGCATGTTCACGCATGTAGTTGAAACAAAATCAACATAGCCTCTATGATGTTCATGTTCATGGTGATTTATGTCCTACTCATGCTTGCACTCAATGTTAGTTAATCTCAATGCATTTTGATGACTGTTGTCGCTCTCTAGTTGGTCGCTTCCCAGTCTTTTGCTAGCCTTCACTTGTACTAAGTGGGAATACTGCTTGTGCATCCACCTCCATAAACCCAAAGTTGTGCCACATGAGTCCACCATACCTACCTATGTGCGGTATCTACCTGTTGTTCCAAGTAAATTTGCATGTGCCACTTTCTAAATCTTCAAGAAATAATCTGTTTTGCATGCCCGAACCGCTCATGTAGTGACAGGGGGCTATTGGTATCTTCCATGCTAGGCGTGTTATCCTCGATATGTGTTTATTCACTATCATTCACGAGAAAGGGGTC
This sequence comes from Hordeum vulgare subsp. vulgare, assembly GCF_904849725.1. NCBI lineage: Eukaryota > Viridiplantae > Streptophyta > Magnoliopsida > Poales > Poaceae > Hordeum > Hordeum vulgare. The sequence continues at coordinate 363,283,988 of NC_058522.1, forward strand.
GGTAATTGGAATTCCCAGTTCCATGCTCAAATCGAAAAGATAATTACAAACAAAACTCCCCCAGGATTGATGTTGGTTTGGACGGTACCCGAGGATTCGGCTAGCCGTGGAGTGTGATTGATTGGTGGTGGGGGAGTCAAAACTTTACTTTTCTGTTTGGGAACCGCCTATAGCATGTGTAGCGTGGAAGATGTTGAGAACTCCTAGTCATTGCGTTGACAATCAAAGCATGCCACCCAAAATTATTACCTCTGTTTTCAAAGCTTGAGCTCTGGCACCTTTGCAAATCAATGCTCCCCTCTGCGAAGGGCCTGTCTATTTATGTTCCCGTTGAGTCATCCTCCTCTTACAAAAGCACCAATTAGAGAGCACCTATGTCATTTTAATGCTTTGCTTTTAACTATGTTGAGTGTGACTATGACTGGATCTTCATTTCCATGAATTACAATGTTTAGTCAGCCCTTGGTCTTTTAAGGTGCTCTGCATTTATGTTTTGCGGTCTCAGAAAGCGCTAGCAAGATACCATCTATTCGTACTGCTTCACGTTGTTTTGATTGAAGTGTTAACACTTGAGGCTTATTATTATTTGCTCGCTAGTTGATTATACCATTGATATGAGCTTACCGTGAGACCTAGATGTCATTTGCTTATGTGGTTTGCTTGTGATGTTGCTGAAATTCTGGTTGTGAGTTAGACATAGTTGCAACAACAAGATCAAACAGAGTTCGTCAAAGTTTTTCTTTTGTCTCTCTCAGTTTTTCAACTGAGTTGCTTGAGGACAAGCAAGGCTTTAAGCTTGGGGGAGTTGATACGTCTCCGTCGTATCTACTTTTCCGAACTCTTTTGCCCTTGTTTTGGACTCTAATTTGCATGATTTGAATGGAACTAACCCGGACTGATGCTGTTTTCAGCAGAATTGCCATGGTGTTTTTTTGTGCACAAATGGAAGTTCTCGGAACGTCTTCAAAATTTACGGAGATTTTTTCTGGAATAAAAGAAAAATACCTCCGCAAAGATCCACGTGAGGGCACGTGCGAGTGAGACACAAGCCCGTGGGCCGCGGCCACCCCCTATGGCCACGCCATGAGGGCTTGTGGGGCCCACGTGGCACCACCGCCCCCAATCTCAGTCCTATATCTTCCGTTTCGCGTGGAAAAAAATCAGAGAGAAGGTTTCATCATGTTTTGCGATACGGAGGCGCCGCCACATCCTGTTCTTCATCTGGAGGGCAGATCTGGAGTCCGTTTCGGGCTCCGGAGATGGGAAATCGTTGCCATCATCATCATCAACCTTTCTCCATCGACAATTCCATGATGCTCTTCATCGTTCGTGAGTAATCTCATCATAGTCACCTACTATGCGTTATGACCCGGCAACCCCGGAGTGACAATAGCCGGAACCACTCCCAGAGATGGCCATAGTATGAGGAGTTCATGTATTCACCGCGTGTTAATGCGTTGGTCCAGTTCTTTATTAAAAGGAGAACCTTAATATCTCGTAGTTTCCATTAGGACCCCGCTGCCACGGGAGGGATGGATAATAGATGTCATGCAAGTTCTTTTCCCTAAGCACATATGACTACATACAGAATACATGCCTACATTAGATTGACGAACGGGAGCTAGCCACATATCTCGCTGTTTCGTAGGTGTTACATGATGAATCACATCCATCACACTCATCCATCACCGATCCACTGCCTACGAGTCTTTTACTACTAGTCCTCGCTACGTTACTTTGCCTAGGCTTGTCCCTTGCTACAAGAGGGATTGGGCCACTTTGCTGCTACTGTTGCTAGTGCTGTTATTTGTCACTTTGCTGCTGCTACTACTGTTCCTTGCTACTCCGTTGTTACTTGTTGCAAGATTTTGTTGGTGTTAACATCCCGTCAACAAGGCTTTTTCTGGCACCGTTGCCAGGGATTGTCAAAGCTTTTTTTGGTGTCGTTGCTATCATACTACCTTGCTACTGATACTTTGCTTCCAGACACTAATCTTTCAGGTGTGGTTGAATCGACAACTCAGCTGCTAATACTTGAGAATATCCTTTAGCTTCCCCTGTTGAGCGAATCAATAAATTTGGGTTGAATACTCTACCCTCGAAAACTGTTGCGATCCCATACACTTGTGGGACATCAAAGACCTCGAAGACCCCGGATACTTAGTTGACCAAGGCAAGCAGCCCTTTGAACATGACTGAGCATATGTTACTTTGCATGTTAAAATAGCAAGTATTCCCGTTGCATATGACCATAAGTGTCGGTAATCATTTGACATGATTTTACCGAAGGCTCCACCGGAGCACATGCATTGAGCTTGACCCTACCCCTTGAGGGTCATGCTAATACCATGTTGACAAGTAAAGATAGAAGTAGTATTATCATGAGCATGTTGATGACATAAAGCAAGAGTTTATGAAAACCCCGTCGGGTGCCGCTAATGCCCGAGGGAGATGATGAGTTAGGTGGTCACTTTTGGTGAAGTGATGCACCCGGTATTTGTGTGAGTATGGTTTCGGAAATGGGACTAGATTTATGATGTGTCGACCGTCCCAACCATACCAGTACGACCACGTTACCCCTTATGGGACGAGGCTATGTTAATTACTCTGGTTGGTGCTAGCAAAGAGCCACATTACTAGTGGCGGGAGTGATGTGTGGTCACTCTTGTGATGGGGTCGTGCCAGGTAGGGCGACTATGCCATTTTTATGAGTTCCAGTCACACCGTTGGTCCCCGCATGGTGGGTATTGTCCAGAGTTGGTGCTCGTAAGACCAACCACATGTGGGATGGGTACCAATCGAGTGGACCTCTTTGTCTAGTATCGTCAGGGGAAAGACATTGATCGGGTACTTACCTCGGGTATGTTATATGCCGCGAGTCATGGATGACACGGAAGTTTCCCGGATCTCATGGGTCCAGCGTACTACCTCTGCAGAGTGTAAACTATTCGAATAGCCGTGTCCACGGTCAAGGACAGTTGGGTAATCCTGCTTAAACTACGTCCAGTTATTTCCGCATAAACCAAGTGTGAGTGTGTGTGGTGTTGGAAAAGGTGTTGTTGTGACAGTAATGATATGACCAAGTTCGGTGACTTGGCATATAGGTTGAACCCGGATGGTTCAGCCCTCGACAGATATATTGATATATGTAACCTCTTCTTCAAAAGTAATTCTTAAACTTGATGCATATTCATGATCATTCCACCAAGATGAGTTACACCAAAGATGCATGATATTGTTATCCTTCACTTTCAATGTTCATATCATGGGCTGTTTGCGAGTACATTCAAAGTAATCATTGGCTTGCCACTAGTTATGTTATTGACCAGACATGGAAGGACCGGAGTTTGGAGATGAGTACGTCTTCGAAGACGCCCCTGCGAACTGCTACGGCAACAAAAGACCTTCCAACGGCGCCAAAAACAATGATGACGGGAGACTGTTCTTTACTCCTCAGCAACGGCACCAGGAATCCTTCTGGTACGGCTACGCCTTTAGGAACTTCCTAGGCAAATATGCAAAGGATTTACCCACGGCCTTGGAGCCTTCCTTTGTTGTTCCCTCGAAGAGGAAAGGATGATGTAGCGCAGCGGTGGTAAGTATTTCCCTCAGTTTTGAGAACCAAGGTATCGATCCAGTGAAGGAGTATCACAAGTGCCTGCACAAACACAAAGAGCTTGCTCCCAACGCTATGAAGGGGTTGTCAATCCCTTATAGATTGTTTGCCAAGTGAGAACTGAAAGCAACAAAGTAACAAAGCAAAGTAAAAGCGAAAGTGGAAACGATAGGTGTGAATAGACCCGGGGGATGTAGTGTTCACTAGTGGCTTCTCTCATGAAAGCAAGTAGACGGTGGGTGAACGAATTACTGTCGAGCAATTGATAGAACCGTGCAAAGTCATGACGATATCTATGGCAATGATTATATCTGTAGGCATCACGTCCAAAACAAGTAGACCGATACTTTCTACATCTACTACTATTACTCCACACGTCGACCGCTATCCAGCATGCATCTAGTGTATTAAGTCCAAAAGAACAGAGTCACGCCTTAAGAAAGATGACATGATGTAGATGGACAATCTCATATCTACGACAAAGACCATCTTGTTACCCTTGATGGCAACTACACGATGTGTGCCTTGCTGCCCTACTGTCACTGGGAAAGGTCACCACAAGGTAAGAACCCAAAACCAAGCACTTCTCCCATTGCAAGAACCATAGATCTAGTTGGCCAAACAAAACCCAAGACTCGGAGAGACTTACAAGGATATCAAATCATGCATATAAGAAATCAGCAAAGATTCAAATATATATCATAGATAATCTGATCACAAATCCACAATTCATCGGATCTCGACAAACACACCGCCAAAGAGAATTACATCGGATAGATCTCCATGAAGATCATGGAGAACTTTGTATTGAAGATCCAAGAGAGAGAAGAAGCCATCTAGCTACTAACTACGGACCCGTAGGTCTGAAGTGAACTACTCACGAGTCATTGGAGGGGCGATGATGTTGATGAAGAAGCCCTCCAACTCCAAAGTCCCCTCCGGCAGGGCACCGGGAAGGGTCTGCAGATGAGATCTCGCGGAAACGAAAGCTTGCGTCGGTGGAAAAGTGTTTTCGTGGACGCCCTGATTTTTTCTGGATTTTTAGGGAATTTATAGGCCAAATACCTACGGCAGGGGGGGCGCCAGGGAGGCCACAAGCTTGGTTGTTGCAGCCTCCCCCTGGCTACGGCAACAGGGCTTGTGGGCTCCCTGTGGGCCCACTTGCTTGGCCCTCAAGCCTCCCGATCTTCTTCCGTTCTGGAAAAAATCATTTTGGGGATTTTATTCCGTTTGGACTCCGTTCCAAAATCAGATCTGAAAAGAGTCAAAAACACAGAAAAAACAGGAACTGGCACTTGACACTGAGTTAATAAGTTAGTCCCAAAAAAGATATAAAAGGTAAACAAAACATCCAAAGTTGGCAAGATAACAGCGTGAAACCATCAAAAATTATAGATACGTTTGAGACGTATCACGAACTAGGACGCTTCCGAGTCAGAATGTCTGTCGGTGTAGGCTTGATGGCATGGGCACCCGCTTTGCCCCTATGTTTTCCGCTACTAGTGTATCTGAGTGATTTAACCTTAGGCCCTGCCTTGTGAACTTGACCCTTCGGTCATGTGTTGTAATAATCAGTACTTGGATGTAAGACTCTTTTATTTTGGTATCTGTGTTCGGTGAGCATTGATCTCTGGGATCACTGAGCACCGCGATCTCGACTCGTAAGTCGGGGTCCCCACAGAGCTAGTATCAGAGCGTTCCTGACTATAGGAAGCCTTAGGTAACATGGACGATAGCCGAAAAGATTAGTGCACAAAAGATTGACCCGAGAACCTGCACCCACTAAAAAATTCTAACCCTCTCCTCTACACACTGTAGATGGCCGCCGTACCTGAGATGCTTCCGGAGACGGGCTTTCCTCTGCTTTTGAGCGATAGCCTCGAGAAGTGTCAAGTACGTCGCACACCCATCTTCCTCTACCACGAACACTGGGTCAACGCCGACACCAAGGAGTATCACGTGGACGTGATAGTGAAGGCTAACGACTCCCCAACTAGCTGGTCCTTTGAGGGATCACAGATGGAGGATCTGATGTTGGCCGTGGAGACTGCGACACGAGAGGCACTCGTGCGACTCCGCGACATCCTTCCTGAGATGACTGACGAGCCAGCTACTCGTCACCTACCTTTTGTTAAAGATAAGGTAGATGGGACTTGGACACTCAACCCATCTTCCAAGGACGGGACGCCACTGAGGTTTCAGACCTACTTCAGTCTCTCCTCAGACACCTTGACGCATCTTTTGATCAAGGAGTCGACTAGGATCCGCCAAGAGATGCACCAAGTCAAGGACCTACTTCGCACGGAGAAGATGAAGAATCGCAAGGTGAAGAAAGAAGGAGCACCCGTAGGACCACCTGGTTTTTCTTTCCGAGGAGGAATACCACCGCTTCATGCTATTCCTCTTCAGAGTCGTCGCTTAACCGCGGAAGAGTACACCAAACTCTTTGCTACCTCGCCAACCAAGATACGTCGTGATGGTCCGCTTCCTTCCCCTACTCCTTCAAGGAAGGAAAGCACTAATGAAGATGAAGATAGAGATGAAGACGAAGACGAAGATCCCACGGAACCGTTTTATGAGACCGCGCAGTCGATCGCTTAACAACGTAGGCAACTAGGATGTACCGAGCGTAGGAGTTCTTGTATCAGGATTGTATGACCCCGGATGTTGTGTAAGCATGTTGGATGCAAGTCGCATTCTGCCTTAGGCAGCTCGTGAGCGACTACATCGCTTGTTTTCAAATTTAATGCAGTAATTCTTTCCAAAACCATTGCCTTAAAAATCTTGCACACTAGCACGACACCAGACCCCCTCTTAACTAGAACATCATCCCTTTCGAATGCAGCCAATTCGGCAAAATTGACTTGTCTACTCCCCTGACAGGATGGTGAATGCAACTCGCAACGCACCTTCGGCAACCCCGGCTCTGCCTCTTCAGGATAGCAGCAGGGAACCGGAGGGGAAGCTCAAGCTGGAGATCACCACGAGCAGCAAGACGATGTTCCACCGCCACCGCCTCCTCCTGAAAGTTTGACCATGGCTCAGTTCCTTCAAGCTCTTCGAGAGGAGCGTCAAGTCAACAATGCCGCTATCCAGCAGCTGGCTCAAACCTTGGTGAACCACCCACCGCAGAACAGGATTGGAACGGTCGCTCAACTCTCTCTGAGTTTATGCGAACTACGCCACCCATATTCACGGAGACGACTAAACCCTTGGATGCCGGTGACTGGATCCTCACTATTGAATACCTTCTCGCGCTGGTCAAGTGCATTGATGACCATGAGAAAGTCCTCTATGCAACTCACTGTCTCAGAGGCACAACCAGAGCTTGGTGGGATGGATTTCAGATCATGCGAGCAGGGCAAGTCATCACTTGCGCTGTGTTTAAGGATGGATTCCGCGCTGCACACATTCCTTCGGGAATGATGACCATTAAGAAGCGGGAATTTCGAGCCTTAAGGCAAGGCAGTGGATCTGTCAAGGAGTATTTGCAGAAGTTCAACCTCCTATCAAGGTACGCACCTGAAGACGTCAGCACTGAGGCCGCCAAAGTGGAAGGCTTTATGGAAGGACTGCAGCAGTCACTCCAGTATCAGCTGGTTGTTTGTGAATGTCGGACCTTCAGTGACCTGGTTAATAAGGCCCTTATGTTGGAAGACAAGCGTCGTGCGATGGACGACACCCGTAAGCGCAAGCTAATGGGTAGTCGAGGACCAAGTAGCCCGAAGCCACGACCATGGCAGACAGCTCCAACAAGACCCAACTATCAGCAGCAATAGTACAAGTATCCGACATTTCGCCAGAATTACCAGCCTCAGCAGCAAGTCAACGCCAAGCCAGCAAGCAATCCGCCAAACAACGGTGGGGTCAAGACCAATCTTCCAGCGCAAGTTACATGTTTTGGATGTGGACAAACAGGGCACTATTCCAGGCAGTGCCCCAACAACAAACCCGATGCTCCGCGCCCCAATGCGCCAAATCGAGGCCAAGGAGCACCAGGCAGGAATCAGGTTCCCCGCAATCAGCAGTATCATAGCAAGGGGCGGATTAACCATATTTCCGCAGAAGAGGCACAGGAAGACCCGGACTGCATTCTGGGTACGTTCCTCGTCAACTCTACCCCAGCAACAGTATTGTTTGATTGTGGTGCTTCGCATTCTTTTGTTACGCAGAAGTTTGCGGAAAAGTGTGGTTTTGAACCTACCTTGCTTCATGGGCATATGGCAATTCAAACCCCGAGATCAGTTTTGAGGACCAACCTAGGATATTGGAAGGTCGGGATAGTTATCAATGGGACGAGCTTCTCAGCAGATCTCATTGTGCTTAAGTCGCAAGGCCTAGAAGTAATTCTCGGGATGGATTGGTTGGCCAAGCATCAAAGCATCTTGGACTGTGCCAACAGGGCCATTACCATGATAAGTGACCAAGGGGTCAAACTCAAGTATGTCTCTCAGCCAGTACCCGCTCGAGTACCACGGGTTAACAGCCTGTCAGAGGAAGGACTCGATCGAGTGCCAATAGTTTGTGAATACCCGGCCGTCTTTCCTGATGAGCTACCAGGGATGCCTCCTGACAGAGACATCGAGTTCATCATCGAACTCATGCCCGGAACAAGGCCTATCTATAAGAAGCCTTACAGGATGGGATCCGAAGAGCTAGCGGAGTTGAAGAAGCAACTCGATGAGCAACTCAGGAAAAGGTTTATTCGTCCGAGTGCATCACCTTGGGGATCACCTGTTCTTTTCGTGTCCAAGAAGGATGGGACAATCACATTTTGCGTCGATTACCGTTCTCTCAATGAGGTCACGATCAAGAACAAGTACCCCCTCCCCAAGAATGAAGACTTGTTCGATCAGCTAAATGGAGCTAAGGTATTCTCCAAGATCGACCTCCGATCTGGATATTACCAACTAAAGATCCGACCCGAAGACATACCGAAGACAGCATTTGTGACCCGATACGTTCTGTATGAATGCACTGTCATGTCTTTTGGATTGACTAATGCCCCAGCTTACTTCATGTACCTCATGAATAAGGTCTTCATGGAATACCTAGACAAGTTTGTCGTCGTATTCATTGATGACATATTAATCTTTTCCATGTCTGAAGAAGAGCATGAGCAACACTTGAGGTTAGTATTGGAGAAGCTTCGAGAGCACCAACTGTATGCCAAGTTCAGCAAATGCCAGTTTTTGCTGAACGAAGTTGGATTCTTGGGTCATACCATGACAGCAAGTGGATTGGCAGTTGATTCCTCTAAGATTACCACGGTAACCAACTGGGAAGGAAGTCAGGAGCTTCCTCGGACTCGCAGGATATTACCGCAAGTTCGTAGAAGGATTCTCCCACATCGCGCGACCTATGACTCAGCTCTTGAAGAAGGACGCCGGAATGTGAAGCGAGCTTCCAAGAGTGGAAGAAGAGACTAACCACCGCCCCGGTATTGGCCACTCCAGATATCAGCAAGGAGTTTGTGATATATTGCGATGCCTCAAGGACCGGGCTAGGTGGGGTTCTAATGCAGGATGGCAGAGTCTTGGCATACTTGTCATGGCAACTGTGCCCGCATGAGGAGAACTATGCCACCCATGATCTCGAATTGGCAACAGTAGTGCATGCTCTGAAGACATGGCGACATTACCTTCTGGGGAAGCGATGTGAAATATACACTGACCACAAGAGTCTGAAGTATATCTTCACCAAAAGGGAATTAAACATGAGGCAACGAAGATGGTTACAGTTAATCAAGGACTACGACCTCAGCATTCAATATCATCCCGATAAGGCTAATGTAGTGGCTGATGCCTTGAGCCGGAAGACTAGCACCTTGAACGTCATGCTTAAGGAAAGGTAGCCCGCCTTGTATGAAGAATTGGAGAACTTTGGGTTGGAACTAGTGGAATCTGGATTCCTAGATAACCTCATAGTCAAACCAACGCTGGTAGACAACATCAAGGAGGCCCAGAACGGTCAGAAGAGCATTGAAGGTATCAAGAAGAAGATTCAAGAAGGCAAGGCCCCAGGATTCTTGGAGGATGAACAAGGAGTGGTGTGGTTTGGGAAGCGTTTATGCGTACCCAACAAGGCTGAACTCAAGGATTTAATCCTACGGGAAGCACATGATACACCCTACTCCATTCACCCCGGTGCTACCAAGATGTATCAAGATTTCCGAGGAAGATTCTGGTGGCACGGCATGAAGAGGGAAATAGCGTCTTATGTGGCCAAGTGCGACGTGTGCTAGCAAGTCAAGGCTGAGCATCAGCAACCCGCAGGACTGCTACAACCTCTCAAGGTGCCGGAATGGAAGTGGGACAAGGTAGGCACTGATACGTCCAGTTTGCATCATGTTTTCATGTTGATATTTATCGCTTCTTTGGCTGTTATTTCACTTCACGGTACAATTCTTATGCCTTTTCTCTCTTATTTTCCAAGGCTTACATGAAGAGGGAGAATACCGGCAACTGGAATTCTGGCCTGAAACTGGAGCAAACTTGAGATACCTATTCTGCGCAACTCCAAATGCCATAAAAAATCAACGAGGATTTTTTTTTCCCGATTTATCAAAAATACTGGGCCGAAGAAGTGCCGGAGGGGCACCCGGTGGTGCCCACAAGCCTGCACGGCGCGGCCACCCCCCAGGCCGCGCCATGGGGGCTTGTGGGAGCCCACTGGCCCACTTGCTCCCCTCTTTTTCTATATGGAGGGTTTCGTCCAGAAAAAAATGAGGGAGGAGCTTTTTCGTGGTTTCGCCGCCGCCACCAGGAGGAACTTGAGCAGAACCAATCTAGAGCTCCGGCAGGACGATCCTGCTGGGGAAACTTCCCTCCCGGAGGGGGAAATCATCGCCATCATCATCAGCAACACTCCTCTCATTGGAGGGGACTCTTCACCATCAACATCTTCTTCAGAACCATCTCATCTTCAAACCCTAGTTCATCTCTTGTAACCAATCTCCGTCTCGCGACTCCGATTGGTACTTGTAAGGTTGCTAGTAGTGTTGATTACTCTTTCTAGTTGATGCTAGTTGGATTATTTGGTGGAAGAGTTTATGTTCAGATCCTTGATGCTACTCATTACCTCTCTGGTCATGAATATGATTATGCTTTGTGAGTAGTTACTTTTGTTCCTGAGGACATGGGATAAGTCATGCTAATAGTAGTCATGTGAATTTGGTATTTGTTCGGTATTTTGATATGTTCTATGTTGTTTTTCCTCTAGTGGTGTTATGTGAACGTCGACTACATAAAACTTCACCATTATTTGGGCCTAGAGGAAGGCATTGGGAAGTAGTAAGTAGATGATGGGTTGCTAGAGTGACAGAAGCTTAAACCCTAGTTTATGCGTTGCTTCGTAAGGGGTTGATTTGGATCCACTAGTTTAATGCTATGGTTAGACTTTGTCTTAATTCTTCTTTCGTAGTTGCGGATGCTTGCGAGAGGGGTTAATCATAAGTGGGATGCTTGTCCAAGTAAGGGCAGTACCCAAGCGCTGGTCCACCCACATATCAAACTATCAAAGTAACGAACGCGAATCATATGAACATGATGAAAACTAGCATGACAGAAATTCCCGTGTGTCCTCGGGAGCGTTTTTCCTCCTATAAGACTTTGTCCAGGCTTGTCCCTTGCTACAAAAGGGATTGGGCCACTTTGCTGCACCGTTGCTACTTTTTTTACTTGTTGCTTGCTACGAATCATCTCACCACACAATCACTTGTTACCGACAATTTCAGTGCGTGCAGATTTTACCTTGCTGAAAACCACTTGTCACATCCTTCTGCTCCTCATTGGGTTCTACACTCTTACTTATCGAAAGGACTACGATTGATCCCCTATACTTGTGGGTCATCAAGACTCTTTTCTGGCGCCGTTGCCGGGGAGTGAAGCGCCTTTGGTAAGTGGAACTTGGTAAGGAAACATTCATATAGTGTGCTGAACTTTATTCTCACTTGTCACTATGGATACTAATCCGTTGAGGGGCTTGTTCGGGGTATCTTCACCTTGAATAGAAGCACAAATGGTTCCTCCTCAACCTTCTGCACCTACTGAAAATATTTGCTTTGAATTTCCTTCGGGTATGCTTGAGAAACTGCTGGCTAATCCTTTTACAGGAGATGGAACATCACATCCAGACTTGCATCTGATCTATGTAGATGCAGTTTGTGGTTTATTTAAGCTTGCAGGTGTGCCCGAGGACGAGGTCAAGAAGAAGGTGTTTCCTTTATCTTTGAAGGATAAGGCGTTGACATGGTATAGGCTATGTGATTATACTGGATCATGGGACTACAATCGGTTGAAATTGGAATTTCATCAAAAGTTTTATCCTATGCATTTAGTACATCATGATCGGAATTATATTTATAATTTTTGGCCTCATGACAGAGAAAGCATCGCTCAAGCTTGGGGGAGGCATAAATGAATGCTATATTCATGCCCCAATCATGAGATCTCGAGAGAAATTATCATTCAGAACTTCTATGCTCGGCTTTCTCATGATGATCGCACCATGCTTGACACTTCTTGTACCTGTTCTTTTATGAAGAGAGATATTGACTTCAAATGGAATTTATTGGAGAGAATTAAATGCAACTCTGAAGATTGGGAGCTTGAAGAAGGTAAGGAGTCAGGTATGAATTTCACGTTTGATTGCGTTAAATCCTTTGTTGATACAAATACCTTTAGTGATTTTAGCGCTAAGTATGGACTCGATTCTTAGATAGTAGCTTCATTGTGTGAATCCTTTGGTGCTCATATTGATGTCCCCAAAGAGAAGTGGTTTAAATATCATCCTCCTTTAGAAGTCAATGTAGTTAAACCCACTCTAGTTGAAGAGAAAGTCATTGCCTATAGTGATCCTGTTGTTCCCAGTGCTTACAATGAGAAACCACCTTTCCCTGTTAGGATAAAGGATCATTCTAAAGCTTCAACTGTGATACGTAGAGGCTATATTAGGACACCTACACCCCCTGAGCAAATTAGAGTTGAACCTAGCATTGCTATTATCAAAGATCTTCTGTCTGAAGAAGTCGAGGGACATACTATTCACTTCTCTGAAGATGCTGCTAGAATTGCTAAACCTCACGCTAGAGACAAACATAGGCCTGTTGTTGGCATGCGTGTGGTTTCTGATAAGATAGGAGATCATTGTTATCATGGTTTATGTGACGTGGGTGCTTGTGTTAGTGCAATACCTCAATCCTTATATGATGAAATCAAAGATGAGATTGCACCTGTTGAGATAGAACCTATAGATGTCACTATTCAGCTTGCCAATAGAGATACTATCTGCCCTGTGGGGATTGTTAGGGATGTTGAAGTCTTGTGTGGTAAAACGAAGTATCCTGCTGATTTCCTCGTTCTTGCTACTGCACAAGATAGCTTTTGTCCCATCATATTTGGTAGACCCTTTCTCAATACTGTCAATGCTCATATTGATTGTGAGAAGCAAACTGTCACTGTTGGCTTTGAAGGTGTGTCACATGAGTTCATTTCTCTAAGTTTGGTAGACAACCTCATGAAAAGGAGTTGCCTAGTAGGGATGAAACTATTGCCTTAGCCTCTATTACCGTGCCTCCTACTGATCCCTTAGAGCAATACTTGCTTGAGCATGAAAATGATATGCATAATGATGAAAGGGATGAGATAGATAGAGTTGTCTTAGAACAATATCCTATCCTTAAGAATAACTTGTCTGTTGAACTGCTTGGAGATCCACCCCCACCAAAGGGTGATCCTGTGTTCAAGCTTAAACAGTTGCCTGATACTCTTAAGTATGCCTATCTTGATGAAAAAGAGATATATCCTGTCATTATTTGTGCTAGCCTCTCAGAGCATGAAGAAAGGAAGTTACTGAAAACTATGAGGAAGCACCGTGCTGTTATTGGATATACTCTTGATGATCTTAAGGGCATTAGTCCTACTCTATGCAAGCACAAGATTAAAACTGATCCTGACTTCAAACCAGTTGGTGATCATCAAAGGAGACTGAATCCTAAGATGAAACAAGTAGTAAGAAAAGAAATACTAAAGCTCCTGGAAGCAGGTATCATTTATCATGTTGCTCACAGCGATTGGGTGAGTCCAGTGCATTGCGTTCCTAAGAATGGAGGCATTACCGTTGTCCCTAATGATAAGGATGAATTGATCCCACAGAGGATTATTACTGGCTATAGGATGGTGATCGATTTTAGGAAATTGAATAAAGCCACTAGGAAAGATCATTACCCTTTATCTTTTATCGACCAAATGCTAGAAAGGCTGTCCAAACACACACACTTCTGCTTTCTAGACGGTTATTCTGGTTTCTCCCAAATACCAGTTGCACAATCTGATCAGGAGAAAACCACTTTCACCTGCCCTTTCGGTACCTTTGCCTATAGACGTATGCCTTTTGGCTTATGTAATGCACCTGCCACCTTTCAAAGATGTATGATGGCTATATTCTCTTACTTTTGTGAAAAGATTGTTGAGGTTTTCATGGATGACTTCTCCGTTTACGGGTCTTCCTTTGATGATTGCCTCAGCAACCTTGATCGAGTCTTACAGAGATGTAAAGACACCAATCTTGTCTTGAATTGGGAGAAGTGCCACTTTATGGTTAATGAAGGCATCGTCTTAGGACATAAATTTTTCTGAAATAGGTATTGAAGTCGATAAGGCTAAGGTTGATGCAATCGAGAAAATGCCATACCCCACAGATATCAAGGGTATAAGAAGTTTCCTTGGTCATGCTGGTTTCTATAGAAGGTTCATTAAAGACTTCTCTAAGATTTCTAGGCCTCTTACCAATCTCTTGCAAAAGGATATTCCTTTTGTTTTTGACGATGATTGTGAGGAAGCCTTCGAAATACTTAAGAGGGCTTTGATAACTGCACCTATTGTTCAACCACCTGATTGGAACTTACCGTTTGAAATCACGTGTGATGCTAGTGATTATGTTGTTGGTGTTGTCCTAGGGCAAAGAATTGATAAGAAGTTGAATGTTATTCACTATGCTAGTAAAACTCTAGACAGTGCCCAGAGAAACTATGCTACTACGGAGAAGGAATTTTAGCAGTCGTGTTTGCATGTGAAAAGTTCAGGTATTACATAGTTGATTCCAAAGTCACTATTCACATTGATCATGCTGCTATTAAGTACCTCATGGAGAAGAAAGACACTAAACCTAGACTTATCAGATGGGTTCTCTTGCTACAAGAATTTGATTTGCACGTTGTCGACAGAAAGGGTGCTGATAACCCTGTAGCAGATAACTTGTCTAGGTTGGAGAACGTTCTTGATGACCCACAACCTATTGATGATAGCTTTCCTGATGAGCAATTGAATGTCATCAATACTTCACGTAGTGCACCATGATATGCTGATTATGCAAACTATATTGTTGCCAAATACATACCACCTAGTTTCACATACCAGCAAAAGAAGAAATTCTTGTTTGACTTGAGACACTACTTTTGGGATGATCCTCACCTTTATAAGGAAGGAGTAAATGGTGTTATTAGACGTTGTGTACCTGAACATGAACAGGGACAGATCCTACAGAAGTGTCACTCTGAGGCCTACGGAGGACACCATGCGGGAGATAGAACTGCACACAAGGTATTGCAATCAGGTTTCTATTGGCCCACTCTCTTCAAGGATTCCCGTAAGTTTGTCTTGTCTTGTGACGAATGTCAAAGAATAGGTAATATTAGCAAACGTCAGGAAATGCCTATGAACTATTCACTTGTCATTGAACCATTTGATGTCTGGGGCTTTGATTATATGGGACCTTTTCCAAAATCCAACGGGTATACTCACATCCTAGTTGTTGTTGATTATGTCACTAAGTGGGTAGAAGTTATCCCCACTAGTAGTGCTGATCACAACACCTCTATCAGGATGCTGAAAGAAGTTATCTTCCCTAGATTTGGAGTCCCTAGATATCTAATGACCGACGGTGGTTCACACTTCATTTATGGAGCTTTCCGTAAAACGCTTGCTAAGTACGATGTCAACCATAGAATTGTGTCTCCCTATCACCCTCAGTCCAGTGGTCAAGTAGAGCTAAGTAATAGAGAGATTAAACTGATTCTGCAAAAGATTGTCAATAGGTCTAGAAAGAATTGGTCTAAGAAGCTCGATGATGCACTGTGGGCTTATAGAACTGCCTATAAGAATCTCATGGGCATGTCTCCGTACAAAATGGTGTATGGGAAAGCATGTCACTTACCTCTTGAGCTAGAGCATAAAGCTTATTGGACAATCAAAGAGCTCAACTTTGATTTCAAACTTGCCGGTGAGAAGAGGTTATTTGATATTAGCTTGCTTGATGAGTGGAGAACTCAGGTATATGAGAATGCCAAGCTTTTCAAAGAGAAGGTTAAGAGGTGGCATGCTAAGAGGATACAAAAGCGTGAGTTCAATGTAGGTGATTATGTCTTGCTATATAACTCTCGTTTAAGATTATTTGCAGGAAAGCTTCTCTCTAAATGGGAAGGTCCCTATGTTCTTGAGGAAGTATATCGTTCCGGTGCTATCAAGATCAACAACACGGAAGGTAATTGTCCAAGAGTGGTAAATGGACAGAGAATCAAGCATTATATCTCAGGCACTCCCATTAATGTTGAAAGCAATATTATCAATACCATAACTCCGGAAGAATACCTAAGGGACATTTATCAGCCTGTTTCAGACTCCGGAAACGAATAGGTATGTGATTCATAAGAGAACAGAGTCCAAAACTTTCCCAGTAGGAAATTTTCTCCATTTTGGAATATCTGAAAAAATACAAAAATTGGAAGCAGTCCGGAAAGTGCGCGACGAGGCGATTCGTGTAGGGTACTCCTTCTGGTCTGGACAATCATTATATATACTTCCGTTTGGTCTGACCCCTGCATCATGTAGATTTCCTCTGTTTTTCGTTTTGAGCCTGTTTTCTGTCGCAGATCTAGGTCAAGATGTCGTCCCAGGAATATGTGGGGGAGAACAACCTCCGTCAAATCTATGGAGAAGTTCATGCTGATCTGAAAAGGATGGAGGTCATGGAGGCTAAGGAGAGTGTACCTAAAGACACCAAAGGCAAAGCTAAGGAGAAGGATCAGGCATGGACGAAGTGCAATCTATGCTCAACAAGGAAGAAGTTGAAGAAGTGGATTTCCGCCAACCCTGCCTCCACCTACTGTCTCCATCTTTGATTGAACTCTTGAGGTTTTGTGAAACAACTCGTGCTTGCAATACTTGTCTCACTCGTGAAGTTGTTTTGCTGGAAAAACACATCACAGATCTCCAAGGTATAAATCAAAGATTAATGGCCCTCTTGGAGTGAAATATTGCAACAACTCCTCCACCTTCACCACCAAAAGAAGACAACTGAGCATTGGTATGGGCAATCCCCTTGGCTTGTGCCAAGCTTGCGGGAGTTGCCCCGGTATCGTATCACCATCACATCTTTTGCCTTTACCTTTGTTCTAGTTTTCCTTTCCAGTTTTCTTTTTCTCTAGTAGTTTAAAGGTCTTAGTGTTTTAGTCTTGAGTTTTGCTTTGTGTCACCCCCGATGTATTCTTGCTCGTGAGACATATAATAAAGAGAGTCTTAGTTGAAGGGCTTTGCCTCTTGCCATGATCAAAAGAGTGAGAATAGAACAAAAGCATGAAAGATCATGTAATGATCTTATGGGAAGTGATGGCTTCACATATAAAAATAATAAGGATTGAAACTTGTTGAGGGTAGGCAAACGTAGACCTTGGTCATTGTTGCAATTAATAGGAAGTGATAAAGAAGGAGAGGTTCACATATAAATATATCATCTCTGACACCATCTATGATTGTGAACACTCACCAAAGCATTGCATGCCTAGAAGTAGATGTTGGACAAGGAAGACAATGTAATGAATTGTGTTTGTTTGGCTCTGAGCAATGTTATATGATTAGAGATCCCTTAGCATGTGACGATTGCTTCCACCTCATATTAGCCAAAACCTCTCGCACCAAGTAGAGATACTACTTGTGCATCCATAAACCTTCAAACCAGTTTTGCCATGAGTGTCCACCATACCTACGTACGGATTGAATAAGATCCCTCAAGTAAGTTGTCATCGGTTCAAGCAATAAAAATTGCTCTCTAATATGTATGATCTATTAGTGTGCGGAAAATAAGCTTTGTACGAACCTGTGATGAGGAAGACATAAAAGCGACAGACTACATAATAAAGTTCTTTATCACAGGAGGCAATATAAGTGACGTTCCTCCGCACTAAGAGGACACGCATCTAAACCTCAAAAGCGCATGACAACCTCTGCTTCCCTCTGCGAAGGGCCTATCTTGTACCTTTACTTTTTGCCCTTGAAAGAGTCATGGTGATCTTCACCAATTCCTTATCTCGCCTTTATCTTGGCTAATGTCATATGCTAGGGAAAGATCTATATTCATATGTCAACTTGGAGGTAGGCATTCATGAATTATTATTGTTGACATTACCCTTGAGGTAAGTAGTTGGGAGGCAAAACTGTAAGCCCCTATCTTTCTTTGTGTCCAGCTGAAACTTTGATCTCATGAGTACCACATGAGTTGTAGCAATTGTAGAGAACGAAAGAATGATTGAGTATGTGGATTTGCTTTACAAGCTCTTATTTCACTCTTTATGATGTTGTGATAAATTGCAATTGCTTCAATGACTAAAGGCTATCAATTGTTACTTCTCGGTAAGGTTCTTGATCCATGCTTTACTTTGTGAAGGATCTATCACTTTAGCATGAGAGATGATATGTTGGTATTGCTGTTCTGATCTTGATCATGATGCATGCATGTTCGTATCTTGTTTTGTCGACACCTCTCTCCCTAAACATGTGGACATATTTATTGAGCTCGGCTTTCTCCTGAGGACAAGCGAGGTCTAAGCTTGGGGGAGTTGATACGTCCATTTTGCATCATATTTTCATGTTGATATTTTGTCGCTTCTTTGGCTGTTATTTCACTTCACGGTACAATTCTTATGCCTTTTCTCTCTTATTTTACAAGGTTTACATGAAGAGGGAGAATATCGGCAACTAGAATTCTGGCCTGAAAGTGGAGCAAAGTTGATATACCTATTCTGCGCAACTCCAAACGTCGTAAAAATCAACAAGGATTTTTTTCCCGATTTATCGAAAATACTGGGCCGAAGAAGTGCTAGAGGGGCACCATGGGGGCTTTTGGGCAGCCCACTGGCCCACTTGCTCCCCTCTTTTGCTATATGGAGGGTTTCGTCCAAAAAAAAATGAGGGAGGAGCTTTTTCGTGGTTTCCCCGCCGCCACAAGGCGGAACTTGAGCAGAACCAATCAAGAGCTCCGGCAGGACGATCCTGCCGGGGAAACTTCCCTCCCGGAGGGGGAAATCGTCGCCATCCTCATCACCAACACTCCTCTCATCGGAGGGGACTCGTCACCATCAACATCTTCATCAGCACCATCTCATCTCCAAACCCTAGTTCATCTCTTGTAACCAATCTCCATCTCGCGACTCCGACTGGTACTTGTAAGGTTGCTAGTAGTGTTGATTACTCTTTCTAGTTGATGCTAGTTGGATTATTTGGTGGAAGGGTTTATGTTCAGATCCTTGATGCTACTCATTACCTCTCTGGTCATGAATATGATTATACTTTTTGAGTAGTTACTTTTGTTCCTGAGGACATGGGATAAGTCATGCTAATAGTAGTCATGTGAATTTGGTATTCGTTCGGTATTTTGATATGTTGTATGTTGTTTTTCCTCTAGTGGTGTTATGTGAATGTCGACTACATAACACTTCACCATTATTTGGGCCTAGAGGAAGGCATTTGGAAGTAGTAAGTAGATGATGGGTTGCTAGAGTGACAGAAGCTTAAACCCTAGTTTATGCGTTGCTTCGTAAGGGGCTGATTTGGATCCACTAGTTTAATGCTATGGTTAGACTTTGTCTTAGTTCTTCTTTCGTAGTTGCAGATGCTTGCGAGAGGGGTTAATCATAAGTGGGATGCTTGTCCAAGTAAGGGCAGTACCCAAGCACTGGTCCACCCACATATCAAACTATCAAAGTAACGGACGCGAATCATATGAACATGATGAAAACTAGCATGAGAGAAATTCCCGTGTGTCATCGGGAGCATTTTTCCTCCTATAAGACTTTGTCCAGCCTTGTCCCTTGCTACAAAAGGGATTGGGCCACTTTGCTGCACCATTGCTATTTTTGTTACTTGTTGCTTGCTACGAATCATCTCACCACACAATCACTTGTTACCGACAATTTCAGTGCGTGCAGATTTTACCTTGCTGAAAACCACTTGTCAGATCCTTCTGCTCCTCGTTGGGTTCGACACTCTTACTTATCAAAAGGACTATGATTGATCCCCGATACTTGTGCGTCATTAGGCATGGACTTTGTTACCGGCTTACCAAGGTCTAGCAAGGGCCATAACTCGATATGGGTTGTTGTCGACCATTTGACCACAGTGGCCCATTTCATCCCTGTCAACACCACTTATGATGGGAACAAGTTGGCTAGTCTCTATATTGAGCGTATAGTAAGCCTTCATGGAATTCCCAAGGAGATTGTATCTGACCGAGGCACGCAATTCACCTCAAGGTTTTGGAGGAAATTCCAAGAGGCCCTCGGGACCAAGCTCTCTTTTAGAACCGCTTTCCACCCGCAAACAGGAGGACAAACGGAAATGGTGAATCAGATACTCGAAGATATGCTCCGCGCATGCGTCCTAGCGCATGGAGCCAAATGGGAAGACTATCTGCCGTTCGCTGAGTTTTCATACAACAACTACTACTAGTCCAGTCTCCAGATGGCCCCGTTCGAAGTATTGTACGGACAGAAGTGCCGCACCCCGTTCAAGTGGTCTGAAACCGGTGACGGGCTGATTTTCGGACTGGAAGTCTTGCACAAGGCAGAAGAGAAGGTGCAACTAGTCCGAGAAAATCTGAAAGCAGCCAAGTCACGACAAAAGAGATATGCGGACTCTCGCCGCAGGAATGTGGAGTTAATTCCCGAAGATCTGGTGTACCTCCGTGTCACACCTCTCAAGGGAACCAAACGTTTCCACGTCAAGGGGAAACTCGCTCCAAGGTTCATTGGACCTTTTAAGATCATGACAAGGCATGGAGAAGTTGCTTATCAGTTGGAGCTACCTCTGGAACTTTTGGGTGTGCACAACGTCTTCCACGTGTCGCAACTTCGGAAGTGTCTTCAAGCGCCAAGTCGTCCTGATCTTTACAAGGACATTGACCACCAGGCCATTGACCTTCAGCCTGACCTCACCTACCACGAGAGGCCGATCCGCGTTCTAGATGAAGCAGAGCGTTGCACCAGGAGCCGCACTATCAAGTATTTCAAGGTTCAATGGAGCAACCACACCAAAGCTGAAGCTACATGGGAGCATGAAGACTATCTCCGATATGAGTTTCCAGATCTTTTTAGCACCTAGCTTAGGAATCTCGGGGACGAGATTCTTGTAAGGGGGATAGGTCTGTCACACCCTGTTTTTACTATCACTTATCTTTATTGTGAAAATCTGAGCTTGTTAAAAACTTTTCAAAATTTAATGTTGTGAGTGCCATGATTGACATTGTATGCTTGGGTGTTTGATCATGTGAGGATAAAACCCTATTTCATAACATTGATTTCCAAAAACCTTTACTTATTTCTGATCAAGGTAAAACCCTACCTTGATTTGCACTACATGTCCTTGGTAGCAAGCAGTGCTTCTACTCAAAGTTGGTGACCTGATTTCAACCTATCTTTATATTTCAAAACCACAAAGATAATTATATTTGTAATTATTTTCCTAATTAAATAACATGTCCATTTCTGAGGCCAGAATTGGTATTCCTACATGGAAAAATACTTTTCTGCCTTAGAAAAATCTGATTAAATTTGGAGATGATCAGAAGGACATATATTTTCCATACATAGGATTTTAAACCCCATTTTATATTATATTTTTGAATAAAAACCCTGAGAGCTATTTCTGTCTGTTTTGGCATTTTGAAATATTTCCAAAGGAAATATTCGAAAAAAATTCCTAGAAAATTCCAGTGATATCCCTAAGCCCTATTTGGTGTCCACATAAAGTTTCACCTTGATCAAAGGTCAATAAGGACCCCAAATAACCCAAAAAACCCCTTCTGTCCAGAATCAAGTTAGAGCAACTCTACATAGCAAAGTTTGTCCAACGATGCTGGAACTTTGCAAGACTGCCTAATACCTCAAATGAGGGTTCCAAACCAAAAATGGGATTTGTGGGACTTAGTTTGCCCACACTCCCTTTGGAAGGGACAGATCTGGTCATATTGGAGTATTTTCAAGTTCACAAAGCTAAACTTGACCATTGGAGCTCAAATTTGGTGAAACCCCATGGTTTACCACAAAACCTAAACCTGTTAAGTTGCAGCACCAGTGGTGGGGTGCCACCCCCTTAACCCACTGTCGAACACC
The DNA here is from genome assembly GCF_904849725.1 of Hordeum vulgare subsp. vulgare. Lineage (NCBI taxonomy): Eukaryota > Viridiplantae > Streptophyta > Magnoliopsida > Poales > Poaceae > Hordeum > Hordeum vulgare. The sequence goes on from NC_058522.1 coordinate 363,306,043, forward strand.
TTCTGATAGATAGGAAAAAAGCCACCTTAGCCACAACTAAACCAAACATCTTTGCTTCAAACTCATAGATTAAGTGGCCAGCATCTGTGTCTAACCGCAGTCAACTGGCCCCTCACTGGTTCAAAGTGGAAAGGCCAAAAACATCAATTTAGATTTCAGTTCAAGGCTGGCAACACCAGTATTTCTTGTCTCCCTTGACCAGCCGAAGCTCCCACAAGACCCAAACGGCTAACTACACTCCCAGCCAGTGCCAGGACGTGCTAGACACGTCCAAAGTGCCTCACAGCGCGCCAGCATGCCGTGTCATGCCAAAACTGTGCTCTGGGCGCGCTACAGGAAGTCACCGAGGTGGGGGCGACGTTCTCGGCCAGTTCTAGCCTCCCCCGAGATGTCCAGCCTCTTCCCCGACAACCCTTCTGCGTCGAGCAAGCCTCAGGGCCCCTCCGCTCCCACGCTAGAGCTTGTGCGATGCGTGCCCGCGTGCACCAGAACCGGCCAAGGTTGCGCGGCCACGGATGCTCGAATTCTCTCTCTCTCCCTCTGCTGCAGATGGTTCGGGCAGTCCAAAACCACGTCCTGAGACCGTGGTTTCGACCCCAGCCTCTCTCTGCACCCCCATGCGCACCACGGTGAGTCACCGGCGCTCCCGAATCGGCTCACTGTCGCGGGCCTATAAATAGCCCTCCCCCTCGCTCCAGCACCCCTCAGATAGCTTCACCACGATCCCTAGTACCTCCCTAGCCACCCGAGCAACCCAGCAGAGCCCCGGTGCTCGAGATCGACCGAGGCCCCTCTGCCTCGGAGCTTCGATCGATCTCCAGCTACACGACGACTCCTCCGCCCCTCGACCCACCAAACTAACCCTCTCAACCCTAGGAAGCTTTCCCCCAACTCGCCCGAGCATTTCTGTGTCTCTAGCCACCACCTCGACCACCTCCCGAAACTCCTCCGCCACGGCCTCCTCGTCGCCGACGAACCCCTGCCTCCCCATCGTTGTTTCGACCACCAGTAGGTAGGCGATAGTAAGGCGAACCCATTCCAGTCCTCGTTGGGGCTTGAGAGCGTTGGCAACCTCGTCGGCGTCCTCCTCCTCCTCTCTGGCCAGACGTAGGAGACGACCCCGACAAGTGTGCCCCACCTATCGGTGGCCCCGCCTCCTCCCCCACGCTGCCCTCAGCCACTCACCGCACGGCCCCGCATGTCAAGTTCAAACCTGACGGCCCGCATGCCTGGGCAGGCTGTCGGCTGGCCATGGGCCAGCCCAGCTCCGGGCCGAGCCAGGCCGGGAGTTTAGCCGATTCTCTTTTATTTTTAAAACCCTGGTTTCTAAGATTTTTATAAAAACATTTAACTAGTGTAAAAATATAATGTTTCCACTATTATTCTTCTAAAAATATGTAGTATTTAATAATATGCTTGGATTAATTTTTCAACAACTATTATATTTTACATTAATAGAAAAGACTAAATTGAAATAGTTTTGCTTCTTTTGGTTGATTTCAAAAATATTCCTTCAAGGAAAATTTAGGCACATATTTTCAAAATGATACCTTAGATTTATCAGTAATAAAGAACATTTTTAAAATGACTTTGTGATCTGTTTCTGTGTGAGCTATTTCTTATTTATTGTTTTATCGACAATAGAAAATCTGTGTGACGAGGGAATCAGAGCGGAAGACCTCGAAGACCCCGTATACTTAGCTGACCAAGGCAAGCAGCCCTTTGACAATGACTGAGCATATGTTACTTTGCATGTTAAAATAGCAAGTATTCCCGTTGCATATGATCATAAGTGCCGGTAATCATTTGACATGATTTTACCGAAGGCTCCCCCGGAGCACATGCATTGAGCTTGACCCTACCCCTTGCGGATCATGCTAATACCATGTTGACAAGTAAAGATAGAAGTATTATTATCATGAGCATGTTGATGACATAAAGCAAGTGTTTATGAAAACCCCGTCGGGTGCCGCTAATGCCCGAGGGAGATGATGAGTTAGGTGGTCACTTTTGGTGAAGTGATGCACCCCGCATTTGTGTGAGTATGGTTTCAGAAATGGGATTAGATTTATGATGTGTCGACCGTCCCAACCATACCAGTACGACCACGTTACCCCTTATGGGACGGGGCTATGTTAATTACTCTGGTCGGTGCTAGCAAAGAGCTACATTACTAGTGGCGAGAGTGATGTGTGGTCACTCTCGTGATGGGGTCATGCCAGGTAGGGCCACTATGCCATTTTTATGAGTTCTAGTCACACCGTTGGTCCCCGCATGTTGGGTATTGTCCAGAGTTGGTGCTCGTAAGACGTACCACATGTGGGATGGGTACCAATCGAGTGTACCTCTTTGTCTAGTATCGTCAGGGGAAAGACATTGATCGGATACTCTCCTCGGGCATGTTATATACCACAAGTCGTGGATGACACGGAAGTTTCCCGGATCTCGTGGGTCCAACGTACTACCTCTGCAGAGTGTAAACTATTCGAATAGCCGTGTCCACGGTCAAGGACAGTTGCGTAATCCTTCTTAAACTACGTCCAGTTATTTCCGCATAAACCAAGTGTGAGTGTGTGTGGTGTTGGAAAAGGTGTTGCTGTGACAGTAATGATATGACCAAGTTCGGTGACTTGGCATATAAGGTGAACCCGGATGGTTCAGCCCTCGACAGATATATTGATATTTGTAACCTGTTCTTCAAAAGTAATTCTTAAACTTGATGCATATTCATGATCATTTCACCAAGATGAGTTACACCAAAGATGCATGATATTGTTATCCTTCACTTTCAATGTTCATATCATGGGCTGTTTGCGAGTACATTCAAAGTACTCATTGGCTTGCCACTTGTTATGTTATTGACCAGACATGGAAGGACCGGAGTTTGGAGATGAGTACGTCTTCGGAGACGCCCCTGCGAACTAGGACGCTTCCAAGTCAGAATGCATGTCGGTGTAGGCTTGATGGCATGGGCACCCGCTTAGCCCCTATGTTTTCCGCTACTAGTGTATCTGAGTGATTTGGCCTTAGGCCCTGCCTTGTGAACTTGACCCTTCGGTCATGTGTTGTAAGAATCGGTACTTGGATGTAAGACTCTTTTATTTCAGTATCTGTGTTCGGTGAGCATTGATCTCTGGGATAAATGAGCACGGCGATCTTGACTAGTAAGTCGGGGTCACCACACCCTTAAGAACACTTTGCTTATCATAAGAGATCGTTTTGGCATGTCCTTTGCCTCAAAAGTATTGGGCTACCTTGCTGCACTTCTGTTACTACTATCATTACTTGCTCGTTACAAACTATCTTGCTATCAAACTACTCTGCTACTTACAATTTTAGCACTTGCAGATATTACCTTGCTGAAAACCACTTGTCATTTCCTTCTGCTCCTCGTTGGGTTCGACACTCTTACTTGTTGAAAAGGCTACAATTGACCCCATATACTTGTGGGTCATCAATGTGTGCCTTGCCATGAGTCTGTCAAGGGGTACAAAGAGTGATCCTGGATTGAATCACTGAAGAGTGGTCAAAGTTATCCTTAGTAACTTGTGGACTAAGGAATTTTTCTTGATTATGGAGTTGATAAAAGAGTTCCTCATAAAGGGTTACGTCGATGCAAGCTTTGACACTAATCCGGATAACTCTATGTAGTAAACCGGATTCGTATAGTGGAGCAGTCATTTGGAATATTTCCAAATGGCGCGTGGTAGCAGCATCTATAGGATGGAATAAAGATTTGTAAAGCACACACGGATCTGAAAGGTTTAGACCCGTACACTAAAACCTCTCTCACAAGAAAGACATGATCAAGCCCCAGAACTATATGGGTGTTAGATTCATTACAATCACATAGTAATGTGAACTAGATTATTGACTCTAGTGCAAGTGTCACACTGTTGAAAATATGCCCTGCTAGACTAGCTCCACCATCGCCGTCACGCCATTGTGCTGCCGGGGAACTCATCTACCTATCCGCCCCTCTTGCTAGATCAAGAAGGTGGAGATCACCGTCGAGTTGTACGTGTGCTGAGCGTGGAGGTGTCGTCCGTTCAGCAATAGATCGGGACGGATCGTGGGACGGCGGCGAATTCGATCGCGAAGACGTTCCACTACATCAACCGCATTTCTTAATGCTTCCCGCTTAGCGATATACAAGGGTATGTGCTCCGATCTCCCTCTCGTAGATGATCATCACCATGATAGGTCTTCGTGTGCGTAGGAATTTTTTTGTTTCCCATGCAACGTTCCCCAACACCGAACTGGGTCGAATAAGGGGATGTCCTCAATACAAAACAATTCCGAAGACCACTCGTTGGTTTCCTTCTTTGTAGTCCGACCGGGTATCCGGTACCGGCTATACGCCACACTCGGCTCCATCCACTTCCCCGATTGATGTTCCCCTAGTTCGGGGAACGAGGCACATGTATTTTCTCCATAGGTTGAAGTGGGGTTCGCAACCCAAGAACATGTCGCACAGGGTTAAGAAGCCTGAGATGTGAATGACTGAGCGAGTGGTAAGATTATGAAGTTGTAGCCCATAGAATTCCAGCAAGCCCCTCAGGAAGTGGTGGGCCGGAAAGCCGAGACCTCGCAGCAGGAAAGAGAGGAAGCAGCCCTTTCACCCTTTTGCGGGGTACGGAAATTCTCTGCGAAGGGCTTGCCATTTGAGGAGAGCAATCCAGCACGAGTGGGTGCAAGATCCGACATAGGAAGATACCCTTGCACTTTGAGGTTGCACAACTGCAGTAGGGAAACAGAGAAGCTTGCCCAATCTCCTCGGAGGGGACCAATGTGTTGCAAGGAGGAACCCGCCATGGCTCTACGCGCTGAACCTTTAGGGTTTCTTCGTGGTGCTTGGAAGGTGATTGTCACTCAAGGATGGATTTGATCTTCTTATAAAGGGTGTTTTATCCCTCGGTTATGAGGAGCAGTTCCATGAAGAACTGTTGGATTGCTTGTCTTTATTAATGCGCATAGAAATTGAGTGTCGCTATCGATCTTCGAGCAGAAAGGTTAGAGGCCATGGGCCCCACGATGCTTCGATGATCGAGAATTGGGTGTTGGCTAAATCATAATTCTGCGAATCAGAAGGGATAGAGGAACTTGCCTCGCAAGCCGATTACTCCGGATACAAGGAGCTACCGAAGACCATATACATCGGCTTTGGATGCTAGTTCAGGGGCTACTGAGGGAGTCCGGGGCTAAAGGGTCCTTGGATGATCGGCCCATCTCTTAGCGACCGACCTAATGGGTCGTGTTGTTGAAGACCGGATTGTATGACGACCTCGTATTGAAGAAGGAAATCTCCAAAGACAGGTGTGTCATCCAAGTTTAGTAGTCTAGGTCAGCGCGTGTGCCCCCGACTCGAGGTCGGTTGTATGTAACCCTAGGAACCCATGGTGTCTATATAAACGAGAGGTTTTCATCCGCATAGGCATGTCGATTCATATAGGGTTTTAGTTTATATGACCTCGAGGTAGATCAACTCTGTAATCCTCGTACACATCAATATAATCTAGTAGTACGCACGGTTTACCTCCTCAAGAGGGCCCAAACTTGGGTAAACATTGTCTTCTTCATCCCGTGTAACCCATCGATCCAAGGTCCACATCTCGGGACCCCCTACCCAAGATCCACCGATTTTTACAACTATTAATATTTTGTTTTTAAAAGTGTGTATAAAACTTCCTCTGAATGGGTTGAAATTTGGCGTGCGGTTTTATTTTAATGTAGGTAAACTGCAATTGGAGGTTGTTTGCATCACAATTGGAGGTTGTTTGATACCCCAATCCGAGATCCATCGCAATTGGAGGTTGGTTGATACCCCAACGGATAAACATATAGCGACACTATCTCTTAACCCTAACCCTCTCCGCTTTCGGACCGTCCAATCGGGATCTAACGGTCCAAAAATGGACTAAACTGCTAACCCTAGCCTCTCCTACTATAAATAGAATCCCCTCCGTTCCTATTTTGGACTTCTCCCATCTCCCACCTCGCATTCCGTGCCTCCCACCCGTCCGCCGCCACTTGGTGCTGCAACATCGGACACGCACGCACGTGAGCCGCCCCAGCCGCCTTCCACGACCAATGGGAGCGTGCCACGTCGCCCCGCCGTCCCCTTTCTCCTCCCCGCGCCGCCAGGCCTGAAGCCGGCCCGTCTCAGGCCCGATCTGGGCCGTGCTAACCCGCAGTCGCCCACCTCGCGCTAGCCCTGAGCGCTGCCTCTGTAGCAGGACCTTGCCGCCACCGCCCCGAGCCGCCCCCGTGAGAGCTCCTCCATCCCCGCAACGCCCCGCCCCGCCGAGCTGCTACCCACTGTCGGAGCCGTGCCATCCTCGAGCCCCGCTGTCGTGGGTCGCCTGTAGACGATGTCCGCCGCTGTTGCCCGAATCCGGTGTGGTACGCCCACATCCGCTCGCCCCCGACGGCCGCGTGCCTCGTTGTCCCACCACTGCAGCGTTGCCGGAGCCAAGGCCGCCGTTTCCATGACCTCCTGTCGAGCGAGGGAGACGAGCTCCACCTCGTTGACCCACACCAGCGTCGCGTGGGCCGCTCCCTTCGCCTTGGCCCATCTAGCCCAACCCAGCCGCTGCACCCAGCCAACCTCTCGACAGCTGTCGTGAGCGCCTCGAGTCCCATCTATCCATCGTCGAGTGTGTGGTATTGCTATTTGGCGCTCATGCACTATTGCCCCAATATCGCACTAGATTCAGCCCGTTATTTATTTATTTTATTCTCACGATTTTAGCTATTATCGAGGGAATTAAATATTTTCAGAAAAAATCGTCTAGTTCATGGATCAATAAATAATTAATCGTGCATCGCATGTGAAAACTTTATATATGTGAAATGTGTAGAATATTGTGTAAATTATCAATATCCCAGTTTCACACATGATAAAAATATTTAAGCTTGCTATTTGCATTGTTTTACGTGTTGCCATATTAAAATGATTTAATTTGTAGCAAAATAATTGTGCATCGGATTTAAAAACTTTATACATGAAAAATGCTCAGAATTTTGTGTAGTTTCACAATATCCAACTATCAACCATAGTTAAAATGTTTAAACATGTTGTTTAGCTAAATTTGTGTAGATGTCATGTTGAAATGATTTAGTTCATAACTAATTAACTGTAGCTCAGACTAAAATGATCCACGTATGTAACTTGTCTAGAAAAATGTGTAGAACAACATGGTGGCATTTATTTTGCTACTTATTAACTCTAAAATTGTGTTATATATAGAGCATGCTGATTAAAATGATCCACATATGTAACTTTCCAGAATTTTTATTCGTTGTCCCGGCCTCATTGAAACTTGCCTAGAATTTCATGTACTATCACAATATCTCGTTCATCCATGTTTTAACATGATTGTGGCTGTCATTTGCATACATTTTGCATTCATGACATATCATCTTGTGTTGCTCATATCTTTTAGACCGTAGCTGCCTTTAGATGACCTATATATGTAAATCGACTAGAATGACGTGTAGAATCACATGGTACACTCTATTTTGCTGTTTAATATATATAAAATATGTTTAGTTCAGATCTGTACCAATTACATATGGGGTCATTTTGGAAATGATATATGTTATTTCCGACCTCATTTCAAATGCCTAGATAGTGTAGTTTATTTATACTTCACCTCTTGCCATGTTTAACGACATTCAACATTGTCATGTACCTAAACGGGAGTGAACTAAATAATTCAAATATGGAGTTTCATCAATATGCAACAAGTTGCATATTGAGCTTCATTTAATGTGTAGTAATAAATTGTTGTGCTTTGTCATGTCATGCATAATTAAATGGACATGCATCATAATTGCTTGCACACCATGTCATGAATATGTTGTGGTGTTTATCGTGTGTTGATTGTTTGTTTTCCGGATTGTTTCTTCTCGATATAGTTCCAAACTGCTTCGAAGTGTGAGGATTTGTTCGACTATGTTGGTTCGTCTAATTCACGGATTTGTTCTTCTTCCAAGCGGGATCACAGGCAAGATGACCATTTTCCTAGATACCACTACTATCATTGTTATGTTAGTTGTCTCGTTTCTATCGCCATGTCTCATTGCCTACCACCTGTTATGTCAAGCCTCCCAACATTGCGATAAAAATCCTCTAACCCTTCCACAACCCAGCAAACCTTGTTTGGTTATGTTATCACTTGCTCCACCTTATAGCGTTGCTAGTTGCAGGTGTAGATGCTTTCATGTGAAAACTTGGATTCCTTGTTATATCACCATATTACTGCTAATTAATTTAATACACCTATATAGTTGGTAAAAGGTGTAAGGCTTGGCCTTCTAGCTCGGTGATTTGTTCCATCTTTGCCACCCTAGTGAGTTGTGTACTCGTGTTATCTTCGATAATTGAGCGCTTCTAACATGCTTGGGGTTGTTATGGGGACCCCCTTGATTTTTGTTTTGGGATAAAACTCTTCTGGCAAGGCCCAACATTGGTACTATATGTGCCCAACATAATAATACTGAATATCGTTATTAAAACATAGGCCGTCATGAACCCAAGGAGTAATTCAACATAATACAGGGGGAGTGATGATGGTGTTGGTCCCAAACAGAGCCATCTGGGGCAACTCGGGGATTTCTATTCGGCCACCGTATGTATTGCTCATCCGATTGTGCCCTAAGAACGAGATACGCGAATCCTATTGGGATCATCAGCACGTCGGGCAGCCTTGCTGGATTTGTTTTACCCTTCTCGAACGTCTTGTGCGAGGGATTCCTAGGATACTTTGGGCTATCTCAGGGTTGAGGTTTTCCACCAGGAATCCGAGGAGATCACGGGTTTTCGACGCAGCTTGTGGTAGTTTGTGATGGACTAGTTGGGGCACCCGTGCAGGGTTAAATCTTTTGAAAATTCGTGCCCGCGGTTATGTGCTAACTGTTGGGGAACGTCGCATGGGAAACAAAAATTTCCCTACGCCCACAAAGGCCTAAAATGGTGATGTCCATCTACGAGAGGAGATTTGGATCTACGTACCCTTGTAGATCGCACAGCATGAAGCGTTAAGAAACGCGGTTGATGTAGTGGAACGTCCTCACGTCCCTCGATCCGCCCCGCGAACCGTCACACGAGCTGTCCCGCGATCCGTCCCACGATCCGCTCCGATCAAGTGCCGAACGGACGACACCTCCGCGTTCAGCACACATAAAGCTCGACGATGATCTCATCCTTCTTGATCCAGCAAGCAAGACGAAGAAGTAGATGAGTTCTCCGACAGCGTGACGACGCGGTGGCGGTGAAGGATCTACTCCTGCAGGGATCCGCCCAAGCTCCGCAGAAATACGATCTAGAGGAAAAACCGTTGTGTTTGTGGTCGGGCTGTCGTGGCAAAAGTTGTCTCAAATCAGCCCTAAAACTCCACTATATATAGGAGGAGGGGAGCGGAGGCTTGCCTTGGGGTCCAAGACCCCAAGGGTGCGCCGGCCAAGGAGGTGGAGGAGTCCACCTCCAATCCTAGTCCAAGTAGGATTGGAAGGTGGAGTCCTTCCCTTCCTTCCCACCTTTTTTTTCTTTTTCTCTTTGATTTTTTATCCTTGGTGTGTAGGGCCTCCTTGGGATGTCCCACCAGCCCACTAAGGGCTGGTGCGCACCCCTAGGGCCTATGGGCTTCCCCAGGTGGGCTGGCCCCCTCCCGGTGAACATCCGGAACCCATTCGTCACTCCTGGTACATTCCCGGTAATGCCCGAAAACCTTCCAGTAATCAAATGAGGTCATCCTATATATCAATCTTCGTCTCCGGACTATTCCGGAAACCCTCGTGACGTCCGTGATCTCATCTGGGACTCCAAACAACATTCGGTAACCACGCATATAACTCAACTATACTAAAACATCGCCAAACCTTAAGTGTGCAGACCTTGCGGGTTCGAGAACTATGTAGACATGCCCCGAGGTACTCCTCGGTCAATATACAATAGTGGGACCTGGATGCCCATATTGGATCCTACATATTCTCCGAAGATTTTATCGGTTGAACCTCAGTGTCAAGGATTCATATAATCACGTATGTCATTCCCTTTGTCCTTCGGTATGTTACTTGCCCGAGATTCGATCGTCGGTATCCGCATACCTATTTCAATCTCGTTACCAACAAGTCTCTTTACTCGTTCCTTAATACAAGATCCCGTGACTTACACTTAGTCACATTGCTTGCAAGGCTTGTGTGTGATGTTGTATTACCGAGTGGGCCCCGAGATACCTCTCCGTCATGCGGACTGACAAATCTCAGTCTTGATCCATACTAACTCAATGGACACCTTCAGAGATAACTGTAGAGCAGCTTTATAGTCCCCCAGTTACGTCGTGACATTTGATACACACAAGGCATTCCTCCGGTGCCAGTGAGTTATATGATCTCATGGTCATAGGAACAAATACTTGACACGCAGAAAACAATAGCAATAAAATGACACGATCAATATGCTACGTATATAATTTGGGTCTTTGTCCATCACATGATTCTCCTAATAATGTGATCCCGTCATCAAGTGACAACAATTGCCTATGGTCAGGAAACCTTGACCATCTTTGATCAACGAACTAGTCAACTAGAGGCTTACTAGGGACAGTGTGTTGTCTATGTATCCACACATGTATTTGAGTTTCCAATCAATACAACTCTAGCATGGATAATAATCGATTATTATGAACAAGGAAATATAATAATAACTAATTTATTATTGCCTCTAGGTCATATTTCAAACAGTCTCCCACTTGCACTAGAGTCAATAATCTAGTTCACATCACCATGTGATTTCAACGAATCCAACGCCCATATAGTTCTGGGGTCTGATCTCGTCTTGCTCGTGAGAGAGGTTTTAGTCAACGGTTCTAAAAATTTCAGATCCGTGTGTGCTTTACAAATCTTTATGTCATCTAACAGATGCTGCTACTACGTGCTATTCAGAAATACTCCAAATATCTACTCTACTATACGAATCCGTTTTACTACTCATAGTCATTCGGATTGGTGTCAAAGCCTGCATCGACGTAACCCTTTACGACGAACTCTTTAACCACCTCCATAATCAAGAAAAAAAATCCTTAGTCTATTAGTTACTAAGGATAACTTTGACCACTGTTCAGTGATTCAATCCTGGATCACTCTCTGTACCTCTTAACAGACTTGTGGCAAGGCACGCATTAGGTGCGGTACACAGCATGGCATACTGTAGAGTCTATGGCTAAGGCATAGGGGACGACCTTCGTCCTTTCTCTTTCTTCTGCCGTGGTTGGGCTTTTGAGTCTTACTCATATTCACACCTTACAACACAGCCAAGGACTCTTTCTTTGTTGATCTATTTCGAACTCCTTCAAAAACTTGTCAAGGCATGCATTTCATTTGAAAGTTATGTTTAGCATTTTGATCTATCTCCATAGATCTTGATGCTCAATGTTCAAGTAGCTCTATCCAGGTCTTCCTTTGAAAACCCCCTTTCAAACAACCTTTATGCTTTATAGAAATTCTACATTACTTCCGATCAACAATATTTCAACCACATATACTTATCAGAAATTCTATAGTGCTCCCACTCACTTCTTGGGAAATAAAGTTTCTCATAAACCTTGCACAAACCCAACAGCTTTGATCATTTCATCAAAGCGTATATTCCAACTCCGAGATGCTTGCACCAGTCCATAAAAGGATCGCTGGTGCTTGCATACTTGTTAGTATCCTTAGGATCGACAATGTTTTGACTTCCTATGTGCAATATTCACAAATAATGCAACAACTACTAACATAATTCCAACAAACTTTTAGCATCGCTACGAGTGAGAAAGTCTCATCATAGTCAACTCTTTGATCTTGTCGAAAACATCTTTGCGACAAGTCGAGCTTTTATCTAATGGTAAATAGTCACCACCATCGTCTGTTTTCTTTTAAAGATCCATCATTACTTAATAGTATTACTACCATCAAGTAGTTCTTCCAAAGTCTACACTTTGTTATATACATGGATCCTCTCTCGGATTTCATGGCCTCCAGCCATTTGTCGGAATCCGGGCCCACCATTGCTTCTCCATAACTCATAGGTTCATTGTTGTTCAACAACATGACCTCCAAGACAGGGTTACCGTACCACTCTGTAGTAGTACGCGACCTTTGTCGACCTACGAGGTTTGCAGTAACTTGATCCGAAGCTCTAATGATCACCATCATCAGCTTCCACTTCAATTGGTGTAGGCACCACAGAAACATCTTCCTGCGCCCTGCTACACACTGGTTGAAGTGACGGTTCACTAACCTCATCAAGTTCCACCACCCTCCCACTTAATTCTTTCGAGAGAAACCTTTCCTCGAGAAAGGACCCGTTTCTAGAAACAAACACTTTGCTTCCGGATCTGAGATAGGAGATGTATCCAACTGTTTTGGATATCCTATGAAGATGCATTTATCCGCTTTAGGTTCGAGCTTATAAGACTGAAACCTTTTCACATAAGCATCACAACCCCAAACTTTCAAGAAACGACAACTTAGGCTTCTCCGAACCATAGTTTATACTATGTAATCTCAACGGAAATACGCGGTGCCCTATTTAAAGTGAATGCGGTTGTCTCTAATGTATAACCCATAAACGATAGTGGTAATTCGATAAGAGACATCATAGTATGCACCATATAAAATAGGGCATGGCTAGGACGTTCAGACACACCATCACACTACGGTGTTCCAGGTGGCGAACTGCGAAACAATTTTCACTTTGTCTTAACTGCGTACCAAAAACTCGTAACTCAGATATTCATCTCTATGATCATATCGTAGACAGTTTATCCTCTTGTCACGATGATCTTCACTCTGAAATTGCTTTGAACTTTTCAATATTTCAGACTTGTGATTCATCAAGTAAATACTCCAGTATCTACTCAAATCGTCAGTGAAGTAAGAACATAACGATATCCACTGCGTGCCTTAGCACTCATTGGACTGCACACATCAAAAATGCATTACTCCCAACAAGTTACTCTCTTGTTTCATGTGGCATGTTTTGCATGTCTCAAGTGATTCAAAATCAAGTGAGTCCAAACAATCCATCTCTATGGAGTTTCTTCATGCATTTTATACCAACAGGTATGGTTTGCATGTCCCAAACGTTTCAAAAATGAGTGAGTACAAAGATCCATCGGCATGGAGCTTCTTCATGCATTTTATACCAACATGACTCAAGTGGCAGTGCCACAACTAAGTGGTACTATCATTATTACTTTGTATCTTTTGGCACCAATATTATGGACATGTGTAACACTACGATCGAGATTCAATAAACCATTGAGGGTAATTATTCAAGCAAATAGAATAACTAGTATTCTCTTTAAATGAATAATCGTATTGCAATAAACACGGTCCAATCATGTTCATGCTCAACGCAAAAACCAAATAAAAATTACTTAGGTTTTACCACCAATCCCGATGATAGAGGGAGCGTGCGATGTTTGATCACATCAACCTTGGAAACACTTCCAACACGTACCGTCACCTCGCCTTTAGCTAGTCTCCGTTTATACCGTAGCTTTCATTTCGAGTTACTAATCACTTAGCAACCGAACCGGTATCCAATACCCTCGTGCTACTAGGAGTACTAGTAAAGTACACATCAATATCATGTATAACAAATATACTTCTATCGACTTTGCCAGCCTTCTTATCTACCAAGTATCTAGGGTAGCTCCGCCTCAGTGACCGTTCCCCTCATAACAGAAGCACTTAGTCTCGGGTTTGGGTTCAATTTTGGGTTTCTTCATTAGAGCAGCAACTGGTTTGCCATTTCATGAAGTATCCCTTCTAGCCCTTACCCTTCTTGAAACTAGTGGTTTTACTACCCATCAACAATTGATGCTCCTTCTTGATTTCTACTTTCGCAGTGTCAAACATTGCGAATCACTCAAGGATCGTCATATCTATCCTTGATTTGTTTATAGTTCATCACAAAGCTCTAGTAGCTTAGTGGCAGTGACTTTGGAGAACCATCACTATCTCATCTGGAAGATTAACTCCCACTTGATTAAGGCGATTGCTGTACTCAGACAATCTGAGAACATGCTCAACAATTTGAGATTTTCTCCTTTACTTTGTAGGCAAAGAATCTTGTCGGAGGTCTTATACCTCTCAACAAGGGCATGAACATGAAATCTCAATTTCATCTCTTTGAACATCTCCTATGTTCTGTGACGTTTTCAAAACGTCTTCGGCGCCTTGCTTCTAAGCCATTAGGTATTGCGCACTGAACTATCATGTAGTCATCAAAGACGTGTATGTCAGATGGTCGCAACACCCACAGACGACGCCCGAGGTGCAGCACACCGAGTGGCGCATTAAGGACATAAGCCTTCTGCGCAGCAATGAGGACAATCCTCAGTTTTACGGACTGACTCCGCAAAGTTGCTACTATCAACTTTCAACTAAATGTTCTCTAGGAACATATAAAAACAGTAGAGCTATAGCGCAAGCTACATCGTAATTCGCAAAGACCATTAGACTATGTTCATGATAATTAGTTCAACTAATCATATTACTTAAGAACTCCCACTCAAAAAGTACATCTCTCTAGTCATTTGAGTGGTACATGATCCAAATCCACTATCTCAAGTCCGATCATCACGTGAGTCGAGAATAGTTTCAGTGGTAAGCATCTCTATGCTAATCATATCAACTATATGATTCATGCTCGACCTTTCGGTCTCATGTGCTCTGAGACCATGTCTGCACATGCTAGGCTCGTCAAGCTTAACTCGAGTGTTCCGCGTGTGCAACAGTTTTGCACCCGTTGTATGTGAACATTGAGTCTATCACACCCGATCATCACATTGTGTCTCGAAACGACGAACTGTCGCAACGGTGCACAGTCGGGGAGAACACAATTTTGTCTTGAAATTTTAGTGAGAGATCACCTCATAATGCTACCGTCGTTCTAAGCAAAATAAGGTTCATAAAAGGATTAACATCACAAGCAATTCATAAGTGACATGATATGGCCATCATCATGTGCTTCTTGATCTCCATCACCAAAGCACCGGCACGATCTTCTTGTCACCGGCGCCACACCATGATCTCCATCATCATGATCTACATCAACGTGTCGCCATCGGGGTTGTCGTGCTACTTATGCTATTACTACTAAAGCTATGTCCTAGCAATATAGTAAACGCATCTGCAAACACAAACATTAGTTTAAAGACAACCCTATGGCGCCTGCCGGTTGCCGTACCATCGGCGTGCAAGTCGATATTAACTATTACAACATGGTCATCTCATACATCCGATATATCACATCACGTCATTGGCCATATCATATCACAAGCATACCCTGCAAAAACAAGTTAGACGTCCTCTAATTTGTTGTTGCATGTTTAACGTGGCTGCTATGGGTATCTAGTATGATTGCATCTTACTTACGTAAAAATCACAACGGAGATATGCAAATTGCTATTTAACCTCTCCAAGGACCGCCTCGGTCAAAACCAATTCAATTAAAGTTGAAGAAACCGACACCCGCCGGTCATCTTTATGCAACGAGGTTGCATGTCAAGCGATGAAACCAGTCTTTCGTAAGCGTACGAATAATGTCGGTTCGGGCCGCTTCAATCCAACAATACCGCCAAATCGAGAAAAGACTAAGGAGGGCAGAAAATCGAACATCACCATCCACAAAACCCTTTGTGTTCTACTCGAGATAACATCTACCCATGAACCTAGCTCATGATGCCACTGTTGGGGAACGTCGCATGGGAAACAAAACTTTCCCTACGCGCACGAAGACCTATCATGGTGATGTCCATCTACGAGAGGAGATTTGGATCTACGTACCCTTGTAGATCGCACAACAGGAAGCGTTAAGAAACGCGGTTGATGTAGTGGAATGTCCTCACATCCCTCGATCCGCCCCGCGAACCGTCCCGCGATCCGTCCCACGATCTGCTCCGATCTAGTGCCGAACAGACGGCACCTCCGCGTTCAGCACACGTACAGCTCGACGATGATCTCGGCCTTCTTGATCCAGCAAGCAAGACGTAGAAGTACATGAGTTCTCCAGTAGCGTGACGTCGCTCCGGTGGTGGTGAAGGATCTACTCCTGCAGTGCTCCGCCCGAGCTCCGCAGAAATTCGATCTAGAGGAAAAACCGTTGTGTTTGTGGTCGGGCTGCCGTGGCAAAAGTTGTCTCAAATCAGCCCTAAAACTCCACTATATATAGGAGGAGGGGAGGGGAGGCTTGCCTTGGGGTCCAAGACCCCAAGGGTGTGCCGGCCAAGGAGGTGGAGGAGTCCACCTCCAATCCTTGTCCAACTAGGATTGGAAGGTGGAGTCCTTCCCTTCCTTCCCACCTTTTTTTTATTTTTCTCTTTGCTTTTTTATACTTGGCGCATAGGGCCTCCTTGGGCTGTTCCACCAGCCCACTAAGGGCTGGTGCGCCACCCCTAGGGCCTATAGGCTTCCCTGGGTGGGCTGGCCCCCTGCTGGTGAACATCCGGAACCCATTCGTCACTCCCGGTACATTCTCGGTAATGCCCGAAAACCTTTCAGTAATCAAATGAGGTCATCCTATATATCAATCTTTGTCTCCGGACTATTCCGGAAACCCTCGTGACATCCGTGATCTCATCCGGGACTCCGAACAACATTCGGTAACCACACATATAACTCAACTATACTAAAACATTGCCAAACCTTAAGTGTGCAGACCTTGCGGGTTCGAGAACTATGTAGACATGCCCCGAGGTACTCCTCGGTCAATATCCAATAGCGGGACCTGGATGCCCATATTGGATCCTACATATTCTCCTAATATTTTATCGGTTGAACCTCAGTGTCAAGGATTCATATAATCCCGTATGTCATTCCCTTTGTCCTTCGGTATGTTACTTGCCCGAGATTCGATCATCGGTATCCGCATACCTATTTCAATCTCGTTACCAGCTAGTCCCTTTACTCATTCCTTAATACAAGATCCCGTGACTTACACTTAGTCACATTGCTTGCAAGGCTTGTGTGTGATGTTGTATTACCGAGTGGGCACCGAGATACCTCTCTGTCACACGGAGTGACAAATCCCAGTCTTAGTCCATACTAACTCAATGGACACCTTCGGAGATACCTGTAGAGCACCTTTATAGTCACCCAGTTACGTTGTGACATTTGATACACACAAGGCATTCCTCCGGTGCTAGTGAGTTATATGATCTCATGGTGATAGGAAAAAATACTTGACACGCAGAAAACAATAGCAATAAAATGACACAATCAATATGCTATGTATATAATTTGGGTGTTTGTCCATCACATGATTCTCCTAATAATGTGATCCCGTCATCAAGTGACAACACTTGCCTATGGTCAGGAAACCTTGACCATCTTTGATCAACGAACTAGTCAACTAGAGGCTTACTAGGGACAGTGTGTTGTCTATGTATCCACACAAGTATTTGAGTTTCCAATCAATACAATTCTATCAAGGATAATAAACGATTATTATGAACAAGGAAATATAATAATAACTAATTTATTATTGCCTCTAGGGCATATTTCCAACAGTAACTTGGAAACTTTGTTTTAGACCCGATCATTGCAAACTTGAAGTAAGTTTAATTAAAGCTTGCCAATTATGTGCGTAACCGTGACTGTCTCTTCTCGTAAGCTCTGTATCTGAGAGATGACACGGTGAGGTTATGTTTGACGCAAGTAGGTGTTCGGGATCACTTCGAGATCATTATAGTTCACGTCCTTTATGCATAGACCCCTCTTATTCTTGTACTCGTAAGTTAGACACTCAAATAAATGCTTACTTGCTTGATGCAGCCTCACCACTTAACCATGCCTCACCCATTAAGCTTTGCTAGTCTTGATACCTTTGGAAATGAGATTGCTGAGTCCTTGTGGCTCAGAGATCACTACTAAAACAGTTGCAGGAACATGTAAAGCGACACTTTGACATGAGCGTGATGATTGTTCTAATTGGTGTTTCTTCTTCTTATTATTATTCATCGATCATAGGATGGGTTCCACGCCGGCAGCCTGGGATATCAAGGATGGACAACGTTCTTTTATCATTCGTTTTCGTCCGTAGTCGGACCCTTCTCTTCTACACAATGATTGAAAGTACTGTTGTATTGAGATGTTCATGATGTAGCTTGTGGCGTGTGTAAGCCAATTCCATATACTCATCTCTTCTGTACATGTACTTGTAACGATATCCATTCTGGCAAAACAACGGGATGTGTGTCTATCCCGTTGTCGTGGTTTTGTCATGGCAGATGTCCTCGTGAACAGACTTAGTGGTGAGGCCATCTTTGCGGTGTGGCGAATGGAAGGGTTTGATTGGGAACCGAGAGGCGGATTTACCTAGGTTTGTCCCCTCCGATGGAGGTAAAAGCCTACATCATGTTTTGTGTTTGTATTGATGGGAATCTCGATTACAAGGGTGCAGAATCGCTAAGCTAGCTCTCGAGGATTTCTTACTTGATCTTTCTAACTTGATGGCTCTCCTTTATATAGGTAGATGCCCCTAGTTTACAATAATGTCCGTGTTGAATACACACCCATGACCTACTACAAATCCACCTTATCTTTCTTCCCGAGTCAGGAAAGCTTCTGGCGTCTCTTGCCTCTTGTACGTCTTTTGGTCGTTGCCTTGTGGTGATGGTCTGCTTGGTGGCTCATCGACTAAGTTCCCCGGCCCATCTTCTCACATTTTCTTTGCGACTTGACCCGCCTCCATAAGGCGGGTTAAATCCTGGGGTTATATCCCCGACATTAGGCCCCAGATTGATTTGAACTTGTTCATGTTAATCTATCTTGATAGATCAATGAGCCGGCCAAAGATGTCGGGTCATTATCCATTCTTTGAGACTTAACATTCCCTTGGTCTTTTATCAATATGACGTCATCAAATCGTCTGATATCATCCTAGGTCATTATGGCGAATCCTTTCGAAAACAACAGTAAATCCGGTGTGGCGCAAAAATCTAGGCGCAAACTTAGCCACTTATTTCCTACGACCGTTCCATTTCGGTCCTTATTTTCCTTATAAATATGTGGGAAACCCCCGGTGTTATTGTTTCCACCTCCTTCTTCCTCGCGTCTTCCTCCATTACCACGCGTGTCAGATCTTGATTGCAGCAAACAGAATCTCTCTGAGCAGCTTGCCGGTCCATAAACCTTTCCTATCCTCGTTGAACTACCCTAAGCCGTCAGTCTTCTCTTCGGTTACATCAAGTACACATACTTCTCGCCGAGGTTTTGTAGATTTCTCAACAAGTTCATGCCAAGTTTTTCGGATTACCGCAAAAGAAAATGCTCCTCGGATATATAACCTGGTGCATCCATATTGTTGTTGCGGCCTTACCCCAACTTGCTCGGTGCACAAATTTGAACCAAAAACCCTTTTAGAACAGCTTTATTCAAAAATACTGATGTCGGCCTCTCAGCCACCTTAGAACATACATTTTTCTTATTTTCTATTCATGTTTGTATCATTCATGATAAGAGCCACTTGTTTGTAACTTGTTTGTGAGGAAGTTTTGTGCCAAGTCTTTCTTGGATCTTTCCCTCTGAATTCCCCTCTTTGTCCTACCGGCTTAAAACCTAGTTGCAACATTGGCCAGCTTAAGGTGTCCTTGGCGATAGTTTTGGCGACTTTAGCAACCAATAAATCTCTCAATATCTTGTCCCTTAGTTTACTTCTGCTTGTTTTCTTTTGTAGCTATCTTGAGTCACAGATGGCCCCCAAAAACTCCAAGGCTTGTAACTGGGCCAGATCTCAAGAATTCAAGCTTACCTTAGATAATCTGGTAAGTGAAGGACTTCTGCCACCCAAGAAGGAGATAAGTGATAACCTACAAGTATAGGGGATCACAACAGTTTTCGAGGGTAGAGTATTCAACCCAAATTTATTGATTCGACTCAAGGGGACCAAAGAATATGCTTGAGTATTAGCAGCTGAGTTGCCAATTCAACCACACCTGAAAAACTTAATATCTGCAACAAAGTATTTAGTAGCAAATTAGTATGGAAGTAACGGTAACGGTGGCAAACGTGACAGTAGCAGTTTTGTAGTGATTGTAACAATAGCAACAGAAAAGTAACTTAGCGAAGATCAATATGTGGAAATCTCGTAGGCAATGGATCAGTGATGGATAATTATGTCGGATGGCATTCATCATGCAACAACGATAACATAGGGTGATACAGAACTAGCTCCGATTCATCAATGTAATGTACGCATGTATTCCATATATAGTCATATGTGCTTATGGAAAAGAACTTGCATGACATCTTTTGTCCTACCCTCCCGTGGCAGAGAGGTCATAATGGAAACTAAGGGATATTAAGGCCTCCTTTTAATAGAGAACTGGACCAAAGCATTAGCACTTAGTGAATACGTGAACTCCTCAAATTACGATAATCACCGGAAAGAAACCCAATTATTGTCAACCTGGGGGATGCGGATCATAACTCGTAATAGGTGTCTATAACTTGCAAGATAGGATCAAGAACACATGTATATTCATGAAAACATAATAGGTTCACATCTGAAATCATGGCACTCGGGTCGTAGTGACAAAAATTAAGAATAGAAAAGTCATAGCAACATCAATCTTAGACATAATGGATACTAGGGATCAAACCCTAAAAAACTAACTCGATTACATGATAGTTCTCATCCAACCCATCACCGTCCAGCAAGCCTACGATGAACTTACTCACGAACGATGGAGAGGATCATGAAATTGGTGATGAAGGATGGTTGGTGATGACGACGACGTAGATTTCCCCTCTCCAGAGCCCAAATCAGACTCGAGATCTGCCCTCCCGAGGAAGAACATGAGGTGGCGGCGGCTCCGTATCATAAAACGCGATGTACTTTTCTCTCTGATTTTTTCTCTCCCCCGATAGGAATATATAGAAGTGGAAACAAGGTCGGTGGAGCCTCAGGGACCCCACAAGCCACGGGGCATGGCCTAGGGGGGGCGCCCTGCAGGCTTGTGGCCACGGAGTGGCCCCTCTCCGGTAGATTCTTTCACCAGTATTTTTATTAATTCCAGAAATGTTCTCCATAAATTTTCAGTTCAATCCGAGAACTTTTATTTATGCACAAAAATAACACCAAGGCAATTCTGCTGAAAACAGCGTCAGTCCAGGTTAGTTCCATTCAAATCATGCAAATTAGAGTCCAAAACAAGGGCAAAAGAGTTTGAAAAAGTAGAAACGTTGGAGACGTGTCAATAAGCTGGCGAGCTCCCAAAGAAGAGCACTATTCTCAACGTCGGGAAGGGGAAGTCATCATCTTTACTGATCATTTGCGAAGAGGTTTTCGTCCTCTTGGCTCAAAATTCTTCAGAGATCTTCTACACTATTTCAACCTCAGGCCCCAAGACATTGCTCCTAATTCATTGACCAATATATGTCTGTTCTAGGATTTATGTGAATTCTATCTTCAAATTGAGCCGACAACAACCTTATTCAGGGAATTCTTCTATGCCAACCGCCAGCCCGAGGTAAAAAATGGTCCATCTTGTGAACTTGGTAGAATTTATTATCAGAACAGGAATAACAACCAATTTCCTGAGTCAAAATTGGCGAGTCATCCCAAAGGATGGTACAAAACTTGGTTTTACTGTAAGAATACCACCCTCGCAAATGAAAATTCCTTGTCAGGTTATAGGCTAGAATGGATTGATAAAAACGTGGAGCTGCTTGTTTGGCCGATAGAAAAAGAGAGAGATAAAATGGCTCCCATCCGCACAAAGCTACGGGTCTTAATCACCCATGATCTAACTGGATCGATTTGATCCTCTGCTGGCTTCAGTGGCGTATTCAACATTTTAGTGTGAGACCCGACCTGATGTGTGATTATTCAGGCTGATCATGTGACCCTCAACGCTCTTCCTCCAACAATATAACCAATGATGTTGTTGTCAAAGAGACGAAGAAGTTCTTTTATGATTCTAAGGAACGATGCAGTACCTCCGGCTTGAACCCATTTTATTTGCTGAATCCTCCTCCCAAGGTATTGCCCTTTTATTATTTATATACGCTTTGTTTCTCTGCTAGACTTATCTTTGACCCGCCTTTTTGCCATACTTGTCTATTCTATACAAGGGTACTAGCTTTTGGAATGTTACACCTCAAGCTCATGTTCCCTCTGTGAGTCAAGGGAATGATCCGACTCAAGATGGCCCGACTCCTGGTTCATCTTCAAAGGAATCATCGAAGGTAGAACTTGACTCACTTAGTCACTTATTTATTGAACTTGCTGATAAGCCTCCTTCTGAGGACGAATCTAAAGCCCACCACGTCATCAATGTTGAGGTAATTGCCATCTCTTCCAGCTCTTCAGAAAAGTTTATTGCAACAAGGGCAAAACAAGTCGTTCGAAAGGTAAAAAATGTCAAATCAAGCTTATCTAGCTACCAATTTTCTCTTGAAGAAAACACAGAGGTTGGTTAATCCAAACGCAAGACTTGGAGAAATGCGGGTGAGCTAGATCCAGGCTTGCCTCATGCACCACTAGCTCGCAAACCTCGTGTTGAGGTAATAAATTTGGCTGCTGCTTACTCAGGCTGATATTGGTTCAATACAATCTTTGAAACTTGAATCCCTTTAAATTTTAGGAATCTTCCCCATCTTCGGGCACCCCATCAGCGGCTTTACTTCCCGCTTTCGACATTAATCGTGGGTAAGTTTCTAAGAACAACTTGACTTCTTATTTTACTTTTTTCAGAATATTTACTTGCCTTATAACTTTGTGCAGGGTGAACCTACTTTATCCAACCGCATGGTAGGGTCATGTTCTATTATTGAGAAGCAAGATATCTTGGACCCTCAAGCCAAAAAGGCAGCCGCCAAAGTTGACACTCCTGAAATACATGTCCCAGACATCACAATTGACCTGACAACTGTTGGTGAGGCACCCCCTCCGGGTGAGCCGGTTTTAATTGACGAAGCACCAAAACTCGTGGCTTCCCCTGCTAACCCGATGAGCCTGGCTCAAGATCCCAGCATCGCGGCTTCTGCTGAGGACCCTACTCCCTCGGTTAATCCAAGTGCCTCCGAAGTTGTCTTTACAAAAAACAGTTTAGAGCTCCCACTTCTTCCACTACTCTTGCTAAGATTGTGGCAAAAGAAGAGATAGTGAATCTTGCAAAAGGGAAAGACCAATTGGAAATCCCAAACATATCTTTGCTAAGTATTGAAGAAATTCACCAACAATATTTGACCCGGTTATCTGAGAACCGGGATACTGAAGCTGATATGATCCGTTTTTCGCAGGAGAATTATGAGGTAAAACCCTTTGCTTACTTGTTTCAAATGTCACTTTTAGCCTTTCTTTCTCTATGTATTGTCTTTAGCCCCCAAGGACCGGCTCATCTCCTTGAGTTGAGTTGGGTCTTTATATTTGAAAAAGCTTCGACCTGTAGCCCCTAAGGGTCGGCTCATCACCTTGAGTTGAGTCGGGTCTTTATATTTGAAAAAGCTTCGACCTGTAGCCCCGAAGGGTCATCTCATCTCCTTGAGTTGAGTCGGGTCTTTATATTTGAAAAAGCTTTGACCTATAGCTCCCAAGGGTCATCTCATCTCCTTGAGTTAACTCGGGTCTTTATGGTATGTTCTTTTAAATAATTGACACACATTAGCCCCCAAGTGTCAAGCACATTGTTTGCAATCTGCTTTGAACTTGCTTATGCTTTTATTATGCTCTGCCTTCAACTTATCAACACTTTCCTATTTTTGCATAATAACCCATCTTTTAGGCATTGTCAAAATCCATTTTCCCTGATAAAGTTGTCCTTTTATCAGAAATTCATGGGGCATGTTCAATCCGCGGCTGTACATTTGCAAGTCCTACTTAAGAAGGAGAAAGGGCTTCAAATTGAAGATGAATAAAAACGGCTCTTCACCGGAGTTCTGTCAATCAAGCTCAGGATCGTCTTGATCAAGTCAAAAAAGATTTTGAAGCAGAAAGAACTGTTCTATTAAACTGTGCTGAAAAATCTCAAGGGAAACTTGGCCCTCTTAAAGAGAATTATTACACCCTAAACAAATCAATGATCTGCTGACCGCCATCTTTGGTAAAGTCTTGCAACTTTTATCTCTTTGTTTTTGTTTCGGATGCTCAAAAGGACGACTTAAAAATGTTTCATATCTGTTCTTCTACAGGCCGAACGGATCAATCCCTAGTACAACCGCATTTGATGAAGTTAAAAACCATTTTTCCTATGTGGAAAAATTGTATACCGGGTGTGTGTACTCTATCATGGCTGCGAAGAATCCCAAATATCCTCAACGAACCATCAAAGATATGCTGAAAAATCTCTCTATCGTGCCGCAGTGGGTTTTCGAATTGGGGCAAATTTGGCCCTCACACGCGCCAAAGCATATTTATGAGAATTGGACTTGGCGGCTTTAAAAGACGGGTTTCCTGAATACAAGTTGGATGTCTCGGAATTCACCCGAGAATATTTTGCTCGTGTCATGAAGGACACCCGGCCTCTCGCGGCCATTCTTGCAGAGCAGGTTGACATATCTCAGTATTACCCGACATATACCGCTGATAATGAGTGTGTTCCAGTGCCGAAAGATGAGCCCTCCGAGCTCGTCCCACCTCATTATAAGAAGAAGACTACTTCTGACACCGGAACTTCTACTTGAGCTAGGACCACTTCAAATTTTGAATCTTTGGGATCAATTCTGCGGATCCAACAAGACCATGAGCATATTGATGATGATGATGAGTTGGAAGAATCGGGCGCTGAATCGACCGATGGTGAAAACTAATGGCGGGTCATAAATTACTTGCCTAGCTGAAAAAACTTTATCCTCTCGTGTTTTTTTTATCAAAACAACTTTGGGTTTTAATGACTTCTAATGTGAGTGTGTAATAGGTTAGTGATGACCCACAAGTATAGGGGATCAATCGTAGTCCTTTCGATAAGTAAGAGCGTTGAACCCAACGGGGAGCAGAAGGATCTGACAAGTGGTTTTCAGCAAGGTAAAATCCGCACGCACTGAAATTGTCGGTAACAAGTGATTGTGTGGTGAGATGATTCGTAGCAAGCAACAAGTAACAAAAGTAGAAACAGTGCAGCAAAGTGGCCCAATCCCTTTTGTAGCAAGGGACAAGCCTGGACAAAGTCTTATAGGAGGAAAAACGCTCCCGAGGACACACAGGAATTTCTGTCATGCTAGTTTCATCATGTTCATATGATTCGCGTTCGTTACTTTGATAGTTTGATATGTGGGTGGACTAACGCTTGGGTACTGCCCTTACTTGGACAAGCATCCCACTTATGATTAACCCCTCTCGCAAGCATCCGCAACTACGAAAGAAGAATTAAGGCAAAGTCCAACCATGGCATTAAACTAGTGGATCCAAATCAGCCCCTTACGAAGCAACGCATAAACTAGGGTTTAAGCTTCTGTCACTCTAGCAACCCATCATCTACTTACTACTTCCCAATGCCTTCCTATAGGCCCGAATAATGGTGAAGTTTTATGTAGTCGACGTTCACATAACACCACTAGAGGAAAAACAACATACAACATATCAAATTACCGAACGAATACCAAATTCACATGACTACTATTACCATGACTTATCCCATGTCCTCAGGAACAAAAGTAACTACTCACAAAGCATAATAATATTCATGAACAGAGAGGTAATGAGTAGCATCAAGGATCTGAACATAAACTCTTCCACCAAGTAATCCAACTAGCATCAACTACAAAGAGTAATCAACACTACTAGCAACCTTACAAGTACCAATCGGAGTCGCGGTATGGAGATTGGTTACAAGTGATGAACTAGGGTTTGCAGATGAGATGGTGCTGATGAAGATGTTGATGGTGACGAGTCCCCTCTGATGAGAGGAGTGTTGGTGATGACGATGGCGACGATTTCCCCCTCCGGGAGGGAAGTTTCCCCGGCAGGATCGTCCTGCCGGAGCTCTAGATTGGTTCTGCTCAAGTTCCGCCTCGTGGCGGCAGCGAAACCACGAAAAAGCTCCTCCTCGATTTTTTTTCTGGACGAAACCCTTCATAAAGCAAAAGAGGGGGGCAAGTGGGCCAGCAGGCTGCCCACAAGCCCTCATGGCGCAGTCTGGGGGGGTGGACGCGCCGTGCAGGCTTGTGGCCAACCCCTGGCGCCCCTCTGGCACTTATTCGGCCCACTATTTTTGATAAATCAGGAAAAAAATCCTCGTTGATTTTTATGGCGTTTGGAGTTGCGCAGAATAGGTATCTCAATTTTGCTCCACTTTCAGGCTAGAATTCCAGTTGTCGGCATTCTACCTCTTCATGTAAACCTTTTAAAATAAGAGAGAAAAGGCATAAGAATTGTACCGTGAAGTGAAATAACAGCCAAAGAAGCGATAAATAGCAACATGAAAACATGATGCAAAATGGACATATCAGGTAGCAACAACTCTGAGATGCCTCTGGTCACGTCATCGAGCGTGTATATCTTTAGCCAATCATCGGAATCTTTATGGCCATATCTATTGTGACCTAGATGTCCATCTCCTTATGTCATTATTATAGGATAAATTAAAATTTATTTAAGAATAAAAATGGTTGCAACATGTCATGATCTTGTTTTTATGACAATTTTTAGAACGTACTCCGTGTTGAAAGATTTCTAAAAAAGAAAATAACATACCACACAGAGTATTAGTCATGATTCACACGCCGGCTCAGTGAGACACAACTAAAAATAAAGACTGACTTTTGAGGCCTAGCCTTGCTTCAACTAAGCAGGCATAATAACCCATGATTTATCCTAGCTTTCAATATGTCGGCTCTCACATGACATACCTATGTTTTAACCTTACTGATTCAGGGTCCATAATGGATTGATCACTCAAGAGTACATAGAGTCACCTTCTTCGGAGTCGCCAAAACAACCAGCAGGTTTAATCATTTTGTGGCATCTTTGCCGATCAAGAGGGTAAGAAGTTGGACTCTTTGAGTTAGAAGCCCCCAAGTGACCTATGATCAAAATAGAAAGGCCTAGCATAGGATTGTAGAAAACAATGCTATTACTGCTAAACAACCCGGGGGCAGGTAGCCCCCAGATAAGCTGGCTTAATTCTATTGACCATGATAATTTATTTGAACTTTGTAGCCCCCAGCTAACATATTGGATGGTAAAAACTCATGCTCAATTTTTGGCTAAAAACGAGCTTTATTAAATTCAAATATTATAGAAGTATGTATAGAATTTGGGGATCGGTACAAAAGATAATGAGCCGGTAGCTCCTAGTATGATAGG
Organism: Hordeum vulgare subsp. vulgare; assembly: GCF_904849725.1. Taxonomy (NCBI): domain Eukaryota; kingdom Viridiplantae; phylum Streptophyta; class Magnoliopsida; order Poales; family Poaceae; genus Hordeum; species Hordeum vulgare. The sequence goes on from NC_058522.1 coordinate 363,333,344, forward strand.
GCCAAAAAATTGGTCGGGTTGGATTTCTCAAACTGATGGCTTACTTGAGAGAGGCTTTACTATAGTTGTCTATGAAGGATTTCATCTTTTCAGCAACACATGCCGACTCAGCATAAGCCGTGTCTCCTTCTTCGCATTCTTGAGCTATCTTTCTGTTGCCTCTTACTGTTATGGTGACTTTGGGACCCGACATCTTGAGCTTGAGGTAGATATAACAAGGACGGGCCATAAATCGAGCATAAGCCGACCTTCCAAAGAGAGCATGATAAGGACTCTTTATTTTCACCACCTCAAACATTAGGGGTTCACATCTGGAATTATGTACATCCCCAAAAGCAACATTAAGCTTGATCTGCCCAACCGGGTGTGCTCACTTCCCACGAACGATTCCATGAAATACTATGGACGAAGTTTGCAAGTTGTTGTCCCGCAGGTTCATCCTCCAGAAAGTGTCATAATATAAGATGTTGATGTTGCTCCCTCCATCCATGAGGACTTATGTGAGGGTGTATCCACCAACCTGAGGTGCTACTACCAAAGCTAGATCTCTCGGGTTATCAAACTGGGGTGGGTGATCCTCACGACTTCAAACAATTGGTTGCTTGGACCAGTTGAGATATCTGGGGACTACCGGCTCAATCACGTTGATGGATGTCTGCTTACGCTTCCTATCCTCTTTGCAGCCATTGGTGGTAAAAATATGGTATTGACCATTATTCAGTTGTTTAAGGTTGCTCTGAAACCCACACTAATTGCTATTTCGTTGATTTCCTTGGTCAGAACGCTCCCTATTATCAGTATTACCTTCGTGTTGATAATCTGATCTAGAGCCGCGTGGTTCATTAAATCCTGACCCTGGGAAACCTCCAGACGAGCCGCCTTGCGGGCCGGGTTGTTTATACTGACCCAAGTGGCCACCATTAGCCCCCACGTGGCCCTGAAAGGCTTTATTCTAAACTCCTGCATCATAAGAAATTTTCCAATGAATGATTAGATGGATTATCCTGAGTGCTATACCTTGGGCAAGGCGCCTTGAGCGGCTCTTCATAGTTGCATGGCTTATTCCCGTTATAAGGCCCTTCGGAACGACGCTGGTGTTTGAACGCAATGTTGGTATTGGCCACAAACTCTAAACCACCTTCAGTCTGCTTTTGTTTATTATTGTGGTTTCCCTGGTTTCCACTTTGTTGGTTACCCTTGACACATTATCCTTTCTTGCACTTGATGGTCTTGTCCTCGTCTGACCCAGGGTCTTTTGTGCCATCTGACTCGGCATACCTAGTCAGAACGTCCATCAAGTCGCCCATATCTTGAGTCTTTTGCTTCAAACAACCCAACTTAAGCACAAGTTGGTGGAAATGAAGATTCTTTTCCAGGATCAGAACGACTTGTGAGGTGATACGTCTCCAACGTATCTACTTTTCCAAACTCTTTTGCCCTTGTTTAGGACTCTAATTTGCATGATTTGAATGGAACTAACCCGGACTTACGCTGTTTTCAGCAGAATTGCCTTGGTGTTATTTTTGTGCAGAAATAAAAGTTCTCGGAATGTCCTGAAAATTTACGGAGAATTTTTCTTGATTTAATAAAAAAATACTGGCAAAAGAATCTACTGGAGAGGGGCCACCCCAGGCCACAAACCTGCAGGGCGCCCCCCTAGGTCGCGCCCCTGGCTTGTGGGGCCCCTGAAGCTCCACTGACCTAGTTTCCACTCCTAAATATTCCTATCTACGGAGAAAAAAATCAGAAAGAAGAGTTCATCGCATTTTACGATATGGAGCCGCTGCCACCTCCCGTTCTTCCTCGGGAGGGCAGATATGGAGTCAGATTTGGACTCCGGAGAGGGGAAATCGACGCCATCGTCATCACCAACCATCCTTGATCACCAATTTCATGATGCTCTCCATCATTCGTGAGTAATTCCATCATAGGCATGTTGGACGGTGATGGGTTGGATGAGATCTATCATGTAATCGAGTTAGTTTGGTTAGGGTTTGATCCCTAGTATCCATTATGTTCTGAGATTGATGTTGCTATGACTTTGTTATGCTTAATGCTTGTCACTAGGGCCCGAGTGCCATGATTTCAGATCTAAACCTATTATGTTTTCATGAATATATATGTGTTCTTGATCCTATCTTGCAAGTTATAGACACCTATTCCGAGTTATGATCCGCATCCCCAGGGTGACAATAACTGGGATTCTTTCCGGTGATTACCGTAGTTTGAGGAGTTCATGTATTCGCTAAGTGCTAATGCTTTGGTCCGATTCTCTATTAAAAGGAGGCCTTAATATCACTTAGTTTCCATTAGGGCCCCGCTGCCACGGGAGGGTGGGACAAAAGATGTCATGCAAGTTCTTTTCCATAAGCACATATGACTATATATGGAATACATGCCTATATTACATTGATGAATTGGAGCTAGTTCTGTATAACCCTATGTTAGGACTGTATCATGATGAATGCCATCCAACATAATTATCCATCACTGATCCATTGCCTACGAGCTTTCCACATTTTTTTTTGCTAAGTTACTTTTCCGTTGCTATTGTTACAATCACTACAAAACTGCTACTATTACGGTTGCCACCATTACCGTTACTTCCATACTACTTTGCTACTAAATACTTTGCTGCAGATATTAAGTTTTTCAGGTGTGGTTGAATTGACAAGTCAGTTGCTATTCTCGAGAATATTCTTTGGCTCCCCTTGTGTCAAATCAATAAATTTGGGTTGAATATTCTACCCTCGAAAACTGTTGCGAACACCTATACTTGTGGGTTATCAAGATCTTTTTCTAGCGCCATTGTCGGGGAGCATAGCTATATTCTCTCAGACAGTTGGAATTTATATCTGGTTATCACTATGAAGAATCTGAAAGATGCTAAAACCAAGATCTACCCCTCAACTACGAGGGCAGGTATGGAACTGCCATCTAGCTCTGCACTTGATTCGCCGTGTGTTATGAGTAAATTGGCGACACCACCACCTACTACTGAATCTGATATGTCGCAAGTAATTGACGATGCTACTTATTATATGCATGGTGCTTATGATGATACTTTGCTTGATACTACTATGCCACTTGGTAAATTTCTTGATGAACAAATTGCTAGAGTGAATGCTGAAAGTGATAATATTGTTGAATCTGGTGATATTGAACACTATGATTCACCTGCTAGACCTAGCTCTCCTAGATATGAATTGCCTAATATACCTGAGGGTTATGTTATGGAAGGATATGTAGCTAGGTACTTTCTTGCTTGTAAGGATAGAGATGATCTTAAGAAATTGCTATGCAAGTGGAAGGGAAAATCTTTGAATGTTAGAATGCAATATGATCCCAAGTTTTCTACTTCACCTACGTGTGTTACTGATAAGGATTATGAATTCTATGTCGATCCTGAGTTAATTACTTTGGTAGAATATGATCCTTTTCATGGTTATGAATCTGAAACTATTGTGGCACACCTTACTAAATTGAATGATATAGCCACCCTATTTACTCATGAGGAAAAAAATCGTTACTGTTATATTCTTAAGCTTTTTCTGTTCTCATTAAAGGGTGATGCTAAGATATGGTTTAATTCTCTTGCTCCTAGTTGTGTGCGTAGTCCCAGGAAATGATTTATTACTTCTTTGGAAAACATTTTCCTGTCCATAAGAAACAAGCTGCCTTGTAGAAAATATTTAACTTTGTGAAAATTGAAGAAGAGAGTCTCCCACAAGCTTGGGGGAGGATTCTCTAGTTACTTAATGCTTTGCCTGATCACCCTCTCAAGAAAAATGAAATACTTGCTATCTTTTATAATGGACTAACCGATGCTTCGAGGGACCACCTAGATAGTTGTGCTGGTTGTGTTTCCAGGGAACAAACTATTGAACAAGCTGAACTACTATTGAATAATATACTGAGCAATGATAATGATTGGACTATTCCCGAACCACCTCCGAAACCAACTCCGAAGAAAAGAGGCATTCTATTCCTGAGTCCTCCAGATATGCAAGAGGCAAATAAATCTATGAAAGAAAGAGTATTAAAGCTGAAGATGTTAAGAATCTACCATCTATAGAAGAAAGTCATGGTCTTGATAACCCGACACAGGTACTAGAGGTAAATTCTTTTCATAGATTTGATGAAGGTGACAATCCCTATAATAAATCTGCTAGCCAATGCTTGGATGAATTTGATAACTTTGTTGTTAAACAAGAAAATTTCAATGCTTATGTTAGTAGACAATTGAAGCATAATGCTTACATGCTTAATCGCTTGGGTGACTATATGAGTAGAACTGTTAATGACCTTTTGCTTATTAGTAAACACGCTTCCACGATAACTACTCAACTAGAACAGGTACTTAAGGCACAAAATGATTTGCTCAATGATATGATTAGTAAGAACAATGATCATTCTATTAGAGTTGTGACTAGAGGTGGTAGAATGACTCAGGAACCTTTGTATCCCGAGGGCCATCCTAAGAGAATTGAGCAAGAATCTCAAAGAGTTAATATTGATGTACCCGGTCCTTCTAACAAAAAGAAAAAGAATGATGATTGGACTTTGCATGCTACTAGTGAACCTGTTATAGAGTCACATGAAAACCCAACTGATATCTCTATTTCTCATGCTGAGACACAATCTCGTAATGAACATGAAACTAGTGATAATATTAATGATGATGTTCATGTCGATGCTCAACCTAGTAATGACAATGATGTGGAGACTGAACCTGTTGATTGATACGTCTCAAACGTATCTATAATTTTTGATGGTTTCATGTTGTTATCTTGCCTTCTTTGGATGTTTTATGTACATTTTATATCTTTTTTGGGACTAACTTATTAATTCAGTGTCAAGTGCAGTTCCTGTTTTTTCCGTGTTTTTGACTCTTTTCAGATCTGGTTTTGGAACGGAGTCCAAATGGAAGAAAAACCCCGAAATGATTTTTTCCCGAACGGAAGAAGATCAGGGGGCCTTTGGGCCAGGCCAGGTGGGCTCTAGGGAGCCCACAAGCCCCCACTCCGCCACCAGGGGGAGGCGGCGGTGGGCAGGCTTGTGGCCTCCCTGGCCTCCCCCTGACCTAGGTCTTTGGCATATAAATTCCCAAATATTTGGCAAAAAATCAGGGGAGCCTCGAAAATACTTTTCCGCCGCCGCAAGCTTCCGTTTCCGCGAGATCTCATCTCGAGACCCTTCCCGATGACCTACCGGAGGGGACTTTGGAGTTGGAGGGCTTCTTCTTCATCATCATCGCCCCTCCAACGACTCGTGAGTAGTTCACTTCAGACCTACGGGTCCGTAGTTAGTACCTAGATGGCTTCTTCTCTCTCTTGGATCTTCAATACAAAGTTCTCCATGATCTTCATGGAGATCTATCCAATGTAATCTTCTTTGGCGGTGTGCTTGTCGGGATCCGATGAATTGTGGATTTGTGATCAGATTATCTATGATATATATTTGAGTCTTTTCTGATTTCTTATATGCATGATTTGATATCCTTGTAAGTCTCTCCGAGTCTTGAGTTTTGTTTGGCCAACTAGATCTATGATTCTTGCAATGGGAGAACTGCTTGGTTTTGGGTTCTGCTATGAGGTGACCTTTCCCAGTGACAGTAGGGGCAGCAAGGCACACATCAATTAGTTGCCATCAAGGGTAAAAAGATGGGGGTTTTATCATTGGTTTGAGATTATCCCTCTACATCATGTCATCTTGCTTAAGGCGTTACTCTGTTCTTATCGACTTAATACACTACATGCATGCTGATAGTGGTCGACGTGTGGAGTAATAGTAGTAGATGTAGACAGTATCGGTCTACTTGTTTTGGACGTGATACCTATAGAAATAATCATTGCATATATATCGTCACGACTTTGCGCGGTTCTATCAATTGCTCGACAGTAATTTGTTCACCCACCGTCTACTTGCTTTCATGAGAGAAGCCACTAGTAAACACTATGGCCCCCGGGTCTATTCACATCCATCGTTTACACCTCCGCTTTTACTTTGCTTTGTTACTTTGTTGCTTTCAGTTCTCACTTGGCAAACAATCTATAAGGGATTGACAACCCCTGCATAGCGTTGGGAGCAAGTTTTTGTGTTTGTGCAGGATCTTGAGATACTCCTCCACTGGATTGATACCTTGGTTCTCAAACTGAGGGAAATACTTACCACCGCTACGCTACATCACCCTTTCCGCTTCGAGGGAACACCAACGCAAGGCTCCAAGGCCACGGGGGAAATCCTTTGCATACTTTCCTAGGAAGTCCCTTAAGGCGTAGCCGCAACAGAAAGATCAAGCCAAGTATTCTCCCGTCGACGTGCCTATTTCTGGCGCCGTTGGAAGGTCTTTTGTTGCAGTAGCAGAAGTATTTCTGGCACCGTTGCCGGGGAGGAGGATCGCTTGCCGAGGAGATCAAGACAAGAGTAATCTCCCGTCAACACGCCTATTTCTGGCGCCGTTGCCGAGGAGGAGAAATCAAGATCTATCCAAGTAGGTCTCACAAACTCTTCTCTTGCATTTACTTTAGTTGCCAGATGCCTCTCTTTTCCTCTCCCCCACTTCACATTTGCCGTTTTCATTCGCCCTTCACCTTTGTCGTTTTCTTTTGAGTTTGTTGGTTTTCTTGCTTGCTTGTGTGCTTGTTTGTTTGTTGAAGTCATCATGGCTGAAAACACCAAACTTTGCGACTTCTAGAGCACTAATAATAATGATTTTATTAGTACTCCGATTGCTCCCGCCACTAGTGCGGAATCGTATGAAATCAACGCAGCTTTGCTGAATCTTGTTTTGAAAGAGCAATTCTCTGGCCTTCCTAGTGAAGATGTCGCATCCCATCTCAATACCTTCATTGAGCTTTGCGATATGCAAAAGAAAAGAGATATGGATAATGACGTGATTAAGTTGAAGCTTTTTCCTTTCTCGTTGCGAGATCGCGCAAAAACTTGGTTTTCTTCTTTGCCTAAAAATAGTATCGATTCTTGGGATAAGTGCAAAGATGCTTACATATTCAAGTATTTTCCGCCGTCTAAGATCATCTCCTTACGTAACTATATCATGAATTTCAAGCAACTTGATCATGAACATGTTGCACAATCTTGGAAGAGGATGAAGCTTATGATTAGAAATTGTCCCGCTCATGGCTTGAGTTTGTGGATGATTATACAAATCTTTTACGATGGCTTGAATTTCGCTTCTCGCAATATCTTGGACTCCACCTCAGGTGGAACATTCATGGAAATCATGTTAGGAGATGCTACAAAACTCCTAGACAATATCATGACCAATTACTCTCAGTGGCACACTGAAAGGTCGCGTGCTAGCAAAAAGGTGCACGCTATAGAAGAGATTAACTCGCTTAGTGCTATGATGGATGAGTCGATGAATTTGGTTGCTAGTAGAAACGCTACCGTGGATCCTAATGACATGCCACTATCTTCTTTGATTGAGAGTAGCAACGCTAGTTTGGACGTGAACTTTGTTGGTAGGAACAATTTTGGCAACAACGATGCTTTTAGAGGAAACTATGTTCCTAGGCCTTTTCCTAGTAACTCCTCTAGCAATTATGGCAATTCCTACGGCAACACTTATGGAAATCACAACAAATTACCGTCTGATTTAGAGAGTAATATCAAAGAGTTCATCAACTCTCAAAAGATTTTCAATGCGTCCATAGAGGAAAAACTACTCAAAATAGACGATTTGGCTAAGAGCGTTGATAGGATGTCTTGTGATATTTATGCTTTGAAAGATAAATGCGCTCCTCCCAAGGTCAACTTGGATGAAACTTTGAAGGCTATGTGTATCTCCATGAATGAGAGCAAAGAAAGAACCGCCCAAATTCGCGCTAGACATGAATGGTTTAAAAGGGTGCGTTCTAGTGATGCAAATCACGAAGATCGTAAAGTGCTTGGTGTGTCTCCTCTTGAATCTTCGTTTTTGCGTGTCAAACCTACTTATGGAGGGGCTGGATATGAATCCACTTTGGTTGAAAAACGCCCCAATGATTCGGAGTCCACCTATCTTGATGATAAAGGTGTGGAGAGTGGAGAAGTAGAAGTCAAAATTTTGGGTAGTAATGAAACTCCCACTTTGGATTTCAAGGAATTCAATTATGATAATTGCTCCTTGTGTGAATGCATTTCTTTGATGCAATCCATTGCAAACTCTCCACATGCTTATAGCCAAAGCAAAGCCTTTACCGCGCATATCGTAGATGCTATGATGAAATATCTTGAAGAGAAGCTTGAACTAGAAGTCTCTATACCTAGAAAACATCATGATGAGTGGGAACCTACTATCAAAATCAAGATCAAAAACTATGAGTGCAATGCTTTGTGTGATTTGGGTGCTAGTGTTTCCGCGATTCCAGAGTCTTTATGTGATATTCTTGGTTTTCATGAGATTGAAGAGAGTTCTCTTAATTTGCATCTTGCGGATTCTACTATCAAGAAACCCATGGGGAGGATCGATGTTGTTCTTATTGTTGCAAATAAGAACTATGTACCCGTGGATTTCATTGTACTTGACATAGATTGCAATCCTTCATGTCCCATTATTCTTGGTAGACCTTTCCTAAGGACTATTGGTGCTATCATCGATATGAAGGAAGGGAATATTAGATTTCAATTTACTTTAAAGAAGGGCATGGAGCACTTTCCTAGAAATAAAATAAGATTGCCTTATGAATCTATGATGAGGGCTACCTATGGTTTGAGCACCAAAGATGACTATACGTGATTTCATCACCTTTCGCCTAGCTAAGGGCGTTAAAAAAAAGCGCTTGTTGGGAGGCAACCCAACGAATCTATTCTTTTTCTTTCTGTTTTGTGTTTCCCCACTTTCATAATTCTGTTATGATTGTGTTTTTTGTGTTTCTTTTTGTGTTTGTGCCAAGGAAAATCGTTTGGTCATGCTCGAAAAGACAGAAACTTTCTGCTCACGAAAAGATTTTTTTTTCTGTAAGAGCTTTTGAGTTTATTATTTTTGCTGCCGATTGCTACGCAAATTCTTCAAACTGTCGTAATTTTTCAGAATTTTTGAAGTACCATAGGTATACGAAACATACAGATTGCTACAGACTGGTCTGCTGTTAACAGATTCTGTTTTTGTTGTGTTGTTGCTTATTTTGATGAAACTATGGATAGTATCGGGGGGGTATTAGCCATGGAAGATTGAAAGTACAGTAACTCAACATCATCACAAGTAGAATTTAAGTTTGCTACAGTACCTAAGGAAGTGGTGGTTTGCTTTCTTGTACTAATGTTATCATGAGTTTCTGTTTAAGTTTCGTGTTGTGAAGTTTTCAAGTTTTGGGTGAAGTTCTTATGGACAAAGATATAAAGAGTGGCAAGAGCTCAAGCTTGGGGATTCCCAAGGCACCCCAAGAGATTCAAGGATGCCGAAAACCCTAAGCTTGGGGATGCCCCGGGAAGGCATACCCTCTCTCGTCTTCAATCCATCGGTAACGTTACTTGGGGCTATATTTTTATTCACCACATGTTATGTGTTTTTGCTTGGAGCGTCTTGTATTGTATGAGTCTTTTATTTTTGTTGTGTCACAATCATCCTTGCTTCACACCTAGAGAGAGAAACATGCTTCACTTATATCTTTTGGTAGACAATTCAGCTCACATGTGCTTCACTTATATCTTTTGAGCTAGATACTTTTGCTCTGTGAGCTTCGCTTATATCTTTTAGAGCACAGCGGTGCGTGGCTTGGTAGTTGATCTATGCTTTTAAAGTACTCTCAAAAGGGGTAGTTATCCAAAGGGATACGAAAACTTCCACCTTCATGTGCATTGAATAGTTAGAGAAGTTTGATTCATCTCAATTAGTTTTGAGTTGTGGTTATGGTAATATTGAAGTCATGCTAGTAAGGTGTTGTGGATCTAGAAATACTTGTGTTGAAGTTAGTGATTCCCGTAGCATGCACGTATGGTGAACCGCTATGTGATGAAATCTGAGCATGATTAGTATATTGATTTTCATCCTTTGCGTGGCGGTCGGGATCGCGTGATGGTTTATACCTACCAACCCTTCCCCTAGGAGTATGCGTTGAATGCTTTGTTTTGATTACTAATAAAACTTTTGCAACAAGTATATGAGTTCTTCATGACTAATGTTGAGTCCATGGTTTAAATGCACTTTCACCTTCCACCATCATTATCTTCTTAGTGTCGTGCAACTTTCGCCGGTGCACAAAACCCACCATTAGCCTCCCTCAAAACAGCCACCATACCTACCTATTATGGCTTTTTCAAAGTCATTCTGAGATATATTGCCATGCAACTACCACCATGACATGTGCCACCACGTCTACATTGCCATTGCATGATCGTAAGATAGCTAGCATGATGTTTCCATTGATGTCTATGCCATGCTAGATCATTGCCACGGTACACTACCGAAGGCATTCCATATAGAGTCATAGTTGCTCTAAGTTTTGAGTTGAAAGTGTGATGATCATCATTAATGGAGCATTGTCCCATGTGAGGAAATAAAAGAGGCCAAAGAAGCCCACCAAAAAAGAGAGGCCAAAGAGCCCACCAAAAAAGTAAAAATAAAAAAATGAGAGAAAAACAGAGAAGGGACAATGCTACCAATTTTTCCACACTTGTGCATATTAAGCACCATGATCTTCATGATTGAGAATCTCTCGTTTTGTCACCACCATATAGCTAGTGGGAAATTTTCATTATATAACTTGGCTTGTATATTCCAATGATAGGCTTCCTCAAAATTGCCTTAGGTCTTCGTGAGCAAGCAAGTTGGATGCACACCCACTAGTTTTCTTTAAGAGCTTTCACATACTCTTAGCTCTCGTGCATCATTTGTATGGCAATCCCTACTCATTCACATTGATATCTATTGATGAGCATATCCATAGCTCATTGATATGCCTAGTTAATGTGACTATCTTCTCCTTTTTGTCTTGCAACCTCCACCACACTCCACACCATCTATAGTGCTATAACCATGCATCACGCTCATGTATTGCGTGAGAGTTGAAAAGGTTTGAGAAAGTAAAGGTGTGAAACAATTACTTGGCCAATACCGGGGTTGTGCATGATTTAAATTCATTGTGCAATGACGATAGAGCATAGCCAGACTATATGCTTTTGTAGGGATAACTTTCTTTTGGCCTTGTTATTTTGAAAGTTCATGATTACCTTGCTAGTTTGCTTGAATTATTATTGTTTCCACGTCAACAGCAAACTATTGTTTTGAATCTAATTGATCTGAACATTCACGTCACATAAGAGGAATTACAAAGGACACCTATGCTAGGTAGCATGAAAGCATCAAAAATTCATTCTTTATCACTTCCCTACTCGAGGACGAGCAGGAGTTAAGCTTGGGGATGCTTGATACGTCTCAAACGTATCTATAATTTTTGATGGTTTCATGTTGTTATCTTGTCTTCTTTGGATGTTTTATGTACCTTTTATATCTTTTTTGGGACTAACTTATTAATTCAGTGCCAAGTGCCAGTTCCTGTTTTTTGTGTTTTTGACTCTTTTCAGATCTGATTTTGGAACTGTCGTGGGTATAAGTCTAACAGTAGAAGTGTAGGGTACGGAAGGATGGGCAGAGCCTTAGCTAGAGCGATGATGTATGAGTTCAGGCCCCTCTACGGTGGAGGTAAAAGCCCTACGTCTCAGTGCTCTTGGGAGCTTAGTGTCGAGTGGAATATAGGATTACAGTAAATGCCAACCCCTGCACCAGTGGGGAAGGGCGGCTTATATAGAGTGCGCTGCCCTTCATAATGGCCCGGTGGACAGGGGTGGAATAGTGGCGAGTAAATGCCCACGTTACAGATAATGTAAGCCTTAAATGCTAATAATGGTGTATGGAAACGTATGACCGTTGCCCTCCTCGGAGGTTACGATATACAGAGTGGATTCCAGTCGGTACGTTAAATATGCTCCGAGTGCTCGTCGCCGACTGGATGGTGGGGGAGTCCTTAGTTCAGTCGGAACCGTCTAAGGCTCTTGTCCTCTATGAAGGGTAGTCCTTGGGTAGGACCTATAGGGCAGGCCTATGACCCTACCCTGGGGCTATAACCCCATCATTAGTCCCCGAATGGATCGGGGTTGGAACGATGAAGTGATGTCTGGAGTATGGATCCGACTGGTATGGAGGTGACTTTGGAGTTGTTTGCCTCGATCCATTTTATCCTTTCAACCAGTGATCCGAGTGAATATATCAGTGAAATGAACCGTCAGAGACCGAGTGCTTCCACGGAATCTTTCGACGTGACTGGTCAAACTGACAGCGCCGGATTTTCCGGGATCCTCAAATTTCGGTTGCCGCGCGCTCAGCGGGGATGACGACATCGCCATCGAGTAGGTTTTGCCGCCTCGATTACCGCGCCTTTATCTTCTCCACTAACATCGCAGCAGCCGGTTGGGGAGATAAGATTTCGGGTCCACCTGTTAGTGACCCAGTCGGAAGCTTATTTAAGCCTCTCCGGTGGGATTTCTTGTTGCGCTGCTCATCTTCCTCGCATTAATCCCGCTCCTCCCGCAGCTCTCTGCACGCCTCAAGCCTCCTCCTTCCCCTCCTCCTCTGCGGATCCATCGCCTTCGCCATGACGAAGGGGCAGACCAGCAAACTTGAGTCGCAGAAGAAGAAGAAGAAGGGGGCGGCCCCCTACTCAGCGGCGGCAGCGGGCGCTGCCGGCGGGTTGGATCCACGGGGATTTCCTCCCCTCCTCGGTGACGAAGGACGACTTGCTGGAGCTGGTGGAGCACGGCATGATCGTCAACAAGTCGTGGGGGCTGTAGGAAGGCGAGACAGAGCCGGCGCCGAAAGAGGGGGAGCGCGTCCTGCTGCTCAGCCACGTGTTCACGGGCTTTTCCTTGCCTCCCCACCCCTTCTTCCGATATATCATGACCTACTTCGGGGCGTAGCTCCATCATTTTCCTCCAAACGCAATAGCCCACCTTGTTGCATTCGTCACCCTTTGCGAGTGCTTTATTGGATGTCCCCCTCACTGGGGGCTCTTTAAGTACGTCTTCTCCGCTAGATCCCAAACCGTCAAAAAGCTTAGCCAGTCGGATGATAAGACCCATCTCCTCCAGCTCTGCCGGGGTTTAGGTTTCCAGTAGAAAACAAAGAGTAGCTACCCCCTCCAGTTGTCCGAGTCAGTTAGGAACTAGCAATCGAGCTGGTTCTATTGCCAGGACATTGCTTGTCCGAATGCCTCGAGTGGGTTGCCACCTTTTAGCCTAGACCGTCCGGGCCCTCCCAGGAAGCTTGCGCTCTCTAAGGGGGAAAGGATCCAGATCCAGCCTTTGGTCGACGCGCTGATAGCCGTCGTCCGCAAGGGAGTCACCGGCACGGACCTGCTGGAGACTTTTCTGGGTTGGCGCATCCAGCCGCTGCAGGCCCGACACCACGCCATGTGGCACTACGCGGGGCCTTCGGACTCCACTCGGTCTCATCCAGAGTGCGTGACCGGGGAGACTGTGAGGGCGTGGGTCCGCGGCATCACAGGCGCGTGTGATAACCCCGAAGGAGCCCGGCGGGTGAAGCCCTTCCGCGCCGACAATCCTCCTCCGAATGAGGTAAGCGCATCTTGTCGAGTGTTTTTAATCTTCTTAGACTTATTGCTTTTCTTGTCCTGCTGGCTGACGTTGTTGACTGCGTTTTCTGCTGTCTCGAACGGGAATCTGGCCGAGGAAGAGGAGGGCAGCCAGGAGGGCAGTATGGATAGCGCCGAGTACGTCTCCGGTAGTGGGGAGACGGAGGAGGAGATGGAAGAGGAGGAGGAGGAGGATGGGGAGCAAAGCTCGCCACCTTCACCACCAGAGCACCGAACTAAGCGCTGTCACGATCCCGCTGCTCCGCCGGCTCCTCCAGCGGCCCCGAGTGCTCCACTAGCCCCTCACGTGGCTCCGAGTGCTCGGAGTGTGAAGAGGACCAGGGACACTGTTGCCGAGCCCACGGACCAGCTGTCCAAGGTGGCCAAACCTAGCGGGCCTAAGCCTCGGAAAGCTTTGCCTCGGATGAGGATCGTTGTTCCAGTCGCCTCAGCATAAGTGTCTTGTTCTTCCATCTTCCTTCAGTATCTGATTGAACTCATGCTTATCCGTCGAGTGGATTTCACTCAACAGAGCTGCTACCTCCGCCACCTCTCTGCCGCGTCAGGACGATGATCCCATGGACGCGGATAACGCCTCCACGTCCCAGAAAGGTACGTAGTCACGACTCCGAGAGTTTGTACTATTGTTTCGCGAGTGATGTCTTTGATCTTGCCCTTTTTCTGTAATTTCATGTTGTTCAGTCGGGCTTCCTTCGGAGGTGATCCATCCGGAGGATGACGACCAAAGGGGGTCGGAGCCAGCTTTGGCGCCTGTCCTTGAGGTTGTCCCATCTACTGCTGCTACCACCATGAACGTGCCGCCGACTGAGACGGTGTCCCTCATGGTGGAACCGACTGGAGTAGAGCTCAGGATGCCCAAGGGGTCTTCTGTCGCGCCGGGTCCGTCAACCGTTCAATATGACGCCCGACGCCTCCCGGAAGACCAGGTGGGGGCCGCCAAGGACTCCATGGTGCAGGTGGAGCTGATGGTGGGTGACGCCAAGGGAGCGTATGACTCCATCGCGTCTTTGTACAAGAAAAGCTTGGAACTCCGGGACGATATCCGAGTAAGTGCGCTAGTAAGTGTTTACTTTCCTCTTGTTACCCACTGGGGGTTTCAGCGACATACTCGGATACAGTAGGATGATTTTGTAGTGGGTTCACTCCAGTGAACCCAGTGGGTGTAGTCCCCGAGACTTCTGCCGAGTGCTTGCACCGGCAGTTGTCTTTATATGTATTTTCTGTAATCTGAGCAGATCAGAGCTGATCTGCCCGAATGGTACCAGTGGGGGCACTCCGAGTGCACCCACTAGGTGTAGTCCCCGAGAGTAGTGTTACTCAGGTCGGGTAATAGTAGTCTCATAGTGTTGTTTGTTCGCTATGGAGCTCGATAGGGCCGGCCTGTTCGAGCTGCATATCAGCGGGGTCACTCTTAGTGAACCCACTGGGTGTAGTCCTCGAGACCGCTGTCGATTGCTTGCATCAGCAGGGGTCTGAAGAATTTTGGACTTTGATTGTTTTGTCATATGTGTCGATACTTTTTCCTTGTTGAATGTGCCTGATCCTCCCTTTGTGCCTATTTGGCAGAAGACTTGCGAAATGGGATCTGCGTACAATGTTGTGAAGGCTGAGAAGATTCGGCTTGCTGCGGACTTGGAGGCGGCTGTGAATGACCTGGCTGGTGTGAAGGAGGCTCTTGCTGACCGAGAGAAGTCTTTGGAGGAGTATCGGGAGACCAACAAGGCATTGGTAGCCGAAGTTGAAAAATTGAAGAGTCAGAGATCCGAATGGATGAGCCAGCTGAAGGTGATGAATACTCGGTGCATGGCGCAGGAGAAGTACGTCAGCGACTAGGCAAGGAAGATGGTTGCACTGCTTGGTGGTAAGTTGTTGCCGAGTGCTTCTTGACTTTGGAGTTCACTCTGCGCTTACTTTCTGCTTGTCTTTTCTTTGCAGACTTCTGTCGGGGCGTTGAGGCTGAAGCAGCCGACATTGAACGGTCGGTTGTTCCGAACGTTCCACTCGGCGACGAAGCCAACCGGGACTTGCTCCGAGCGCATATTCGCCTTAGCAGGGTGGGACCTTTCATTGGCCACCTGAGAGAAGTCATCGACCGGATCGACAAGGAGCTGTGGCCTGAAGACGATTCCCGGCAAGAAATGGATGGGTTGATGACTCGGCTGGAGGACGTCCCGAGCAGAGTACAGGCATGGAAGAAGTCTGCCGCTCGTTGTGGTGCGGACGTGGCGCTATCTCTGGTCTGAGTGCACTGCAAGGAAGCTCGCGAAGAAAAACTAAAGACGTTGCAGGTCGCCAACACCAAGAAGCTTCGATTCGAAGATTTCATGGAGACCTTCCTCGACACAGCCACTCGCATTGCAGACGGAATCGACCTTGACACCTTTGTGGAGCCTGCCAGTCCTAGTGACGCTTGAAAAACTTTATGGTGAACGCACATTTACCTCGGTATGCCGAGTGGTATCTGTATTAAATTTTCGCCACTGCTGTTGGCCGTCACATTCGTGGTTCGGTGTGGATAAGCTTGATTCACGCCGGGCCGACTGATCGTCGATCCAACTTTGAATTCGAATTGGATATTTTGCTCTTCTTTCGCTAAGTTTTTTTTGACACGATTTTGGCTCGTGGTTTTTGTTTGGCGTTTCTTGGTGAAGCCAATGGCAAACATGCGCAGCATGTAGTTGTCAGTTGTCTTCACATCCACATGAGCCTCAATGAGGGTCTGCCAAGTCTCCGAGTGCGCGCTCGGATCGAGCTTTTACTTAGGCGACTCTGGGTCGCGGCTAAGTCTCCGAGTGCGACTGTTAGTGCGCACTCGGAGCGAGTTGTTACTTAGGCGACTCTGGGTCGCGGCTAAGTCCCCGAGTGTGACTATAAGCGCGCACTTGGAGCGAGTTGTTACTCATGTAGTTGTCAGTTGTCTTCACATCCACATGAGCCTCAATGAGGGTCTGCTAAACCTTCGAGTGTATCTCGAGTACACACTCGGAGGAAGCTTTTTACTTAGGCAACTCTGAGTCGCAGCTAAGTCCCCGAGTGTGACTTTTCATGCACACTCGGAGTGAGTTGTTACTCATGTAGTTGTCAGTTGTCTTCACATCCACATGAGCCTCAATGAGGCTCTGCTAAGCCTTCGAGTGTATCTCGAGTACACACTCGGAGGAAGCTTTTTACTTAGGTGACTCTGAGTCGCAGCTAAGTCCCCGAGCATGTCTTTTAGCGCACACTCGGAGCGAGTTTGTACTTAGGCGACTCTGGGTCGCAGCTAAGTCCCCGAGTGTGACTTTTAGTGCGCAGTCGGAGCGAGTTTGTACTTAGGCGACTCTGGGTCGCAGCTAAGTCCCCGAGTGTGACTTTTAGTGCGCACTCGGAGCTAGTTTTTTACTTAGGCGACTCTGGGTCGCAGCTAAGTCCCCGACGTGTCTTTTAGCGCACACTCGGAGTGAGTTTGTACTTAGGCGACTCTGGGTCGCAGCTAAGTCCCCGAGTGTGACTTTTACTGCGCACTCGGAGCGAGTTAGTACTTAGGCGACTCTGGGTCGCAGCTAAGTCCCCGAGTGTGACTTTTAGTGCGCACTCGGAGCGAGTTTTTTACTTAGGCGACTCTGGGTCGCAGCTAAGTCCCCGAGTGTGACTTTTAGAGCGCACTCGGAGCGAGTTTTTTACTTAGGCGACTCTGGGTCGCAGCTAAGTCCCCGAGTGCGACTTTTAGTGCGCACCCGGAGCGAGTTTTTACTTAGGCGACTCTGGGTCGCAGCTAAGTCCCCGAGTGCGACTTTTAGTGCGCACTCGGAGCACGTTTTTACTTAGGCGACTCTGGGTCGCAGCTAAGTCCCCGAGTGCGACTTTTAGTGCGCACTCGGAGCGAGTTTTTTACTTAGGCGACTCTGGGTCGCAGCTAAGTCCCCGAGTGTGACTTTTAGTGCGCACTCGGAGAGTGTTTGTACTTAGGCGACTCTGGGTCGCAGCTAAGTCCCCGAGTGCGACTTTTAGTGTGCACTCGGAGCGAATTTTTTAGACTGGAGTCTGCAAACGCGGAAGAATTTTGAATTGGCAAGAAATCAATCTACTTTGTATTACTTCAATGATACTTGTTCTTTACATTGTCCCTGTCGGCGGTTATGTGTAGAAGCGCTTCAGGAGATCTCCATTCCATGCTCGCGGCTCGTCCGTTTCCCTGTCGAGGTTGTAGAGTCGATATGCTCCGTTGTTCAGCACCTTAGAGATGATGAAGGGTCCTTCCCAGGCGGGAGCCAACTTGTGTGGTTTCTGCTGATCCACTCGGAGCACCAGGTCGCCTGCTTGGAATGTGCAACTCCTGACGTGCCGCGCGTGAAATCGCCGCAGATCTTGTTGATAAATTGTTGAGCGAGTCAGTGCCATCTCGCGCCCTTCTTCTAGAAGATCTACTCTGTCTTGCCTAGCTTGCTCTGCTTCGGCTTCGGAGAAGAGTTCGACTCCCGGAGAGTTGTGAAGCAAGTCACTCGGAAGGACTGCCTCTACTCCATAAACGAGGAAGAACGGGGAGCTCCCTGTAGATCTATTCGGAGTTGTGCGGAGGCCCCACAGCATCGAAGGCAACTCGGTGACCCATGCGCCGGCGGCATGTCCAACTTCTCGCAGAAGTCGAGGATTCAACCCTTGAAGAATAAGCCCATTCTCCCGCTCTGCTTGCCCGTTTGTTTGGGGGTATGCCACGGATGCAAAATCCACTCGGATACCTTGGCCTGTGCGAAAACCTTTGAATCTGTCCGAGTCAAAGTTTGTGCCATTGTCGGTGATTATGCTGTGCGGAACCCCGAATCTGGCGATGATGTCTTTGATAAATTTGATGGTCGTAAGGGCGTCGAGCTTCTTGATGGGCTTGGCTTCAATCCACTTGGTAAACTTGTCGACTGCTACCAGCAGATGAGTGAATCCTCCTTGGCCTGTTCTGAATGGTCCGATTGTATCTAATCCCCACACGGCGAATGGCCAAACAAGAGGACTTGTCTTCAGTGCAGACGTTGGCTTGTGGGACTTGTTGGAATAGAACTGGCAGCCTTCGCAACGGTCGACCATATCTTTCACCATTTCATTCGCCTGCAACCAGAAGAAACCAGCTCTGAATGCTTTGGCGACGATTGCCCTTGAGGAGGCATGATGACCGCAGGTTCCCGAGTGAATTTCTTCCAAGATTAACTGTCCCTCCTCAGGGGAGGTACACCGCTGAAGGACGCCCGAAACACTTTCCTTGTACAACAGACCATCAATGACGGTGAAGGACTTCGACCTGCGGACGATCTGCCTAGCTTGGACTTCGTCTTCTGGTAACTCTTGCCTCGGGATGTACGCAATGAACGGCACGGTCCATTCGGGGACGACAGCAAGAATTTCCATGATCAAATCAACCACAGCGGGGACCTCGACTTCAGTCGGATCTGTTGAACTCTTCGGTTGTACTGGTTCCTCTGTGAAAGGATCTTCTTTCACCGAGGGGAGATGTAGGTGCTCGAGGCAGACATCACTCGGGACTGGTCTCCAAGTGGATCCAAGTTTTGCCAATTCATCAGCTACTTGGTTTTTCAGTCGGGGAACATGGTGAAGGTCCAAACCTTCAAACTTCTTCTCAAGCTTCCTTACTGCGTTGCAGTATGCAGTCATGGTGGGGTTCCTTATGTCCCATTCCTTCATCACTTGATTAACCACCAGATCTGAGTCGCCATAGACCATCAGGCGACGGACGCCGAGTGTGATGGCCATGCGCAATCAGTAAAGGAGAGGTTCGTACTCTGCCTCGTTGTTGGAAGAATCAAAATGTATCTGCAACACATACTTGAGTTTATCACCTTTTGGCGATATGATCACTACACCGGCGCCGGAGCCATTCAACATCTTGGACCCATCGAAGAACATGGTCCAATGAGCCGAGTAGATGTGAGTCGGTTGCTGTTGTTCTACCCATTCTGCTATGAAGTCAGCCAGATCTTGAGACTTTATAGCTTTCTTGGCTTCGAACTTGATGTCGCAGTATAGCATCTCCATTGCCCACTTTGCCACTCGGCCCGATGCATCCCGATTGTGGAGAATTTCCGACAACGGAGCATCAGATATGACAGACACCGAGTGGTCTTGGAAGTAATGAGCCACCTTCTTTGCAGTCATGTAGATCCCATAAATAAGATTCTAATAATGGGGATACCTCTGCTTTGAAGGAGTCAGGACTTCGGAGACATAATATACTGTCCGCTGAACCTTGTACGCTTTGCCTTCTTCTTTGCGTTCGACTGTCAGAACGGTGTTGACGACTTGATTTGTAGCCGCGATGTTCAGAAGAAGGGGTTCTTTACTGAGCTGGGCAGTAAGAACCGGCTGGGTGGAAAGCAGGGCTTTGAGGTCGTCGAATGCAATTTGGGCTTCGTCTGTCCACTCGAAAGTATCTGATTTCTTCATGAGTCGGTACAGAGGTAACGTCTTCTCGCCGAGTCGAGTGATAAACCTGCTCAAAGCCTCTAGGCAACCTGTGAGCCTTTGAACATCGTGTATTCTTTCCGGCCGCTCCATTCGGACGATGGTCGCGATCTTTTCGGGGTTGACATCAATCCCTCGTTCGGAAACTAAGAAACCAAGTAACTTCCCGCTGGGAACACCGAATGAACACTTGGCTGGGTTGAGCTTGATATCGTACCTACGTAGGTTGGCGAATGTTTCTGCCAAGTCAGTCAGTAGGTCGGAACCTTTGCGTGACTTGACTACGATATCGTCCATATATGCCTCCACATTTCGACCGATCTGGTCTAGGAGGCATTTTTGGGTCATGCGCATAAAAGTTGCTCCTACATTCTTCAAACCGAATGGCATAGTGATGTAACAGAAACACCCGAATGGGGTGATGAAGGCTGTTTTTAATTCATCCGGACCATACAGACGGATCTGATGATAGCCCGAATAGGCATCAAGGAAGGATAAACGCTCGCAACCCGCAGTCGAATCAACAATTTGATCAATGCGGGGGAGCGGGAAGTGATCTTTCGGATAGACCTTATTGAGATGCTTGAAATCGATGCACATACGGAGGGACTTGTCCTTCTTGGGCACCATGACAACATTAGCGAGCCACTCGGAGTGGTGAACCTCGCGAATGAAGTTGGCTGCCAAAAGTTTAGCCACCTCCTCTCCGATTGCCTTCCTCTTGTGCGCGGCGGACCGACGCAGGCGTTCTCGGACGGGCCGAGCAGCATGATCCACATGCAGTCGGTGCTCAGCCAACTCTCTGGGTACACCTGGCATGTCAGCGAGCTTCCATGCAAAAATGTCCCAGTTCTCACGGAGGAATTGGATGAGCTCGGCTTCCTATTTTGGATCAAGGGTGGTGGAGATGTTTGTCGGGGCAGCGGCGTCGTCCGTCGGGTGGATGCTGACTTTCTTCATGTCTCCTGCCGACTGGAATGCGGACTCGGAAGCTGGCTTCTTTGAATGCATCAGGTCAGCGGGGTCGGCGGTCTTATTGTACTCATCCAGCTCGAGAATAGACATCTGCTGATCAGCAATCCTCGACCCCTGCTGCAAACACTCCTCGGCTCGCTGCCGATTGCCTGTGATCGTGATCACACCTTTGGGACCTGGCATCTTCAGCTTCAAAATACACGTATCATGGACGGGCCATGAAACGCGCATACGCCGGACGGCCCAGAATCGCGTGGTATGCACTCTGGAAGTCCACCACCTCGAATGTCAGCTTCTCCTTGCGGAAGTTCTTGTCAGAGCCGAAGACGACATCCAACGCGATCTGGCCGAGTGACTTGGCCTTTCGTCATGGGGCGACTCCGTGGAACTGCATAGTGCTCTCGCTAAGTTTGGACATCGGAATGCCCATTCCCTTGAGAGTGTTGGCGTACATGATGTTCAAACCGCTGCCGCCGTCCATGAGGACTTTGCGCAGTAGGACTCCTTCCACCACCGGGTCGACGACCAGAGCTTGCCTCCCTGGGGTGGGTACATGTGCTGGATGGTCCGACTGATCAAAGGTGATCGCAGTCTGTGACCACTTGAGGAACGTGGGGGTGGTTGGGGTTTCCATGTTCACCTCCCTGTTTACCAGCTTCAGTCGACTTTTGCTTTCCACATCAGAAAAAATCATCAGCGTTGCATGGACTTGGGGGAACGGTTCCCCCTTGTCCTCATCATCCTGCTCGGTGTCCTTTCACTCGGCTCACCTTCACCGAAAACTTGGATCAGGAGGCGACACTGCCGAGTGGTATGCTTCGGGAATATGGCGTTGCCTTCTTCGTCCATCTTCGTGTGGATTAGACATGGATGATCCAGGATGGAATTCCCGAACTGTTTCTTCTTGGGGGTGTACTAAGCTTTCCCCTTGCCTTTGAACTTGGCGTTTGTAACAGCAGCTGCCTCTGCCTGCGGAGTGGATTGAGCCTTCTGCTTCTGCTTCCGACTGTTGTTTCCATCTCCATCGGCGACTGTCTTATGCTTGCCGCTACGTATGCGGTCCTCCACTTCGCCATTTGCATAGCGTGCGGCTATCTCCATCATCTTGCTCATGGAGATGTCGCCTGTCCGACCGAACTTCAGGTACAGATCTCTGTATTGCACGCCTGCCTTGAAGGCGCAGACTGCTTGATGCTCCGTGACGTTCTCAACCGTGAGGTAGAGGGTCGTCCAGCGCTGGATGAAATCGCGCAAGGGCTCGTTCTGCTTCTGGACGCAGTGCTGGAGCTCCACGAGACTAGCAGGGCGTTTGCACGTGCCCTCGAAGGTCCTGATGAAGACTCGGGACAGATCTGCCCAGCTGTAGATGCTTGACGGAGCCAACTGGTTCAGCCAAGCTCGCGCCGAGCCGTCGAGCATCAGGGGGAGATGTTTCATGGCGACCTGGTCATCTCCGCCACCGATTTGGACCGCCACTCTGTAGTCGTCCAACCACATTTCTGGCTTGCACTCTCTTGTGAACTTGTTGATTCCCGTCGCCAATCGGAAGTTGGGAGGGATGTCAACTGAACGGATGGCCTGACTGAACCACTCGGGGCCAGAGACGACGGTCCTGCTTCCACTCAGACGGTCTCTATCGTGACCATCACGGTGGGCTCGACTCATGTCGACCTTCTTCTGGGCGATGTACCCTCTTGCGTCGGGCCTTGGATCATGCGCGTCGCCGACTGAACGATGATCATCGTGATGTCGAGGTCCGTAAGGCCCACCCCGCGGAGGGGTGCGTGAACGGCGACGATCTTCGGGATTCCTGCAACGGCTGCCCCCTCTGCGTCGCTGATGAGAGTCGGGGCTGAAAACCGACCGATGCGTGTTCGCGTGAACAGAACTGTTGTGGATCCTGTTGTGCGGCTGGGAGACTGCCGAATTTTGCTGTTGCGCCGTATGCAACAGGGCACGGATCTGCTCGATCCCTCTGCCAGCCTCTGAATCAGTCGGCTGGAGAGAATCGGCTATTCTGACAGCCGCAGCCAGGTTGAGGATGGGTGTGCGGAACACCTCGACGTCGCTCTGGCGAGTGCGTCGACTGGCAGAACGACGGTGTTGACGACAAGCGTCAGATGATTCTCCGACCTCATGCTCGTTCCGACCAGTCCGGAGGGGACTTTCATGGGAATCGGCCATGAGAACTTCGGCTGCAGGCCCGCGACCCACGTACTCGGAAGGTAGCTCAGTCGGAACTGAGTCCAAGCACTGGGATGGCGGCGCGACCACAATCGACTCGAGCACCGCCACTTGAGAGGACGCGCTCTGTCGCGCCTGGGCGTGTCACACCCAACGCTGGAGCCGGGGGCGACGGGATCGCTTGTTGCGGCGCGTGACGGGGGCGAGGATCGACACCGGGGCCGATGGCTGGAGAAGAAGGACGCCACGGGAACCGGCACGGAAGTGCGTAGCCCCACGGTTGGGGAGCGCCTCGACGTCGAGGGGCGCATCCCGAAGCCATGCCGAATCGTCGACGACGAAGGAGAGTGTGCCGAAGAGGATCTCATGACCCATGCACAGATCTCCGCCGGACGACATGATGAAAAGATGAAATCGCAAACTCGCCGGAAGTCGCTTAGACGCCTGCCCCAAGGTGGGCGCCAACTGTCGTGGGTATAAGTCTGACAGTAGAAGTGTAGGGTACGGAAGGATGGGCAGAGCCTTAGCTACGGCGAGGATGTATGAGTTCAGGCCCCTCTATGGTGGAGGTAAAATCCCTACGTCTCAGTGCTCTTGGGAGCTTAGTGTCGAGTGGAATATAGGATTACAGTAAATGCCAACCCCTGCACCAGTGGGGAAGGGCGGCTTATATAGAGTGCGCTGCCCTTCATAATGGCCCGGTGGACAGGGGTGGAATAGTGGCGAGTAAATGCCCACGTTACAGGTAACATAAGCCTTAAATGCTAATAATGGTGTATGGAAACGTATGACCGTTGCCCTCCTGGGAGGTTACGATGTACAGAGTGGATTCCAGTCGGTACGTTAAATATGGTCCGAGTGCTCGTCACCGACTGGATGGTGGGGGAGTCCTTAGTTCAGTCGGAACCGTCTAAGGCTCTTGTCCTCTGTGAAGGGTAGTCCTTGGGTAGGACCTATAGGGCAGGCCTATGACCCTACCCTGGGGCTATAACCCCATCATTAGTCCCCGAATGGATCGGGGTTGGAACGATGAAGTGATGTCTGGAGTATGGATCCGACTGGTATGGAGGTGACTTTGGAGTTGTTTGCCTCGATCCATTTTATCCTTTCAACCAGTGATCCGAGTGAATATATCAGTGAAATGAACCGTCAGAGACCGAGTGCTTCCACGGAATCTTTCGACGTGACTGGTCAAACTGACAGCGCCGGATTTTCCGGGATCCTCAAATTTCGGTTGCCGCGCGCTCAGCGGGGATGACGACATCGCCATCGAGTAGGTTTTGCCGCCTCGATTACCGCGCCTTTATCTTCTCCACTAACATCGCAGCAGCCGGTTGGGGAGATAAGATTTCGGGTCCACCTGTTAGTGACCCAGTCGGAAGCTTATTTAAGCCTCTCCGGTGGGATTTCTTGTTGCACTGCTCATCTTCCTCGCATTAATCCCGCTCCTCCCGCAGCTCTCTGCACGCCTCAAGCCTCCTCCTTCCCCTCCTCCTCTGCGGATCCATCGCCTTCGCCATGACGAAGGGGCAGACCAGCAAACTTGAGTCGCAGAAGAAGAAGAAGAAGGGGGCGGCCCCCTACTCAGCGGCGGCAGCGGGCGCTGCCGGCGGGTTGGATCCACGGGGATTTCCTCCCCTCCTCGGTGACGAAGGACGACTTGCTGGAGCTGGTGGAGCACGGCATGATCGTCAACAAGTCGTGGGGGCTGTAGGAAGGCGAGACAGAGCCGGCGCCGAAAGAGGGGGAGCGCGTCCTGCTGCTCAGCCACGTGTTCACGGGCTTTGTTTGGCCAACTAGATCTATGATTCTTGCAATGGGAGAATTGCTTGGTTTTGGGTTCTGCCATGTGGTGACCTTTCCCAGTGACAGTAGGGGCTGCAAGGCACACATCAAGTAGTTGCCATCAAGGGTAAAAAGATGGGGTTTTTATCATTGGTTTGAGATTATCCCTGTACATCATGTCATCTTGCTTAAGGCGTTACTCTGTTCTTATGGACTTAATACACTAGATGCATGCTGGATAGCGGTCGACGTGTGGAGTAATAGTAGTAGATGTAGACAGTATCGGTCTACTTGTTTTGGACGTGATGCCTATAGAAATAATCATTGCATAGATATCATCACGACTTTGCGCGGTTCTATAAATTGCTCGACAGTAATTTGTTCACCCACCGTCTACTTGCTTTCATGAGAGAAGCCACTAGTAAACACTACGGCCCCCGGGTCTATTCACATCCATCGTTTACACCTCCGCTTTTACTTTGCTTTGTTACTTTGTTGCTTTCAGTTCTCACTTGGCAAACAATCTATAAGGGATTGACAACCCCTTCATAGCGTTGGGAGCAAGTTTTTTTGTTTGTGCAGGATCTTGAGATACTCCTCCACTGGATTGATACCTTGGTTCCCAAACTGAGGGAAATACTTACCACCGCTACGCTATATCACCCTTTCCGCTTCGGGGGAACACCAACGCAAGGCTCCAAGGCCACAGGGGAAATCCTTTGCATACTTGCCTAGGAAGTCCCTTAAGGTGTAGCCGCATCAGAAAGATCAAGCCAAGTATTCTCCCGTCGACGTGCCTATTTCTGGCACTGTTGGAAGGTCTTTTGTTGCAGTAGCACTGATGGTCTTGATAACCCACAACCTAAGAATAAGAGATACTACAAAATAGATTTTGTTGCTAGGAAGCATGGTAGAGAAAGATAACCATGGGTTCAGAAACCCATGCCCTTTCCTCCTAAACCATCCAAGAAAAAGTATGATGAGGATTTTGAGCTCTTTGTTGAAATGGTGAGACCTATTTTCTTACGTGTGCACTTAACTGATATTCTGAAAATGTCTCCCTATGCTAAGTACATGAAAAATATTGTTACTAATAAAAGAAAGATACCAGAAGCTGAGATCTCCTCCATGCTTGCTAATTACACTTTTAAGGGTGGAATACCAAAGAAATTAGGAGATCCTAGAGTACCTACTATACCATGCTCCATTAAGGGGAATTATCTTAGAACTGCTTTATGTGACCTTGGAGCTGGTGTTAGTGTTATGTTGTTCTCTTTATATCATAGACTTGACTTGAATAAATTGACACCTACTGAAATCTCTCTTTAAATGGCTGATAAATCAACTGCTTTTCCTATCGGTATTTGGGAGGATGTGCCTGTTGTGGTTGCAAACGTTACTATCTTAACGGACTTTGTTATTCTTGATATTCCCGAGGACGACGGCTTGTCGATCATCCTTGGTAGACCCTTTTTGAATACTGCAGGGCTCTTATTGATTGCAACAAAGGCAATGTAACTTTTCATGTCAATGGTAATGAGCATACAGTACACTTTCCGAAGAAGCAATCTCAAGTTCATAGCATCAGCTCCATTGGAAAAAATCCAATGTTCACTATTGGAGACTTTGAATTCCCTCTTCCTACAATCAAAATTGAATATGATATACTTATTGTTGGGGACATGCATATCCCCATTGAGGTAACCTAGTGTTAGTCGAAAGTTCTCCGATTCCATGTCATTCGAAAAAAGTTTGTCAATAAGACTTGATCAACCTTATTGATGGATTCTTTTTTACGGACATGAGATGGATGGATTTAGAAAGCACAACCTTTTGTACCCAAGTTTTATTTGCTGCTCCTTAGTTTCATTTTAGTAAAAAAGTTATTATTTCGTTGTTTTCTGTTTTAACCGTACAATAGAAAAATGCCCTGAAAATAAAAGTACTCAGAACACCCTAAAAATTTAGTATGGTTTTTTCTGGATTATTTAAGAACTTCTGGTACTAAGAACACATCAAGGGGCTACACCAGTGGGCCACAAGCCTGCAGGGCGTGACCACCCCCCTCGATGCGCCCCGTGTCTTGTGGGTCCCACGTGGGCTCCTTCACTTACCCAGTACCCATCCACTCCTTCCTCCAGAAAAAATCCCACCATTGCTCAAACCAATGTTTTAGCTCATCTTGCTGCCATTTTCGATCTCTTTGCCCAAAGCTCCGTCTGCAAAACTATTTTAGGGGATTGATCATCGGTATGTGACTCCTCCAATGGTCCAATTAGTTTTTGTTCTAGTGCTTTATATATTGCAAAATCTTGCTGTTGTGGTGACCTTGTTCTTGAGCTTGCATGTCACATTTGTAGGGTCCGAAGTAGTTTTGATGCATGATATAGCTTCTAGGCACTTGTGGGAGTAGTTGCTATAAGTTCTGATTGAGTTTGTTCATTTTTATTTGGAGTCACCAAAAATTTCAGATTTATTTTAGAAAAAGAAAATATGAGGAGATTTCTAGGAGGCTCTTTAAGCCGGGCTTCCAAAGAAAATGAAAATGAGAAGCCTAGATACAATATTCCTCGCACCATGGAAGTTTGACCATGTGAATAGCCAAGTGAGGCATTCTTGAGGGTGGCCGGAATATATGAAGATTTTTACTATCTAGCAGAAAATGCAGGCATCACCGACTTCCTCAACGATAAGTGTGACCAGTATCTCCTACTTACTAATACCCTCGATCCGTATCAAGTTCCAGTTTTTCAGTGGGAGCCGTAGGAACTCGCAAACCAGTGGAACCCTTAGTATTCTCCGGAGTATCCACGAGAGGGTTATTTCCAGCCATGGCCTTAGACCGACTTAGGCCAAAAGCCTAAGCTTGGGGTAGTACGTATTTCTCACCAACATTACATTCATGTTCACACACACACATTCCAATTGTCGGTGTTCATACTTTTTCATTGTATCATCCATGGTAGTTTATTTCTTATTTTTTGTTTTATTCTTGTGTGTGTTTCATTAACCTTGAGAAAATCCAAAAAAAATCGTTTTAGATTTACCCTCTAGTTGTTTAGTTGTAGTGTTAAAATAAAAACCAAAAAGATTTTTCGTTCTTCTTTTGCTTGTTGGGGGCTTCCCCGTGTAAATAGTTTTTTCTTTCTTCTTTGGGTTGTAAGCAGAAGACCACGATGACATGCCGAGTGGCTCTCATATTCATTATAGTTTATCTTTCAGAGAGTCCATGTTACCTTGTTTTCTCCTTTGAGTTATTGCTTGCGGATTCCAGCTTAGTCCAATGCACGTGCACTCTTATTATTATTTTTCACACCATTCGGTCGTGCAAGTGAAAGGCAATAATGACGATATATGATGAAGTGACCGAGATGGAGAAAATCTGGTGTGAACTCAACCTATTTTGTTTTGGTAAATATGATTAGCTCATCGTTCTGAATTCAGCTCATTATAGATTGAACATATTTGCAATAGCAAGTAGAGATTATAGTTACTTATGCCATGCTTAATTAGCCAGGAGAGAATAATGGTTTGTCTTGAGTGCCAACATGCATATTAAAATGGTTGTGATGTTGTATGATAGAATGGTATCCTCCTACGAATAATTCGAGTGGCTTGACTTGGCACATGTTCACGCATGTTATTGAAACAAAATCAACATAGCCTCTACGATGTTTATGTTCGTAGTGATTCATATCCTACTCATGCTTGCATTCAATGTTGGTTAATCTCAAAGCATGTTTATGACTCTTGTCGCTCTCTAGTTGGTCGCTTCCCAGTCTCTTGCTAGCCTCCACTTGTACTAAGCGGGAATATTGCTTGTCCTACTTGTGCATCCATTTTCATAAACCCAAAGTTGTTCCATATGAGTCCACCATACCTACCTATATGCGGTATTCACCTGCCGTCCTAACTAAATTTGCATGCGCCATACTATAAACCTTCAAATAAATATTTTGTTTTGTATGCTCGAATCGCTCATGTAGTGACTAGGAGCTATCGGTATCTTCCATGCTAGGTGGGTTATTCTCAAGATATGTGTTGATTCACTATCATTCACGAGAAAGTGGCTGGTAATCGGGATGCCCAGTTCCATGCTCAAAAGTCAAAACAAATTTAATGAAACAAAGCTCCCCCAGGATTGTTGTTTGCATGGACGGTACCCCTGGATGCGGCCCGTCGTGGAATGTGATTGATTAGTGGAGGGGGACTACAAACTTTACTCTTATGTTTGCGAACCGCCTATAATGTATTTAGCATGGAA
Organism: Hordeum vulgare subsp. vulgare; assembly: GCF_904849725.1. Classification (NCBI taxonomy): domain Eukaryota; kingdom Viridiplantae; phylum Streptophyta; class Magnoliopsida; order Poales; family Poaceae; genus Hordeum; species Hordeum vulgare. The sequence continues at coordinate 363,362,609 of NC_058522.1, forward strand.
GATATTGAGAACTCTTAGTTGTTACGTTGACAATCAAAGCATACAACCCAAAAATTTGATTCATCCCTATTTTCAAATCTCGACCTCTGGCACCTCTGCAAATTGATGCTTCCCTCTGCGAAGGGCCTATCTATTTTACTTTATTGTTGAGTCATCCTCTTCTTATAAAAGGCACCAGTTATAGAGCACCCCGTCATCTATATGCTTCGATATTAATTGATATTGAGTATGAGTATGACTGGATCTCTTTTACCATGAATTACAATGTATAGTCAGTCCTTGTTCTTTGGAGGTGCTCTGCATTTACGTTTTGCGGTCTGATACGTCTCCACCTTATCTATAATTTTTTATGGTTCCATGCTATTATCTTGTCAACTTTGGATGTTTTGTATGCATGAATATGCTATTTCATATCTTTTTTGGGACTAACTATTAACTCAGTGCCAAGTGCCAGTTTCTGTTTTCTCCATGTTTTTGACCTTTTTCACAGGAGAATATTAAACGGAGTCCAAACGGAATAAAACCTGTGGAATGATTTTTCCATAACAGAAGATACGCAGGAGACTTGAGAACCAAGGCAGGGGACCACGGAGGAGGTCACAAGCCCCCTAGCCCGGCCTGGGGGGGCGGGCCTAGCAGGCTTGTGGGCTCCCCGTGGCTCCTCTGCCCTACTTCTTCCGCCTATAAATTCTCTAAAAATCCAAAACCACCAGAGAGAGCCACAAAAATACTTTTTCACCGCCGCAAGCTTCTGTCTCCACAAGATCCCATCTGGGGCACGTTCTGCTGCCCTGCCGGAGGAGGGATTCGGACACAAAGGCCTTCTTCATCAACACCATTGCCTCTCGATGATGCGTGAGTAGTTCACCACAGACCTTCGGGTCCATAACTAGTAGCTAGATGGCTTCCTCTCTCTCTTGGATATTCAATACAAAGTTCTCCATGATCTTCATGGAGATCTATCCGATGTAACTTTCTTTTGCGGTGTGTTTGTCGAGATCCGATGAATTGTGGAATTATGATCAGATTATCTATGAATATTATTTGAGTCTCCTATGATCTCTTCTATGCATGATTTCGTATCCTTGTAATTCTCTTCGAGTTGTGGGTTTCGTTTGGCCAACTTGATCTATAATTCTTGCGATGAGAGAAGTGCTTGGTTTTGGGTTCATACCGTGCGGTGTCCTCACCTAGTGACAGAAGGGGTAGCGAGGCACGCATCGTGTTGTTGCCATCAAGGGTAAAAAGATGGGGTTTATATCATATTGCATGAATCTATCCCTCTACATCATGTCATCTTGCTTAAGGCGTTACTCTGTTTGTTATGAACTCAATACACTAGATGCATGTTGGATAGTGGTCGATGTGTGGAGTAATAGTAGTAGATGCAGAAAGTATCGGTCTACTTGTCTCGGACATGATGCCTATATGTATGATCATTGCCTTAGATATCATCATGACTTTGCGCGATTCTATCAATTGCTCGACAGTAATTCGTTCACCCATCGTAATACTTGCTATCATGAGATAAGCCTCTAGTGAACACTATGGCCCCCGGGTCTACTTCACATCATATTTTCAGATCTGAACTTTTACTTTGTTGCACTTTCCACCTTAAGATATCACCTTGCAAATAATCGTGAGGGGATTTACAACCCCTTTATAGTGTTGGGTGCAAGTTTGTTTGTTTTTGCGCAGGTACATTGGTGCCTCATCTTGATACTCCTACTGGATTGATATCTTGGTTCTCAAACTAGGGGAAATACTTATCGCTACTGTGCTGCATCACCCTTTCCTCTTCAAGGGAAAAAGCAAACGCAATCTCAAGAGGTAGCAAGAAGAATTTCTGGCGCCGTTGCCGGGGAGGAGGATCAAGTCAAGAATAGTCTCCCATCAACGTGCCAATTTCTGGCGCCGTTGCCGGGAAGTATTCAAAGTGAAGCTTATCCAAGTAACTATCGCAAACTCATCTCTTGCATTTACATTATTTTCCTTTTGCCTCTCGTTTTCGTCTCCCCCACTTCTGAAAAAACAAAATTTACAAAAATATTTGCCTTTTTCGTTTGCCTTTCATTTGCTTGTGTGCTATGTGCCTTCAATATGCTTGCATCTTCGCTTGCTGAAAATCTATTGATATGGATCCTCATCCACTTGCTAATCTAATCTCTTTAAGAGATCCAATTATGTTGAACCAATTGCTAGTGAGTTGAGTGCACTTGACTATCTTTATGAAGTTTTGCTTGAGATGCGTGAATCTGAAAATTGTGATGAAGAAATTTATGAAGTGATTCACGAGGGCTCCTTGAATGAAAAGCATGATTGCAATGGTTTCACTATGAATTCTATTAATGTCAATCATGCTAAAAATATGCAAAACCCTAAGCTTGGGGATGCTAGTTTTGCTATGTCCACTACTTGTTGCAATGATCATGATTGGGGTAATGATTTTTCTTATGATCTTGAAAATTTGTTTAAGCCTCATGGTGAATATGATATTTGCAATAATATTGAAATTGGTTTGGAGAAGTCATGACTTTAGTTGATGATAATCCCACTATTTTTGAAGAGCGTCAACTTTGCATGCATGTGGATCATGAAAAGAATATCCTATGTGATAGCTATATTGTTGAATTTGAATATGATCCCACATGTAATTGTTATGAGAGAGGAAAATATTGTGGTAGAAACTTTCATATCACTAAATCACCTCTCGTTATGTTGAGATTGCTATTGTCTCTTTCTTCTTCCTTGCATATAGTAGTTATTGCTTGTCTGGATAATTTGTTTTCCTATAAAATGCCTATGCATAGGAAGTATGTTAGAATTAGATGTGATTTTCAGATGCTTTATGATGCTCTCGTTGTGCTTCAATTCTTGTCTTCTATATGAGCATCATTGAATTATCAATGCCTAGCTAAGGCGTTAAACAATAGCGCTTGTTGGGAGGCAACCCAATGAATTTATCTTTGCTTTTTGCTTTCTGTTTTGTTGTGTCCACACCATCATAATTCTGTTATTATTGTGTTTTTCGTGTTTCTTTTTGTGTTTGTGCCAAGTAAAACCTTTATGATTAGTTTTGGTGATGGTTGTTTGATCAGGCTGAAAAAGACAGAAACTTTGTACTCTAGAAATTATATTGAATTCCTATCCAGAAAGAGATTTTGAGTTGATTATTTTTGCTACTGGTTGATATGAAAATTGCACTAATTGTCAAAATTGTTCAGAATTTTTGGGATACCAGAAGTATACGAAGTATACAGATTACTACAGACTGGTCTGTTTTTCACAGATTATGTTTTTGTTGTGTTGATTTCTTATTTTGATGAAACTATGGATAGTATCGGGGGGTACTAGCCATGGAAAAGTGAGAATACAGTAATCTAACATAAATCTAAATAGAAATCAAGTTTACTACAGTACCTAAAGAGTTGGTAGTTTGTTTTCTTATGCTAATGATATCACGAGTTTCTGTTTAAGTTTTGTGTTGTGAAGTTTTCAAGTTTTGGGTGATGTTCTCATGGACAATGGGATAAAGAGTGGAAAGAGCATAAGCTTGGGGATTCCCAAGGCATCCCAAGCCAAATTCAAGGACACCAAAAAGCCTAAGCTTGGGGATGCCCCGGGAAGGCATCCCCTCTTTCGTCTTCAATCCATCGGTAACGTTACTTGGAGCTATATTTTTATTCACCACATGATATGTGTTTTGCTTGGAGCGTCGTGTATTATAGGAGTCTTCTCTTTTTGTTTTGTCATAATCATCCTTGCTGCACACCTTTTTGAGAGGGACATGCACTCATCGTGAATTTGCTAGAATACTCACTCAGCATCACTTATATCTTTTGAGCTAGATAATTTTGCTCTAATGCTTCACTTAAATATTTGTAGAGCACGGCGGTGTCATACTTTGTAGAAATAAAAACTCTCGATCTTCACTTATATCTTTTTGAGAGTTCTCTCTACCAGTAACTTGGTAATTGGCGTGTGCTATGAAATTAGTCCTAAAGATGATAGGCATCTGCTACTGCAACAAAAGACCTTCCAACGGCGCCAGAAACAAGCGTGCTGACGGGAGACTATTCTTGTCTTGATAGTCCTCAGCAACGGCACCAGGAATCCTTCTGCTACGGCTACGTCTTTAGGGACTTCCTTGGCAAATATGCAAAGGATTCCCCCGTGGCCTTGGAGCCTTGCGTTGGTGTTCCCTCGAAGCGGAAATGGTGATGTAGCACAGCGGCGGTAAGTATTTCCCTCAGTTTTGAGAACCAAGGTATCGATCCAGTGAAGGAATATCACAAGTACCTACACAAACACAAAGAGCTTGCTCCCAATGCTATGAAGGGGTTGTCAATCCCTTATAGATTATTTGCCAAGTGAGAACTGAAAGCAAAAAAGAAACAAAGCAAAGTAAAAGCAAAAGTGGAAACGATAGGTGTGAATAGACCCGGGGGTCGTAGTGTTCACTAGTGGCTTCTCTCATGAAAGCAAGTAGACGGTGGGTGAACGAATTACTGTCGAGCAATTGATAGAACCGCGCAAATTCGCGATGTTATCTATGGCAATGATTATATCTATAGGCATCACGTCCAAAACAAGTAGACCGATACTTTCTGCATCTACTACTATTACTCCACACGTCGACCGCTATCCAGCATACATCTAGTGTATTAAGTTCATGAGAACAGAGTAACGCCTTAAGCAAGATGCATGATGTAGATGGACAATCTCATATCTACTATAAAAGCCCATCTTGTTACCCTTGATGGCAACAACACGATGTGTGCCTTGCTGCCCTTTCTGTCACTGGGAAAGGTCACCACACGGTATGAAACCAAAACCAAGCACTTCTCCCATTGCAAGAATCATAGATCTTGTTGGCCAAACAAAACCCAAGACTCGGAGAGACTTAAAAGGATATTAAATCATGCATATAAGAAATCAGCAAAGACTCAAATATATATCATAGATAATCTGATCACAAATCCACAATTCATCGGATCTCGACAAACACACCGCCAAAGAGGACTCCATCGGATAGATCTCCATGAAGATCATGGAGAACTTTGTATTGAAGATCCAAGAGAGAGAAGAAGCCATCTAGCTACTAACTACAGACTCGTAGGTCTGAAGTGAACTACTCATCAGTCATTGGAGGGGCGATGATGTTGATGTAGAAGCCCTCCAACTCCAAAGTCCCCTCCGGCAGGGCACCGGGAAGGGTCTCCAGATGAGATCTCGCGGAAACGGAAGCTTGTGGCGGCGGAAAAGTGTTTTCGTGGATCCCTTGATTTTTTCTGGATTTTTAGGGAATTTATAGGCCAAAGACCTAGGCAGGGGAGTGCCAGGGGGCACAAGCTTGGTTGTCGCGGCCTCCCCCCTGGCCGCGGCAACAGGGCTTGTGGGCCCACTTGCTAGGCCCTCAAGCCTCCCGATCTTCTTCCGTTCTGGAAAAATTTATTTTGGGGATTTTATTCCGTTTGGACTCTGTTCCAAAATCAGATCTGAAAAGAGTCAAAAACCCAGAAAAAACAGGAACTGGCGCTTGGCACTAAATTAATAAGTTAGTTCCAAAAAAGATATAAAAGGTAAACAAAACATCCAAAGTTGACAAGATAACAGCGTGAAACCATCAAAAATTATAGATACGTTTGAGACATATCAAGCATCCCCAAGCTTAACTCCTGCTCGTCCTCGAGTAGGGAAGTGATAAAGAATGAATTTTTGATGCTTTCATGCTACCTAGCATAGATGTCCTTTGTAACTCCTCTTATGTGACGTGAATGTTCAGATCCATTAGATTCAAAACAATAGTTTGCTATTGACGTGGAAACAATAATACTTCAAGCAAACTAGCAAGGTAATCATGAACTTTCAAAATAACAAGGCCAAAAGAAAGTTATCCCTACAAAATCATATAGTCTGGCTATGCTCTATCATCATTGCACAACGAATTTAAATCATGCACAACCCCGGTATTGGCCAAGTAATTGTTTTCACACCTTTACTTTCTCAAACTTTTTCAACTCTCACACAATACATGAGCGTGAGCCATGGTTTTAGCACTATAAGTGGTGTGGAGTGTGGTGGAGGTTGCAAGACAAACAAGGAGAAGATGGTCACATTGACTAGGCATATCAATGAGCTATGGAGATGCTCATCAATAGATATCAATGTGAATGAGTAGGGATTTCCATACAAATGATGCACTAGAGCTAAGAGTATGTGAAAGCTCTTAAAGAAAACTAGTGGGTGTGCATCCAACTTGCTTGCTCACGAAGACCTAAGGCAATTGGAGGAAGCCTATCATTGGAATATACAAGCCAAGTTATATAATGAAAATTTCCCACTAGCTATATGGTGGTGACAAAACGAGAGACTCTCAATCATGAAGATCATGGTGCTTAATATGCACAAGTGTGGAAAGGTGGTAGCATTGTCCCTTCTCTCTTTTTCTCTCATTTTTTTGGATGGGCTCTTTGGCCTCTTTTTTTATTTATTTTTATTTTGGTGGGCATCTTTGGCCTCTTTTATTTCCTCACATAGGACAATGCTCCATCAAGGATGATCATCACACTTTCAACTCAAAACTTAGAGCAATGATGACTCTATATGGAATGCCTTCGGTAGTGTACCGTGACAATGATCTAGCATGGCATAGACATTAATGGAAACATCATGCTAGCTATCTTACGATCATGCAATGGCAATGTAGACGTGGTGGCACATGTCATGGTGGTAGTTGCATGGCAATATATCTCGGAATGACTTTGAAAAAGCCATAGTAGGTAGGTATGGTGGCTGTTTTGAGGGAGGCTAATGGTGGCTTTTGTGCACCGGCGAAAGTTGCACAACACTAAAGAAGATAGTGATGGTGGAAGGTGAAAGTGCATCTAAACCATGGACTCAACATTAGTCATGAAGAAATCGTATACTTGTTGCAATAGTTTTATTAGTAATCGAAACAAAGCATTCAACGCATACTCCTAGGGGAAGGGTTGGTAGGTATAAACCATCTCGCGATTCCGACCGCCACACAAAGGATGACAATCAATAGACTAATCATGCTCAGACTTCATCACATAGCGGTTCACCATACGTGCATGCTACGGGAATCACTAACTTCAACACAAGTATTTCTAGATCCACAACACCTTACTAATATAACTTCAATATTACCATAACCACAACTCAAAACTAGTTGAGATGAATCAAACTTCTCTAACTATTCAATGCACATGAAGGTGGAAGTTTTCGTATCCCTTTGGATAACTACCCCTTTTGAGACTACATTCATAGCATAGATCAACTACCAAGCCACGCACCGCCGTGCTCTAAAAGATATAAGTGAAGCACATAGAGCAAAATCAACTAGCTCAAAAGATATAAGTGAAGCACATGTGAGCTGAATTGTCTACCAAAGGATATAAGTGAAGCTCGACAAAATCACGGTGAGTGCATGTCTCTCTCTCTAGGTGTGCAGCAAGGATGATTGTGACACAAAAAAATAAAAGACTCCTACGATACAAGACGCTCCAAGTAAAACACATAACATGTGGTGAATAAAAATATAGCCCCAAGTAACGTTACCGATGGATTGAAGACGAAAGAGGGGATGCCTTCCCGGGGAATCCCCAAGCTTAGGCTTTTACGGGATCCTTGAATCATCTTGGGGTGCCTTCGGCATCCCCAAGCTTGAGCTCTTGCCACTCTTTATCTTTTTGTCCATAAGAACTTCACCCAAAACTTGAAAACTTCACAACACGAAACTTAAACAGAAACTCGTGATAACATTAGTATAAGAAAACAAACCACCACTTCCTTAGGTACTGTAGAAAACTTAAATTCTACTTATGTTGATGCTGGGTTACTGAATTTTCAATCTTCCATGGCTAATACCCCCCGATACTATCCATAGTTTCATCAAAATAAGCAACCAACACAACAAAAACAGAATCTGTTAACAGCAGACCATTCTGTAGCAATCTATATACTTCGTATACTTCCGGTACTTCAAAAATTCTGAAAAATTACGACAGTCTGAAGAATGTGCGTAGCAATCAGCAGCAAAAAGAATCAACTCAAAAGCTCTTAGATAAAAAAATGACAATTCTTTTCGTGACCCGAAAGTTTCTGTCTTTTCCAGCATGACCAAACGATCATCCCCAAGACTACTCATAACGGTTTTGCTTGGCACAAACGTAAAAAGGAACACAAAAAACACAATCATAACAGAATTATGAAAGTGTGGAAAACACAAAACAGAAATAAAAAGGATACATTCATTGGGTTGCCTCCCAACAAGCGCTATTGTTTAACGCCCTTAGCTAGGCAAAAGGTGATGGAATCACGTATAGTCATCTTTGGTGCTCAAACCATAAGTAGCCCTCATCATAGATTCATAAGGCAATCTTATTTTCTTTCTAGGAAAGTGCTCCATGCCCTTCTTTTGAGGAAATTGAAATCTAATATTCCCTTCCTTCATATCGATGATAGCACCAATAGTCCTTAGGAAAGGTCTACCAAGAATAATGGGACATGAAGGATTTCAGTTTATGTCAAGTACAATGAAATCCACGGGTACATGGTTCTTATTTGCAACAATAAGAACATCATCGATCCTTCGCATGGGTTTCTTGACAGTAGAATCCGCAAGATGCAAATTAAGAGAACACTCTTCAATCTCATGAAAACCAAGAATATCACATAAAGACTTTGGAATCGCGGAAACACTAGCACCCAAAGCACACAAAGCATTGCACTCATAGTTTTTGATCTTGATTTTGATAGTAGGTTCCCACTCATCATGAAGTTTTCTAGGTATAGAGACTTCTAGTTCGAGCTTATCTTCAAGATATTTCATTATAGCATCTACGATATGCGCGGTAAAGGCTTTGCTTTGCTATAAGCGAGTTTGCAATGGATTGCATCAAAGAAATGCATTCAAACAAGGAGCAATTATCATAATTGGATTCCTTGAAATCCAAAGTGGGAGTTTCATTACTACCCAAAATTTTGATTTCTTCTACTCCACTCTCCACACCTTTATCATCAAGATAGGTGGACTCTGAATCATTGGGGCATTTTTCAACCAAAGTGGATTCATATCCAGCCCCTTCATCAATAGGTTTGACACGCGAAAACAAAGATTCAAGAGGAATCACACCAAGCACTTTAAGATCTTCGTGATTTGCATCACTAGAATGCACCCTTTTAAACCATTCATGCCTAGCGCGAATTTGGGTGGTTCTTTCTTTGCTCTCATTCATGGAGACACGCATAGCTTTCAAAGTTTCATCCAAGTTGACCTTGGGAGGATCACATCTAACTTTCAAAGCATCAATATCACAAGACATCCTATCAACGCTCTTAGCCAAATCGTCAATTTTGAGTAGTTTTTCCTCTATGGACGTATTGAAAATCTTTTGAGAGTTGATGAACTCTTTGATATTACTCTCTAAATCAGAGGGTAATTTGTTGTGATTTTCGTAAGTGTTGTTGTAGGAATTGCCATAATTGTTAGAGGAGTTACTAGGAAAAGGCCTAGGAACATAGTTTCCTCTAAAAGCATTATTGTTGCCAAAATTGTTCCTACCAACAAAATTAACGTCCAAACTAGCGTTGCTACTCTCAATCAAGGAAGATAGTGGCATATCATTAGGATCTAAAGGAGCGTTTCTACTAGCAACCAAATTCATCAACTCGTCCATCTTAGCACTAAGCGAGTTAATTTCTTCTATAGCGTGTACCTTTTTGCTAGCAGGTGACCTTTCAGTGTGCCATTGAGAGTAGTTGGTCATGATATTGTCTAGGAGTTCTGTAGCGTCTTCTAACGTGATTTCCATGAATGTTCCACCTGAGGCGGAGTCCAAGATATTGCGAGAGGAAAAATTCAAGCCAGCATAAAATATTTGTATAATCATCCACAAACTCAAGCCATGAGCGGGACAATTTCTAATCATTAACTTCATCCTCTCCCAAGATTGTGCAACGTGTTCATGATCAAGTTGCTTGAAATTCATGATATCGTTACGTAAGGAGATAATCTTAGCTGGCGGAAAATACTTGAATATGTAAGCATCTTTGCACTTATCCCAAGAATCGATACTATTTTTAGGCAAATAAGAAAACCAAGTTTTTGCGCGATCTCGCAACGAGAAAGGAAAAAGCTTCAACTTAATCACGTCATTATCCATATCTCTTTTCTTTTGCATATCGCAAAGCTCAATGAAGGTATTGAGATGGGATGCGACATCTTCACTAGGAAGGCCAGAGAATTGCTCTTTCATAACAAGATTCAGCAAAGCTGCGTTGATTTCATACGATTCCGCACTAGTGGCGGGAGAAATTGGAGTACTAATAAAATCATTATTATTGGTACTCGAGAAGTCGCAAAGTTTGGTGTTTTCAGCCATGATGACTTCAACAAACAAACAAGCACACAAGAAAGCAAGAAAATCGGCAAAGGAAAACGGCAAAAAGGCAAAAGGCAAAAGAAAACGGCAAAGGAGAAAGGCAAATGAAAACGGCAAATGTGAAGTGGGGGAGAGGAAACGAGAGGCAACTGGTAAAAAAGTAAATGCAAGAGATGAGTTTGTGAGACCTACTTGGATAGATCTCTCCTTCCCCGGCAACGGCGCCAGAAATACTTCTGCTACTGCAACAAAAGACCTTCCAACGGCGCCAGAAACAAGCGTGCTGACGGGAGACTATTCTTGTCTTGATACTCCTCAACACGGCACCAGGAATCCTTCTGCTACGGCTACGCCTTTAGGGACTTCCTTGGCAAATATGCAAAGGATTCCCCCGTGGCCTTGGAGCCTTGCGTTGGTGTTCCCTCGAAGTGGAAAGGGTGATGTAGCACAGCAGCGGTAAGTAGTTCCCTCAGTTTTGAGAACCAAGGTATCAATCCAGTGAAGGAATATCACAAGTACCTGCACAAACACAAAGAGCTTGCTCCCAACGCTATGAAGGGGTTGTCAATCCCTTATAGATTGTTTGCAAAGTGAGAACTGAAAGCAAAAAAGAAACAAAGCAAAGTAAAAGCGAAAGTGGAAACGATAGGTGTGAATAGACCCGGGGGCCGTAGTATTCACTAGTGGCTTCTCTCATGAAAGCAAGTAGACGGTGGGTGAACGAATTACTGTCGAGCAATTGATAGAACCGCGCAAAGTCATGACGTTATCTATGGCAATGATTATATCTATAGGCATCGTGTCCAAAACAAGTAGACCGATACTTTCTGCATCTACTACTATTACTCCACACGTCGACCGCTATCCAGCATGCATCTGGTGTATTAAGTTCATGAGAACAGAGTAACGCCTTAAGCAAGATGACATGATGTAGATGGACAATCTCATATCTACGATAAAATCCCATCTTGTTACCCTTGATGGCAACAACACGATGTGTGCCTTCCTGCCCTTTCTGTCACTGGGAAAGGTCACCACACGGTATGAAACCAAAACCAAGCACTTCTCCCATTGCAAGAATCATAGATCTTGTTGGCCAAACAAAACCCAAGACTCGGAGAGACTTAAAAGGATATTAAATCATGCATATAAGAAATCAGCAAAGACTCAAATATATATCATAGATAATCTGATCACAAATCCACAATTCATCGGATCTCGAATAACACACCGCCAAAGAGGATTACATCGGATAGATCTCCATGAAGATCATGGAGAACTTTGTATTGAAGATCCAAGAGAGAGAAGAAGCCATCTAGCTACTAACTACGGACCCATAGGTCTGAAGTGAACTACTCACGAGTCATTGGAGGGGCGATGATGTTGATGTAGAAGCCCTCCAACTCCAAAGTCCCCTCCGGCAGGGCACCGGGAAGGGTTTCCAGATGAGATCTCGCGGAAACGGAAGCTTGCGGCGGTGGAAAAGTGTTTTCATGGATCCCCTGATTTTTTCTGGATTTTTAGGGAATTTATAGGCCAAAGACCTAGGGCAGGGGAGTGCCAAGGGGCACAAGCTTGGTTGTCGCGACCTCCCCCTTGGTCGCGGCAACAGGGCTAGCGGGCCCCTTGTGGGCCCACTTGCTTGGCCCTCAAGCCTCCCGATCTTCTTTCGTTCTGGAAAATATTATTTTGGGGATTTTATTCCGTTTGGACTCCGTTCCAAAATCATCGCTGAAAAGAGTCAAAAACACAGAAAAAACAGGAACTGGCGCTTGGCACTGAATTAATAAGTTAGTCCCAAAAAAGATATAAAAGGTAAACAAAACAACCAAAGTTGACAAGATAACAGCGTGAAACCATCAAAAATTATAGATACGTTTGAGGCGTATCAGCATCCAAAGAGGATATAATAAAAACTTCCATAATTCAAGTGCATTGATTAGTAAGAGAAGTTTGATTCCCAACAATTAAGTTTTGAGACATGGATTTGGTGATATTAGAGTTATGTTAGTAGGGTGTTGTGAATCTAGAAATACTTGTGTTGAAGTTAGTGATTCCCGTAGCATGCACGTATGGTGAACCGCTATGTTAGGAAGTTGGAGCATAATTGATTTATTGATTGTCATCCTTTGTGTGGCGGTCGGGATCGCGCGATGGTTAACACCTACCAACCCTTCCCCTAGGAGTATGCGTTTAGCACTTTGTTTTGATTACTAATAAAAATTTTGCAATAAGTATATGAGTTCTTCATGACTAATGTGAGTCCATGGTATAGATGCACTTTCACCTTCCACCATTGCTAGCCTCTCTAGTGCCGCGCAAATTCGCTGCTGCACAAACCCACCATATACCTTCCTCAAAACAGCCACCATATCTACCTATTATGGCATTTTCATAGCCATTCCGAGATATATTGCCATGCAACTCCCACCGTTCCGTCTCATGACTTGTGCCGTCACTTTCATATTGCCATTGCATGATCGTAAGATAGCTAGCGAGATGTTTCAACGTCATACGCTAAGCTAGATCGTTGCACATCCCGGTACACTGCCGGAGGCATTTCCTATAGAGTCATCATTGTTCTAAGTATTGAGTTGTGAGTAAATAAAAGTGTGATGATCATCATTATTAGAGCATTGTCCCATGTGAGGAATAAAAAAAGGCCAAACATGCCGACCAAAAAAATGAAAAGAGGCCAAAGAGCCCAAACAAAAAAAAAGAGAAAAAGAGAGAAGGGACAATGCTACTATATTTTTCCACACTTGTGCTTCAAAATAGCACCATGTTCGTCATGATAGAGAGTCTCTTGTTTTGACACTTCGATATACTAGTGGGAATTTTCATCATGTAACTTGGCTTGTGTATTCCAATGATGAGCTTCCTCAAAATTGCCCTAGGTCTTCGTGAGCAAGCAAGTTGGGTGCACACCCACTAGTTTTCCTTTTGAGCTTTCACACACTTATAGCTCGTGTGCATCCATTGCATGGCAATCCCTACTCATTTACATTGATATCTATTGATGGGCATTTCCATAGCCCATTAATACGCCAAGTCAATGTGACCGTCTCCTCCTTTTTTCCTCACAACCTCCACCACACTCTATTCCACCTATAGTGCTATATCCATGGCTCACGCTCATGTATTGCGTGAGAGTTGAAAAAGTTTGAGAAAGTAAGAGTGCGAAAACAATTACTTGGCCAATACCGGGGTTGTGCATGATTTAAATTCGTTGTGTGGGGATGATGGAGCATAGCCAGACTATATGATTTTGTAGGGATAACTTCCTTTGGCCTAGTTACTTTAAAAGTTCATGATCACTTTGCTAGTATGCTTGAAGTATTATTGTTTTCATGTCAATAGTAAACTATTGTTTTGAATCTTACGGATCTGAATATTCATGCCACAAGAAAAAAGTTACAAAGGACAAATATGTTAGGTAGCATTCCACATCAAAAAATCAGTCTTTATCACTTCCCTACTCGAGGACGAGCAGGAGTTAAGCTTGGGGATGCTTGATACGTCTCCAATGTATCTATAATTTTTTATGGTTCCATGCTATTATCTTGTCAACTTTGGATGTTTTGTATGCATGAATATGCTATTTCATATCTTTTTTGGGACTAACCTATTAACTCAGTGCCAAGTGCCAGTTTCTATTTTTTCTGTGTTTTTGATCTTTTTCAGAGGAGAATATTAAACGGAGTCCAAACGGAATAAAACCTGAGGAATGATTTTTTCCATAACAGAAGATACGCAGGAGACTTGCGAACCAAGGCAGGGGACCTCGGAGGAGGTCACAAGCCCCCTAGCCCCGGCCTGGGGGGCGGGCCTAGCAGGCTTATGGGCTCCCCATGGCTCCTCTGCCCTACTTCTTCCGCCTATAAATTCTCTAAAAATCCAAAACCACCAGAGAGGGCCACGAAAATACTTTTCCGCGGCCTCAAGCTTCTGTCTCCGCAAGATCCCATCTGGGGCACATTCTGGTGCCCCGTCGGAGGGGGATTCGGACACGGAGGGCTTCTTCATCAACACCATTGCCTCTCCGATGATGCGTGAGTAGTTCACCACAGACCTTCGGGTCCATAGCTAGTAGCTAGATGGCTTCTTCTCTCTCTTGGATCTTCAATACAAAGTTCTCCATGATCTTCATGGAGCTCTATCCGATGTAACTTTCTTTTGCGGTGTGTTTTTCGATATCCGATGAATTGTGGATTTATGATCAGATTATCTATGGATATTATTTGAGTCTCATGTGATCTCTTATATGCATGATTTCGTATCCTTGTAATTCTCTTCGAGTTGTGGGTTTCGTTTGGCCAACTTGATCTATAATTCTTGCAATGGGAGAAGTGCTTGGTTTTGGGTTCATACCGTGCGGTGTCCTCACCTAGTGACAGAAGGGGTAGCGAGGCACGCATCGTGTTGTTGCCATCAAGGGTAAAAAGATGGGGTTTATATCATATTGCATGAATCTATCCCTCTACATCATGTCATCTTGCTTAAGGCGTTACTCTGTTTGTTATGAACTCAATACACTAGATGCATGCTGGATAGCGGTCGATGTGTGGAGTAATAGTAGTAGATGCAGAAAGTATCGGTCTACTTGTCTCGGACATGATGCCTATATGTATGATCATTGCCTTAGATATCATCATGACTTTGCGCGATTCTATCAATTGCTCGACAGTAATTCGTTCACCCACCGTAATACTTGCTATCATGAGAGAAGCCTCTAGTGAACACTATGGCCCCCGGGTCTACTTCACATCATATTTTCAGATCTACACTTTTAATCTGTTGCACTTTCCACCTTCAGATCTCACCTTGCAAATAATCGTGGAGGGATTGACAACCCCTTTATAGCGTTGGGTGCAAGTTTGTTTGTTTTTGCGCAGGTACATTGGTGCCTCATCTTGATACTCCTACAGGATTGATACCTTCGTTCTCAAACTGAGGGAAATACTTATCGCTACTGTGCTGCATCACCCTTTCCTCTTCAAGGGAAAAACCAACGCAAGCTCAAGAGGTAGCACGGTCTCAGAAAGGGCTAGTGAGATACGAGTTTATCATATTGTATTATGATTGTTTTGATAAAATTGTTGTCATCCGAGACTTATTATTATTGCTTGCTAGTTGATTATGCCATTGATATAATTAAATATGAGACCTAAATATTATTGTGAATATGGTTAGTCTATAATCTGAGCAGAAAATCTAAACATAAGTTATACGTATTTACAACAACAAGATCAAACAGAGTTTGTAAAAGTTTTTCTTTATCACTTTCAGTTTATCAACTGAATTGCTTGAGAGCAAGCAAAGGTTTAAGCTTGGGGGAATTGATACGTCTCCAACGTATCTACTTTTCCCAACTCTTTTTCCCTTATTTTGGACTCTAATTTGCATGATTTGAATGGAACTAACCCGGACTCACGTTGTTTTCACCAAAATTTCCTTGGTGTTATTTTTTTGCAGAAATAAAAGTTCTCGGATTGACCTGAAAATTTACGAAGAATATTTGTGGATTTAATAAAAATATACCGGCGAAAGAATCTACCAGAGAGGGGCCACCTCCACGCCAGAAGCATGCAAGGCACACACCCCCCCCCCTAGGTCGCGCCCCCTAGCTTGTGGGGCCCGTGAATCTCCACCGACCTAGTTTCCACTCCTATATATTCCTATCTACAGAGAAAAAAATCAGAAAGAAGAGTTCATCGTGTTTTACAATATGGAGCTACCGCCACCTCCTGTTCTTCCTCGGGAGGGCACATCTGGAGTCTGATTTGGGCTCCGCAGAGGGGAAATCGACGTCGTCGTCCTCACCAACCATCCTTCATCACCAATTTCGTGATGCTCTCCATCGTTCGTGAGTAATTCCATCATAGGCTTGCTGGACGGTGATGGGTTGGATGAGATCTATAATGTAATCGAGTTAGTTTTGTTAGGGTTTGATCCCTAGTATCCATTATGTTCTAAGATTGATGTTGCTATGACTTTGTTATGCTTAATGCTTGTCACTAGGGCCCGAGTGCCATGATTTCAGATCTGAACCTATTATGTTTTCATGAATATATATGTGTTCTTGATCCTATCTTGCAAGTTATAGACACCTATTACGAGTTATGATCCGCATCCCCAGGGTGACAATAACTGGGATTCTTTCCGGTGATTGCCGTAGTTTGAGGAGTTCATGTATTCGCTAAGTGCTAATGCTTTGGTCCGGTCCTCTATTAAAAGGAAGCCTTAATGTCCCTTAGTTTCCATTAGGACCCCGCTGCCACAGGAGGGTAGGACAAAATATGTCATGCAAGTTCTTTTTCATAAGCACGTATGACTATATATGGAATACATGCGTACATTACATTGATGAATTGGAGCTAGTTCTGTATCACCCTATGTTATGACTATTGCATGATGAATGACATCCAACATAATTATCCATCACTAATCCATTGCCTACGATCTTTCCACATATTGGTCTTTGCTAAGTTACTTTTCCGTTGCTATTGTTACAATCACCACAAAACTGCTACTATTATGTCTGCCACCGTTATCGTTACTTCCATACTACTTTGCTACTAAATACTTTGCTGCAGATATTAAGTTTTTCATGTGTGGTTGTATTGACAACTCAGCTGCTAATACTCGAGAATATTCTTTGGCTCCCCTTGTGTCGAATCAATAAATTTGGGTTGAATAATCTACCCTCGAAAACTGTTGTGATCCCCTATACTTGTGCGTTATCATGAGGTTGTTATACTATCCGATGAATGGATTATTTCTGCAACCCGACGAGTCCAATGATGGGCTGGCTCGCGCGTGCGCTGCATGTAGTGCTGGAGATCCACAATTGTCATCGGGCGCTTGCACGTTCCTTGAAAAATCTTGATGAAACGTTCCTTTAGCTCTACCAAAATGTTGATGGAGTTAGGTGGAAGATTTTTAAACCAAGTTCGGGTTGGGCCTTCTAATATGATCATAAGATACTTTGCACATACCGCATCGCTGGCATCGAGCATGTCCATGGCTAGCTCATAACTTTCAATCCATGCCACCGGCTCGAGATCTCCTCTATAGTTTGGCACCTTGCGAGGTCCTTTGAAGTCTTTAGGCATGGGCTCGCTGAGAAGAGCCGGAGATAAGCATGGAACATCGATCATCATGGTGCTACTTCTGGCTCCATGTGTTGCTGACTAGGGTTCCGTTACATGCGGTTGAGCCGCCTGCCTCATGGCAGCTTCTTCCTCCACCTGGCGGGCGGCTCTTGTTGCGTCCACCAAGTCTTGGGCATTCTATAAACCTGGACGGGTTGAGGAAACCCGAGGCTGTTGTCATCGCACGTTACTAGAAACAACCGGCGAATCCCCATGGCGGTTGACATAAGGTGTAGAGTGCATTCGACCTCGACTGTATGAGTATTGCACCTGTTGGGCCACTGCCATCTTCAGCATCTCAATGGCGTTCCTAGCTTCAATTTCTACCGAGGTGTGTCTGTGTATAGGGAGTGCCTCCATGTGACGCGTCGCAGCCAACATATTGTCAACGGGGTTGGGAAAATGATCATGCGGTGTGTGAAAATGCTATGGCGATCCCAGAGCCGGTTGTGCCTGAGTCGGCTGTCCCTGATCATGCGGTGGGTTTTGTGCAGCGCGAGGGATGCGTGGACTAGTGAGTAGGCGTGTCAGTTTTATCTCTGGTGGTAACCAAGATTGATGCCTCCTCAGGTGAACCGCCTCATTGGTTTGTTGTCGAAGTCCAAGCTGCCATGCCTCTACCCGTAGACAATCCGACTCATCACGGATTCGAACTTGCGTCTCTACCATCCGAATTATTTCGACATCGATCTCTTTCTGAACCTTGATCATCTCTACGCTGAGTTTTGCTAGTTTTGCATTACGTTCTTCCTGGTTCTCCTCGGTGACTGTATCCTCCAAGAGTTTAGTCATCACGTCCACGAGGTCATTCATGGCTTGAGCCAGCGTTTTACTCTACCCGCCAGCCTCATTGGTAGCTCCTGCCGCAGCATGATCTGGTGCAAGCGCAGCTCGAGCCATGTAAATAGTGACTTGCCAAGGCGGGTCATCTCATCCCTGGTAGCTTCTTCCTTCGGAGCTTCCCCAAGCTCGTTGTTGAGGGGAAAGATGGATTCGGTGTCTCCCGTGGAGGACTCACCATCATGGTTGTGATTGTCGAGGATGTCCTCACCGCTTGATGGTTCATCCGCAAGGCTGAGTCCCTGGGTGAATCCAATAAACACGTGACGACTACCTGTTTGGAAATGACCGCGTTGGTCATGCCGAGTCGGCTCTTTAATGATGGTGTAGATGTACGACCCAGGCGTCGTTGCGAAGATCTGGCCGAAAGGATCTACGAATTAGTTTCCGCTAAGCTGGCCTTAAAGCCCTAACCTGCGTTGTTGATGTAGCGATTGTTGCGACGACTCTTGATCATCATGGACACCACGCAACTCACAAATCCCGGAAGGGTTCCCTTCGAGAACTCAACTCCACCTTTCGATTGCCCCACGGTAGGCGCCAACTGTCGTGATTTTTTTATGGCAGATGTCCTCGCGAAGGGACTTAGTGGTGAGGCCATCGCCGCGGTGTGGCGACTCGAAGGGGTTGATTGAGAAACGAGAGGCGGATTTACCCAGGTTCAGCCCCTTCAATGGAGGTAAAAGCCTATGTCCTGCTTTCTGTTTGTATTGATGGGAATCTTGATTACAAGGGTGCGCAATCGCTAACCTAGCTCTCGAGGGTTTCTTACTTGATCTTTCTAACTTGATGACTCTCCTTTATATAAGTAGAGGCCCTAAGTTTACAACAGTGTCCGGGTTGAATAAACACTCGTGGCCTACTACAAATCCACCTTATCTTTCTTCCTGAGTCAGGAAAGCTTCTGGCGTCTCTTGCCTTGTATGTCTTTGAACCACCGCCTTCTAGTGATGGGCTGCTTGGTGGCTTGTCGACTAAGTTCCCCGGCCCATCTTCTCATCTTGTCTTTGCGGCTTGACCCGCCTCCATAAGGCGGGTTAAATCATGGGGTTATATCCCCGACACCTGTCGAGGCCCTCGAGCCAAAATAAGGATAGGGTCGCATCTTGGGTGTTACAAGGCCTAAAGGAGGGAGACTCTCTCCCCTATCTTCCGGTGGCGCCAGAGTGCCGCTGGGGGAACCATCGCCGCGGTGATCATCTTCATCAACATCACCGTCTTCATCGCCTTCCTCATGTATTTTCAGCGGTCCACTCTCCCGCACCCCAGTGTAATCCCCTACTTGAACATGGTGTTTCATGCCACATAGTATTAATCAATGATTGATTGCTATCCTATGATGTTTGAGTAGATCAATGTTGTCGTTTGGGTTGAGTGATGATCTTGATTGGTTTGAGTGTGTGTTTTATTTTGGTGTTGTCCTAAGGTGCTTTCCATGAGGCGCACACGTGAAAGATCCACACTGGAGGGTGTTGCAATATGTTCATGAATCTCTTATAGTGGATGACGAGAGTGACAAAAACTTACACCCGAGTAAGAGAGTTGTGCGTGTATGGGAGTAAAGAGGATTTGATACTTAATGCTATGGTTGGGTTTTACCTTAATGATTTATAGTAGTTGCAGATGCTTGCTAGAGGTCGAATCATAACTTCATATGATCCAAGTACGAAAAGTATGTTAGCTCATGCCTCTTCCTCATATAAAATTGCAAGAATGATTACCGATCTCATCATCAACTACATAGGATGATTCCGCACACCATACAATCATTATTCCACACTTGCTATTTGTAATATATTGTAATATATTCTAACTCTATATAATGGATCAACTATTTTCATATTTTAGCTCTCCAATATCATGCAAAGCTATCCTCTTTATACCCACAACGCAATTTTATTTCTCGTTACTAGATAGAAGCAAACACTTGGTGTACGTAGAGTCATATCGGTGGTAGATAGGACTTGAGATAATATTAGTCTTACCTTTAGCTCCTTGTGGGTTCGACACCCTATACTTACCACTTCCATCTTTGTAAAGTGCTACGATGATTCCTTACACTTGTGGATTATCAAAGGGCCATGTGGCCAATATAGCAGCAGCATCGGGAGGACCATCCCACGCTACGACTACCATATACGTGCAGTATTGGTCGCGTACCCACACTACTACTAACTAATAGTGGCGGTGTACACACATCCCACGTTATTACGAGTGATCTACCTATACGCATTTTCCTAGTAGTGTCTTGTTCATGAGGAGTACATATTTGCAGGTTAAGATGACGGTGATGGTGAACATCTGGGTATGGACGTCATTGTTGTACACGCCACTACCTCCTCCTTCACACCGACCTCTTTGACTCCCTCAACGAGAACATGCCCATCACTCATTGTTTTCTCATGGCCAAAGGGATAAAAGAAAAGTCCAACTCTGCTAACCCATGTTCCACACTCCTAATGTCTCATGTGAGGTGTTGCAGGACGGGTGTGGGGCAAAAGAGAGTCAAACTCCTCGGGCATGGACTAAGTGAAGAGAGCCTCATGAGGGCATCACTTGAGAAAGGTGTATCATCTTATCAAATTCATTTTGCTAAAACCAATGATGCCTTGGAAACCACGCTTGAGAATAAAGATGTCCTTAAGGCCAAAAATGAAAAGCTTCTACTTGATCACACGAGACTTGACGAGGACCTACTACGAGACGATGCGAGATATAGCTCGTGAATAGTATATCTC
Organism: Hordeum vulgare subsp. vulgare; assembly: GCF_904849725.1. NCBI lineage: Eukaryota > Viridiplantae > Streptophyta > Magnoliopsida > Poales > Poaceae > Hordeum > Hordeum vulgare. The sequence goes on from NC_058522.1 coordinate 363,383,750, forward strand.
CCTATAAGGAGACTAGCATTCGTCACAACTTAAGGGCTCGCGCTTATCGGTCCGTTAGCGTTGTCGCTCGTTCTCGTTTTTTCTTTTTTCTTTTCTATTTTTCATCATTTTTATTTTCCAGATTTTACTGACTTTTTTGTTTTTCTTTCTTTGTTTCCTTTTTGTGTTTCTTTTTATGTTTTCATAGGTTTGCTTTGTTTTCTTTGTACATTAGTCGTATACACCGGGAACTATTTTTTAGACACGTTTTCAAATACACGATTAACATTTTTAACAACTTATATTTTTTACGGCAACTTCTTCCGTACACATGTTACATCTTTTTTGTTTACACTAGGAACATTCTTTTATATACACATTCAACATTTTAAAAATACATGGTTAAGAACTTTTTAAAACATATAATTTGCATGTCTACTTTATTCATAAACATTGCACATTTTTTGTATACATCAGGACCATTTTATATATACACGTTTAACGTTTTCCAAATTTAGGATTAACATATTTGAAAACATAAATTTTTATGTCTACTTTTCCCATAGACATTCTACATTTTCTGTATACATCAGGGACATTTTTATATACTTGTTTAACATTGTTCACATATATATATATATAATTTTTGAAAACTTGTAATTTTCAAATCTAGTTTTTCCGTACACACTGTACATTTTGTGAATACACCGGAATATATTTTTCTGTACACATTTAATATTTTTAAATGCATGGTTATCATTTTCCAAAAAAAACTGAAAACTTATATGTTTTCAATTTTTAATTTTCCCATGCGCATTGTACATTTTTTTATACGTCGAGAACATTTTTCTATACTCACTTAACAAATTGTGAATGCATGATCAACGTTTTTTAACTATTGTATACGGAGTAATTTCATGACAGACATATTTTGAATATTTTGATGTACAAACACAAGTAAAAAAATAGAGAATGCAAAAACAGAAAAGACAGGAGGAAAAAAGCACTGAGAAGTTGTTTGTCTCGGGAGGTGGGGAATGAGAATCTAAAGGTCGTGACACATAATTCATGGGAATCGTTTCCCACCCGCGCGTCGGCCGAACCGACGCGTCGGTCGCCCCCTGGCGCGCGTGGGCCTTTGCAACATTTTTGCCATCCGCGCGTTTCTTCGGTCAATGGATGCAACATTTTTCGTCTAAATATGTTGCAACCTGCGTCATTTTTGCTGCAAACGTTTTTTTACTATATTTATCACAGTAAAAAAACTGCATATACGTTTTGTTGCAACTCTAGTTCGTCGAATTTTTTGTTACAATCGATGTTTTTTTACTTTTTGCTACAACCGTGTTAATTTTTGCTACAACCGGCATCATGTTTTACTGCAACCATTTACTAAAAAGTTGCATACACGTCACGTAAATTTTTGTTACAACCGGCGTTTGACTTTTGCTACCACGTATCATCAGCTTCGTTTTTTTGCTACGATCACGTAGATATTTTTTTTGCTACAAATTTTGTTTTTTGTTGCAACCGTTGAAAAAATTGCTGCATGGCATTGAAATTTTGCTGCATATGGGGGAAAATGTTGCATGCGGATCCAACGGTGCGGACGACGCGGGGTTGGTGGATCCTGTGCCCCGCGCGCGGCCGGCCGAAAATCTGGGCCGGCGCGCCGGCGTAGATCACCCCACTTCATAATTCATTGTTTGAATGTTTTTTTTTGGGGGGGGTAAGGGAGTTGGGATGCAAGCGGAGTTAAGAGGTCAATTTCCATGTATCTTTTCCTTCTCATGCTAATTCATGCGGGAAGTTATTTTCTCTCATTATTAAAATATGTTTCAGCACACATCAAATATGGAATTGAGACTTAAAATCAACTTTCCATGCCTAATCCTTTACCAAACTCCCACATGTAAACTCTCATTCCTTTTTCCATTCTAGCTGAACACGGTGTGAAGGCTAGTGTCCGCGCTGAGCCGGCTCATTCGAGACGTTCTATTGTGTCGTTCCAAGCGAGGCATAAAAGCGGCTGATATAGCTGCCACGTGTGCTAAGAGCATCTCTAGCAAATTTTGTAAAAATCAACTCTTAAAAATGTATATACAAAACACTGTAAACTGCATTTAAGATGTGAAATTATCTCGGACAGAGCAGACTCTCGTAAATGAAACGGTATCCTATTGTAGCTTTTTTTTTCTTTTTTCCTCCCGACTCGGCAAGCCGTCTCCGGCCACGGCGTGCCTCGCCCTCGTACCCTGGCTCGCCCCGACGCCACCCGCCTTGTCCTAGCGCCGCCTATTTTGGGCCACGCATGCAGTGGAGGAGCCCTGCGGCTTCTTTCAACATGCGACGATGGATTTCAATAAGTTTCAGGTAGATTCCGGCCAGTTTCGCGACGATGCGTTTGCTCCGACGAGGTTTGACCAGTTTACATGTTAGAACTGTATACTATCTTTAAAACTGTACATATAAGATTTTTACGGATGGATTTACTGTGCCCTTTAAAAAATTATGAATCGAACAAGTTTTACGGGGTCTGCTTCGCATCATTTTTCTAACAAAAACTATAAACACGTCGTTTTTTTTACAGATTTAATCATTATATACTGAGTCTGTTAGAAACGGTCTAATAAAGGCTGCCACGTCGTTGACATGACTTATGGGGCTATTACTATGTTTATCTCCGGAACAAATATCAATGCGATTCGGATGCACAAACGAAGTAGGGCGAGACTACCTGCGACGTCTCGTCCATGGAACCGGACGCGGTGCCGCTGGCTCCACACCGTGCCGGCGGGAAGGCAGGGAGCGCAGCCACTCGCTGGCCGCCCGGGCGTCGTCTTGCGCACGACGGCAGTTCCGCAGCCCCACGCTTTCTCTCGAGTGAGATTGCGGTCCATCCGTCTCCTCTGGTACTTCTTGTGCTGTGTCGTCCTCCACTTGGCTAGCCCTGCTACCTTCCAAGCTAGCCGTCTTGGCAGGGTGGAGAAAGCGTATGCAAAAATAAGAATGGTCCGAGAACTTGAACGCATTTTACTTCCTCGAAACACTTGGTGTGATAATCAGCAACCACAGGGTTTTATGCGAAGATGTCAGCACGCACCAATTTAGTATGGTCTACTCTTCGTCGGTCATGTGCTCATTTCGTGTTTCATGTCCTGCTCTTCTTTGGGTATGGATGACATTTTAGTCCTAGTTGGACTCCGCCGCTTGATCATGAACGTCATCGGTGAAAGTGAGGTCGACAATTGACATGAACGGTCTGGCTTTATGGTTGTTTGCGGTCCGACATGGACGATGCAAAGTTGTCGACGTTGGCAACATTCTTGTGTGCCACGATCTCTTCGAACACGTGGTCGCACTCCGTCTAATTGATGCGGAGACGTCATCGATCGAAGCCTGATGCCCATCTACAATGTTAGATTTCCCGTGGCCATGGCCGCGACGACCTCCTCATATGTCTGCTCGTCAGTGTTCTGTCCCTCCACGAGTCGGTGTTGTTATAAGTTGTATTGTTACTCTTCCTACAACACCTGGAACGCAAAGACCGACGATGTTGACTGCTCCACCTCCTCCATGACGCCTCGAAGTATGCCTGCACCATGATGAACCTGACGACCAACGCGGGCACCTGCTCCTTGTCGGACGCCTCCTTCATCATCGGGTCCTCGACGGCCGAGCTCTCCTCCAGCGAGCTCGAAGGCAGTCTAACCTCTATGCATGCACAAGGTCCATGATCTTGTGACGGGCGAAATGCGTCAATTGAATGCTACATCATTCGGTCGACGTGCGGTAGTGGTTGGTCACGTTCATTCTGAATCGACATGAATGTGCGACGAGAGTAGATCGACTTCTGGAGCGAAAGATGTTGGAAATATGCCCCAGAGGTAATAATAAAATGATTATTATTATATTTTCTTGTTCATGATAATTGTCTATTGTTCATGCCATAATTGTATTAACCGGAAACCATAATACATGCGTGAATACATAGACCACACCATGTCCCTAGTGAGTAAGGATGACAATGGGTAGGGTATGGACAGGGTTGAGCAATACCATACCCATACCCGTATAGTTAATGGGTATAAAATTCTACCCATACATATACCCACGGGTATAAAACTTTACCCATACCCATACCCGACGATTAACTGTATCCATTGGGTATCCAGCGGGTAGAACAAATAGTACACAAGTTGTTCGCAATTTTACACTCACTGATAGCACATTTGATACAAAATTGAATTATCTTGGCTCGATAAGAGGTAGATGATTACATGACCATGATAAAAATTGAGAAATCACAACATACTCATAAGTTAATAGGAGTAGATGAGTCACATGACAAATTAATGATTAATTGGTGATAACATAACATTAGTTCACAAATGGGTAGGATATGGGTATACCCACAGGTACAAGGTTATACTCGTACCCTACCCATGATTTAACAGGTAAGGTATGGTGAAAGGATCGATATGGTTGACTAGAGGGGGGTGAATAGGCAACTACCAATTTTTAGCTTTTCTAAATTAATAAGGAGTAGCAATCATAAAGGTTCACTAACATGACACTAGGTGGACAACCTATATGATGCTACTTAGCAACGAGTAAAGAAGCACGTAAGAGATACTCTACAACACCAACAAATACAAAGTAAAGGTAAGAGATAACCACAAGTGAAACCGATGAAGACGAGGATGTGTTACCGAAGTTCCTTCCCTTTGACACGAAGTACGTCTTCGTTGGAGCGGTATGGAGGCACAATGCTCCCCAATAAGCCACTAGGGCCACCGTATTCTCCTCACGCCCTCGCACAATGCAAGGTGCCGCAATTCCACTATAGGTGCCCTTGAAGGCGGCGATCGAACCTTTACAAACAAGGTTGGGGCAATCTCCACACAAAGCTTGGAGGCTCCCAACAAGACCACGGAGCTTCACCACAATGGAATGTGGCTCCGAGGTGACGTCAACCGTCTAGGGTGCTCAAACACCCAAGAGTAACAAGATCTGCAAGGGATTAGTAGGGGGAATCAAAAATCCTTTGGTGGAAGTGTAGATCAAGGCCTTCTCAAGCAATCCCTAGAAAATCAACAAGGTTGATTGGCTAGGGAGAGAGATCGGGCTAAAATGAGCTTGTGGAGGGGTTGAAGGTAAGCTCTAGGAAGAAGAAGATGCCTTTATATAGTAGGGGGCAGATCCACCCGTTACCCACCTACCACATAAATGCACGAGCGGTACTACCGCTACCCAGAGCGGTACTACCGCTCAGCTTCTCACCAACCACGGTAGTACCGGGATACTACCGTGCCACCACCTCCGTGGAAAAGTATGCGAGAAAAAAACCCGTCGGTGCGGTAGTAAATTAATACTACTGCACTAAGGGCGGTAGTACCGCCCTTGGAGCGGTAGTAAAAAACTACTACCGTACTTCGGGCGGTAGTACCGCTCCTGGAGCGGTAGTAAATGTTTACTACCGCACCTGGGACGGTAGTACCGCTCCTGAGCGGTAGTAAAAATTTACTACCGATCTGAGAGCGGTACTACCGCTGGTACAGCGGTACTACCGCTTACCCTTTTTCGCATAGGCATAGAAAACACATTGGTGCTCCATTGAAGCCAAAATATGGGTGGGTGCATGAGGTGTGTGCGTGAGGATTCCACCCAAACCTTTCCGACGCGGACTCCCTCTTGATAAGAAGACTTTCCTATGACTGAAACTAGGAAGAGAAATGTAGAAGAAAATCCGTCTTCGAGAACCTCCGAGGGGCGTCGAGTCATCTTGTGCCTAGAAGAGAACATTCTGAAATGCTCAGGACACAAGATTAGTCCGCACAACAATTGTCATCAATCACGAAAACCACTTAGGAGAAATATACCCTAACAATCTCCCCCTTTTTGGTGGATTGATGACAATGTTGGATTTGCACAGAACAATAGAGAAAGGTATATGCAAACTCCAAAGATATCACAAGGGGACTAGTTTCCTCTGGATATGTGCATACCAACAACTAACCACAGAGAGAACACTCCCCCTATATTATATAGACTAAGCCATCCTTACTACATACGTACGAGAGATGAAGAATATTGAAGCATGGCAAAGCATGTGAGCAAAGGAATACTGGCACAAGATACTATGTCTCACAGGTTAATAACAATATGGATAAAACTGATAATACTGAGACAAAAGATAAGGAAGATAAAACATATATCTCACATCATGATAGGGTCTGACAACTCATAGTCTCAACCATAAAGCAAAAGCAACGAACGAAAGCAACAAAGTTTTATCAAACCAAATAACCAGAAAAACTAGAGAACGAGCAAATCCTACACTCTCTCCCCCTTTGGCATCGGAACACCAAAAAGGCAGAGAGGAGCCCTACGACCCAGGTGGTAGAAACATTAGTCGGTGTCCTCCTCATCACGATACTCCTCATCTGAGTCATCGTCGGTGTCCTCCTCAGATGCAGCCCACTGAAACCGGTGCTTCTCCATCCATTCAGCCTCGGGGGTGATCTCGTGCTCAGAACTGCTGGAGAAGGGCAGGTCAAGCTTCCTCATGATCAATTTGTCGTGCTGGCGACTCTCCTTCTGAGCAACATGGGTCCAGTACTCGCCCTTGGCCTGCATGCAGAACAAGGTCTTCATCCTATCCGTGAGCCATGTGGCCCATGATGGTTCCGCAGAGGCAGGCGTGTGGGAACCCTCACCCTGTCGGTGTGCCTCTGGAGGGGCCTCATCCTCAGCGCCAGGCAGATCTTCATCAGAATCCCTTGGGGCAGCAGGACGAGAGGAGGTGTTGGCCCATTTGTCCTTCTGACGCAGTTTGATGGGCTCATGGCGGACCCAATCAGGAGCAAGAAACTCAGCCCCGGGGAAAGTCTTGGTCCAAGTGGCCTTGATGAAGTAGAACAGGTAGGGGCCGTAGATTGGGACCTTACGGTTAATGACTGCAGAGTAGAGCTCAGTCCACATGACATGAGAAACATCAAGGGGCTGACACTGATGATGCTTCCCTTTCTGACACATGAGAAGCATGTCTACCAGGTAAGAGTGAACCTGGTCCTTTTTGCCAACCCTGGGAAACAACGTGTTGCGAAAAATCCGGTGCATCACATCCAAAAAGGGGTTCATGACATAGGATACCTCGCCAGCTGGGGCGTGCTTCACAGAGAGGTAAGGGTGCAGCTTCTCCTTTGTAGCAACTTGAGGCTTGGCATGGGGACGCAAGCCAACAGGAGTAGTGAGGCCCTCATCCCTGACCTGAAGAAGATCCATGAAATCTTTCCAGGTAGCAGTCAGCTGCACTCCATTGGTCAACCAAGTCATAGTACGAGCCTCATCATGGTGAAAGTGCACTGTAGCAAAGAAGTGAGCCACAATGGAAATATCAAAATCTTGATGAACCGAGATGAGGTCCGCAATCTGAAGTTGTTCCACCATAGCGATGGCCTCCCCAAAGTAAGACATGTCCTTCCTCAAGTGATCAAGATCAATCCATTGCACCAATACATATAGGTTCTTCTTCGATCTGAGAACGTCTTCATAGATCAAGAATTGATCGCGATTCCAAAACATTTCACCGCCAGGGAAAGTCTCCCTATTGTTGGCATAAGGGTTGAGCTTGCGACGGTGTTGGAACTCAGCAAGCGGCATGGTGTTCTAGTTGACTGAGGGCTTCTTCGGAGTAGGCTTCTTGAAAGTGCGCTTGGGGGCATTGGAGCCTTCAGATGGATCGGAGGAAGGTCGCTTGGAGCTGGCAGTGCGAGATGGGTTGGAACGTCGGGAACCACCACCTGGGACACGCAAACAACACACAAACACGAAAGAGAAGAGAAACAAGTCAATGCAAAGATCAAGAAGAACCGAAAAACCCATCTAACACAAGAGAGAAGTGTGTGTCCACAAAGGGGAGCGGTAGTACCGTAGATTTTACTACCGCTCTACGAGCGGTAGTACCGCTCCTTGAGTGGTAGTACCGCGCCACGAGGGGCGGTAGTACCGCACGGGGAGGCCTAATCACAGATCTATACATATTTGAAAGGAAAAACTTGTGAAGGAAGGTTTAAAGCCTCAGATCTGGATCCTATGCACTCCTAGACACACACACCTCCTATGCAAGGAATCATACTACCAAAAAGCTGCCACTAAATCCCAATCACGGTGCCATGTGACCATATGCCCTAACCCTAGATTGAATCAACAAGAAAGCATAAGGGCGCAGATGAGGGGCACTACCGGTGTCCATGGCGCGTGGGGAAGAGTCCCACCGGTCGGAATTGGAGGACGATGGTCGGATAGGGAGATCCGGCGATGCCTTAGGGCAGTTTTTGAGGAGAGGAGAGAGAGAGACAGAGAAGAACTCGGGGCTGAGGGGAAAAGAGAAAGGCCTCCCAGCCCTTTAAATAGCCCCCTGGTCGAGGCGGCGTGGTAGTACCGCAGTCATCGCGGTAGTACCGCTCCTCATGCGGTAGTACCGCGCCCATAGCGGTAGTAAAAAATTACTACCGTGCTGGGGGCGGTAGTACCGCTTGGTGAGCGGTAGTACCGCTCCCCCAGCGGTAGTAAAATTTTACTACCATGCTGGGGGCGGTAGTACCGTGCTCGAAGTCACAAAATAGCCACAAAATGAACTCTCTATTCCTTAGGTGGTGGAAAAAACTTGATCAAGCCAAGAGAAACAAAACACGGAAGCAAGAAGGAATTACCGAAAGAAAAGAAACAACACAGAGTCTCCAACGGAGAGGGCGGTGGCCGAGGCCACCTATGTTTGAGACAAATGGTATGACACCGCGAAGAATTATCCTTGGGTTCATGACCATATCTCGTCTTTGAAGCACAAGTGCCATTTGGTAATGGCCAAAGTGAAAGACTCGATCGATCTATGCATAATGGGGGGAGGGAAAGTTCATTGAGAGAACAACACTCCCCCTATGTCCATGCCTACATCTAGAGCAAGATGTAATGTAGAGTGAGGTGCAAAGTGCCTAGTTTCAATCCACATTACTTGAATCAATGATATTTAGCTCATTCCTTAACTCCCGGAACCTTGCTTCATCTAGGGGCTTAGTGAAAATATCTGCAAGTTGCTCTTCAGTGTTGATGAAGTGAATCTCAATATCACCTAGCTTGATATGTTCACGAATGAAGTGATGGCGAATATCAATGTGCTTGGTCTTGCTGTGTTGAACCGGATTGAGAGAAATCTTGATAGCACTTTGATTGTCACATAGAAGAGACACTTTGTCACAAGTGACATCGTAGTCCTTTAAAGTTTGCCTCATCCATAGCAACTGGGCACAACAACTTGCAGCTGCTACATACTCAGCTTCGGTGGAGGATAGTGAGACACAATTATGCTTCTTTGAAGACCAACTTACCAGTGAACGACCAAGGAATTGGCATCCTCCAGAGGTTGACTTCATATCCACACAGTCTCCTGCCCAATCTGAGTCAGAATAGCCCACTAGGTTAAAGTTTGCTCCTTTGGGATACCATAGACCAAAGTTTGGGGTATGAGCCAAATATCGAAAGATTAGTTTGACAGCCATGTAATGGCTTTCCTTTGGTGCATATTGAAACCATGCACAAATCCCTACACTCAACATGATATCTGGTCTAGATGCACAAAGATAAAGGAGGGATCCAATCATGGAGCGATATAACTTTTGATCCACTACTTTACCATTGGGATCACTGTCAAGCTTGCATCTTGTTGGCATGGGAAACTTGACCGGCTTGACATCCTCTAGCTCAAACCTCTTGAGCATGTCTTGAGTGTACTTGGCTTGTTTAATGAAGGTCCCTTCTAAGCCTTGTTTGATCTCGAACCCGAGGAAGAACTTCAACTCACCCATCATAGACATCTCAAATTTCTCGGTCATCAGTGCAGCAAATTCTTCATTGAAAGATTTGTTAGGAGAACCAAAAATGATATCATCAACATATAGTTGGCATATGAACAAATCCCTTTGACCCTCTTAGTAAAAAGAGTGGGATCAATCTCCCCAATTTCAAACCCACGATCTTGTAACAACTCAGTAAGATACTCATACCACGCACGTGGGGCTTGTTTAAGGCCATAGATTGCCTTATTGAGTTTGTACACATGATTGGGGAGCTTGGGATGTTCGAACCCCGGGGGTTGTTTGACATAGACCAACTCATTTAAAGGACCATTAAGAAAGGCACTTTTCACATCCATTTGTTGTAAGTTGAAATTATGATGAGAAGCAAATGCAAGCAGCATGCGAATAGATTCTAGACGAGCAACAGGGGCAAAGGTTTCACCGTAGTCGATACCCTCGACTTGGGAGTAGCCTTGAGCCACCAATCTTGCCTTGTTTCGAATCACAATCCCATTGGCATCTTGCTTGTTTTTGAAGATCCATTTGGTCCCGATGACATTGTGTTCCTCCTTTGGCCTTGGCACTAAATCCCAGACTTGATTACGCTCGAAATTGTTGAGTTCTTCATGCATGGCCATAAGCCAATCCTCATCATCGAGCGCTTCCTCCTGTTGAGGTTCACAATACGAAACAAACGTGTGATGCTCACAATAATTCCAAATTTGTTGACGAGTGGATACTCCCCTTTTCAAACTACCAAGTACATTATTCATAAGATGTGACTTGACTCTTAGCTTGTTCGCAATCTTGGCTGCGCGACTCCAAGAGTTCTTCATTGGATAACTGGGGAACATCGACTTGATTGCTTTGCTTGCCCTTGCGTTTTGATCCTCCCTTGGCACCAGTAGCCTTTTTAGGCGCCGCAGAAGGAAATTGAGAGACAACATCCTGATCAACTTGATCTTTGACTTGAGCAGGTTCACTAGTTTGTCCTTGTTCTTGTGGTTGCTCTTGATCTTGATCTTGTGCTTCTATTTGGTCTGGATCATGTGGTTGCACTTGATCTTGATCTTGAGCAGGTTCGGAACCTTGGGTGAGTGCTTGTACCTCATGGGACACGTCACCATCTTTAGGCAATTGATCTTGTTCTTGAGTTTGTTCAACTTGTTGAGGGTCTTCTCTTTGTTCATCGAAAGCGTGTGGGACTTGTGAGGATGATGGCTCCACTTGAGTAGAGCATTGTCCTTCTCCTTCGGCCACAAGGGGTTCCTCAATGGGGAGTATTTGACCAATCCCCATTCTTCTTATGGCTTGGGGAGGAATTTCATCACCTACATCACAAAGACCACTTTGCTGCACTTGGGAGCCATTATTTTCATCAAACTCCACGTTACACGTCTCCTCAATGAGTCCGGTGGACTTGTTGAGGACACAGTAAGCATGAGAGTTTGTAGCATAACCAACAAAGATGCCCTCATGTGCTCTAGAATCAAATTTAGCTAAACGTGCACCTTTCTTGAGAATAAAACACTTACACCCGAATACCCGGAAGTACTTGAGATTCGGTTTGTTTCCGGTGAGAATCTCATATGGGGTCTTGTTCAAGCCTTTGCGGATATAGAGCCGAAACGCATGACATGTTGTGTTGATGCCTTTGGCCCAAAAGTTATATGGAGATTGGAATTCCGCCATCATTGTTCTTGCAGCGTCCATCAGTGTCCGGCTCTTCCTTTCCGCCACACCATTTTGTTGAGGGGTATATGGTGCCGAATATTGATGTTTTATTCCCTCATCACCTAGAAACTCATCCAAGGTGTAGTTCTTGAACTCGGAGCCGTTGTCACTTCTGATCATCAAAATCTTTGCTTCATGTTGACGTTGAGCTTCATTAGCAAAGTTGATAACAATTTGTTGAGTCTCACTCTTCCTCTTGAAGAAATATACCCAGGTGTATCTTGAGTAATCATCAACAATCACCAAGTAGTACTTTTTGCCCCCAAGACTATCAAATGATGGGGGACCTAAGAGATCCATATGAAGGAGCTCCAACGATCTCTTAGTGTAAATGAGAGTCGTTGGACGATGAGCAGTTTCATGGATCTTTCCTTCAATGCAGGCACTGCAAGCACGATCGCTGGCAAAACTCACATTTGTTAGTCCACGAATATGGTCCCCTTTGAGGAGACTTTGCAAAGATGTCATATTGACATGAGCTAGTCGGCGATGCCAAAGCCAGCCCACATCAACTTTAGCCATTAGACACGTCGCAGTCTTAGTGGGTCGCTTTGAAAAGTTCACCACATAGAGACCATTTTAGACATATCCAACATAGGCTACTTTAAGAGTCTTGCTCCACAAAAGGACCACAATATCAAGATTAAATAATGTGGAAATCCCATAATTGCAAGTTGACAAACCGAAAGTAAATTATAAGCAAGGGACTCAACAAGCATGACCTTCTCAATAGATAACTCTTGAGAGATGACCACCTTACCAAATCCCAATACCTTTGACGATGATGCATCGGCGAATTGGACATGGGTGGGCATAGACCGGGAAGGATGCACATCCACCACTAAATCCTTGCTTCCGGTCATATGATTTGTTGCTCCACTATCGAGCAACCATGACACCCCACCGGAAGCAAACTCCTGCAATAGATCAAGGCTTGGTTTTAGGTACCCATTTTTGAATAGGTCCTTTAATGTTAGAGACAAGGGTCTTAGGAACCCAAATAGCACATTCAATGTACTCATAGTAAGAACCAACAAATCTGGCATAAACATACCCATCACTAGCACGACATAAAACATAGGAAGGATTTAGTTTGCCGGCTGTGTTGGTAGGAATGGTTTTGCCCTTCTTGATGCTCCCATTTTCCACCTTGTTCCTGTTCACCTCCTGAGTCCCTTCGCCCTCTTTGACAAAGATGTCCATGAGGGTGGGGGGTCGGTTGTTCTTGTTCTTCCTTTTTCTTTTAGACTTGGATGTAAGTCCAAGCCCCTCCTTTCCTACCACACCCTTTTGATTGCTCAAAAGGTCGTTCAGGCTCTTCTTGCCTTGGATGCATGACACAAGGCCCTTCTCAAGTTTATCCTTCAACTTGGCATTTTCCTCCACAAGATGTACATGCTCACAACAAGGGTTAGTTGTACAAGCATTATCAATTAAAACAAAAGGAGGACAAGTAGAGATTTCCTTGGTAAGCTTTGCTTGGAGTTGATCATGAGACTCTTTCAGGGAGAAATGACTACCTTTCAAGACCTTGTGAGCCTTGTCAAGTGTGTCAAATTCCATTTTGAGTCTGCCATGGTCAACCCCAAGAGCATCCTTTTCATACTTAAGCATACGAGTAAGAACAGTAGCATGATCTAGTTTCTTTTGCAATTTAGCGCAGTCATCGTTGTATGACTCCTCAGGAGCCAAAAGAAGAGTGCGCTCCTTTTCTAGTGCAATAGAAAGTTCAGCAATCTCATCGGCATAGTCACGACTATGACCTTGCATCTCGGAGATGGTCTCCTCATGAGACTCGATGAGGTCATTAGCCTCACCCAGTTGTTCCAAAAGGGCAACAAAGTGCCTCTTGGTTTCTCCTTTGATAGTACACAGAAATTTGTCAAGATCATGCTCATTAAGTTCCACAACATCACTATCATCAACACAATTCAACAATGAGGGAGCACTAGTGATGTTGGTCTTAATGGTGGGTGTTACCTGATTGATACCTTTGGCCATGAGGCACTTGGCGATGTGATTATCGTTGGGGGCTTTGAAGAGAGACACATTCTTGGGAGAAGGGGTGGCGATAGCGACAGTCGCAGTTGCCACCATATCATCATCATCATCATCATCGGAGGGGTACTCTTCAAGCGCCACCATACCCTTTGGATGGGGTTTCTTGACAAAGTTGTTCTTGCTTGGGAATGACTTTGTTTTGTCTTTGCGAATGAGCTTGCCTCCGTTGTCTTCCCTCTTCTCATAGGGACATTCCACCACGAAGTGGCTCACATTACCGCAGTTATAGCATGTCCTCACTCGTTGCTTGGGTTTGAACCCACTTGAGTTGTTCTTGGTGAAGTTGGGTCTTGAGTTCCTCTTGTTGCCCCAGAATTGCCTTGACGCAAGAGCCATGTGCTCGTGATAAGCATACTTAGTGTCTTCAGGGCAGCTCTCCTCTTCCTCATCCTCCTCTTCTTCTTCAGAAGCAGCCTTTGCCTTCAAAGCAAGGTTAGGTGAAGCTGTCTTTGACCGAACTCGAGCAAGTGCATTGTCAGCGGTCTCGTTCATGATTGACATTGCAATGAATTCATCCAGCACCTCACTGGAAGACAAGGAGTGGAAATCTGGTCGTTGGCGAATGACTGATGACATGGCTTTGTTGAAAGGCATGATGGCCTTGAGAAACTTGCGCTTGACCCATGTGTCATCCACATCCTTGCTCCCATGATCCTTGAGAGCAACAGCAATAGTAGTCACCCTCCGATAGAGATCACGAGGGTCCTCATATTCCTTCATTACAAACTCATCGGCCTTATCAAGTACCACTTCATAGTTTGACCGTTGAATGCTTGAGCTTCCCTTGTATAGCACCATAATGTGCTCCCAACAGTCCTTAGCCAGAGTAAAGGGGCGCAAGTGAGGAAGATCTTTAGGCGGTACTGCGGACTGTAGAATAAACAATGCGGAGTGATTATATTGATTGTTCGCTTCTTCTCTTGGAGTGAGGTTGCTTGGGTCATGAGGATAGTAGCCTTGCTCGATGATTCTCCATAAATTTGTTGAGCTGTGATTCAAATGAGACTTAATAGAAAACACCCAGTTAGCAAAATCACCTTAATAAGCTTAGGAGGAGGACCAATAGGGTTAAGACGCGGTGTGGGAACAGATCCTCCATAGACCATGGGAGGTGGAACTGAGGCATAGGTTCCAGTCCCATCCTTTTCGAGAGAAGAGGAAGGTCGCATACCTTTAGCCGCTTCCTTAGAGGAATTGGCCTCCGAATCGGTGTTGGTGGGTTTAACCACCAACGCAGGTTTGGGTGAACTTTTAATTCCCTCAATTAACTCTTTAAGCATGGTCTTGACTTCGTTCGTCAAGGACGTCTTGAGGGAGGCCATAGCCGTATTCAAGTCGTCCCTTGTGACCGAAGTCAAGTCCATGGCCTCGGGTTGCCCATGGGGAACTCCCTCTTCGCCTTCCATACTCTTCGGGTGGTGAAACCCTTAATAAAGAGACGTGGCTCTGATACCAATTGAAAGGATCGATATGGTTGACTAGAGGGGGGGTGAATAGGCAACTACCAATTTTTAGCTTTTCTAAATTAATAAGGAGTAGCAATCATAAAGGTTCACTAACATGACACTAGGTGGACAACCTATATGATGCTACTTAGCAACGAGTAAAGAAGCACGTAAGAGATACTCTACAACACCAACAAATACAAAGTAAAGGTAAGAGATAACCACAAGTGGAACCGATGAAGACGAGGACGTGTTACCGAAGTTCCTTCCCTTTGACAGGAAGTACGTCTCCGTTGGAGCGGTGTGGAGGCACAATGCTCCCAATAAGCCACTAGGGCCACCGTATTCTCCTCACGCCCTCGCACAATGCAAGGTGTCGCGATTCCACTATAGGTGCCCTTGAAGGCGGCGACCGAACCTTTACAAACAAGGTTGGGGCAATCTCCACACAAAGCTTGGAGGCTCCCAACAAGACCACGGAGCTTCACCACAATGGAATGTGGCTCCGAGGTGACCTCAACCGTCTAGGGTGCTCAAACCCCAAGAGTAACAAGATCCGCAAGGGATTAGTAGGGGGAATCAAATATCCTTTGGTGGAAGTGTAGATCAAGGCCTTCTCAAGCAATCCCTAGAAAATCAACAAGGTTGATTGGCTAGGGAGAGAGATCGGGCTAAGATGAGCTTGTGGAGCAACAATGGAGCTTAGAGGGGTTGAAGGTAAGCTCTAGGAAGAAGAAGATGCCTTTATATAGTAGGGGGGCAGATCCACCCGTTACCCACCTACCACATAAATGCACGAGCGGTACTACCTCTCCTGGAGCGGTACTACCGCTCAGCTTCTCACCAACCATGGTAGTACCGGGATACTACCGTGCCACCACCTCCGTGGAAAAGTATGCGAGAAAAAAACCCGTCGGTGCGGTAGTAAATTAATACTACCGCACTGAGGGTGGTAGTACCGCCCTTGGAGCGGTAGTAAAAAACTACTACCGTACTTCGGGCGGTAGTACTGCTCCTGGAGCGGTAGTAAAAGTTTACTACCGCACCTGGGACGGTAGTACCGCTCCTGGAGCGCTAGTAAAAATTTACTACTGCTCTGAGAGCGGTACTACCGCTGTGCCAGCGGTACTACCGCTTACCCTTTTTCGCATAGGCATAGAAAACACATTGGTGCTCCATTGAAGCCAAAATATGGGTGGGTGCATGAGGTGTGCGCGTGAGGATTCGACCCAAACCTTTCCGACGCGGACCCCCTCTTGATAAGAAGACTTTCCTATGCCTCAAACTAGGAAGATAAATGTAGAAGAAAATCCGTCTTCGAGAACCTCCGAGGGGCGTCGAGTCATCTTGTGCCTATAAGAGAATATTCTGAAATGCTCAGGACACAAGATTAGTCCGCACAACAATTTTCATCAATCACTAAAACCACTTAGGAGAAATATGCCCTAACATATGGGTACTACCCATGGGTATAAAAGTGTGCCCATACCCTGCCCATGCGGGTACGGTACCCGCGGGTACCCATACCCGTGGGTAAAATTGCCATCCTTACTAGTGAGCCTCTAGTTGACTAGCTCGTTGATCAATAGACGGTCATGGTTTTCTGACCATAGATATTGGATGTCGTTGATAACGGGATCACATCATTAGAAGAATGATGTAATGGACAATATCCAATCCTAAGCATAGCACAAGATCGTGTAGTTCGTCTGCTAGAGCTTTTCTAATGTCAAGTATCATTTCCTTAGACCATGAGATTGCGCAACTCCCGGATACCGTAGGAATTCTTTGGATGTATCAAACGTCACAGCGTAACTGGGTGACTATAAAGGTGCACTACAGGTATCTTCGAAAGTGTCTGTTGGGTACGAATCGAGATTGGGATTTGTCGCTTCGTATGACGAAGAGGTATCTCTGGGCCCACTCGGTAATACAACATCATAATGAGCTCAATGTGACTAAGGAGTTAGCCACGGGATCATGTGTTACGGAACGAGTAAAGAGACTTGTCGATAACGAGATTGAACAAGGTATAGGGATACCGACAATCAAATCTCGGGCAAGTATCATATCGATAGACAAAGGGAATTGTATACGGGATTAAGTAAATCCTCGACATCGTGGTTCATCCGATGAGATCATCGTGGAACATGTGGGAGCCAATATGGGTATCTAGATCCCGCTATTGGTTATTGGCCGGAGAGGTGTCTCGGTCATGTCTGCATGGTTCCCGAACCCATAGGGTCTACACATTTAAGGTTCGGTGACACTAGAGTTGTAATGGGAATTTTATGTGGTTATCAAAAGTTGCTTGGAGCCCCGGATGAGATCCCGGACGTCACGAGGAGTTCCAAAATAGCCCGGAGGTGGCGCAAGGGGGGAGTGAGGAGGGAGAGAGGGAGAGAGTGATGGGCGTGTGTGGGAAGATGATAAGTCCACGGGGGCATTAATTAGCGGTAGCGCGGGTCCGAGAATGGCGCTACTGCTACAGCTTTAGCAATAGTGTTGCTCTCTAACAACCGCTACTACTACAGGTCGCCCGAGTCGGCCGCGATGGGACCGATTAGCAGCAGCGCGTGTTGAACATCCAGCGCTATTGCTAATTGGATACCTACAACGCTTGTCACCGCCCGCGCTACTACTATCTATCAGTAGAGTTATCCTTTTAACCGACGCTACTGCTAAAATCCTATCTATAAGCATTCTCCTAGTAGTGACGACAAACAGGTCGTTGCCGCACATCTTGCAGGCCGCCACGCGCGATCACCCGACGGAGCATCGACCGAAGCTGCAATTGCTCGTGCAACGCCACCACCACATCAATAACGCCAGCATACCTCCCGCCCATGAGCAACCATGGCGACATCGTCATGTCACCGTCCCTCCCAAGGAGCAGCGCGCGGACCTCGTGTCGGCCCGTCGAAATCAACTAGAATCGCTCCGAATCGGGCCCGTCCGCTGGTAATTTAGCTAGAATTGGGACTGGAACAATGGATATCGATCGGAATGGAGACTATTCTGACACGTGGACATGAAACTTCCTTCTTCAGTGCTTGTAGTCATTGCTAGATGGTCTACGAATTTGAATGTAATTTTTATTATATTGTGCTTCTATGAGTGTCCTGAACATATGAGGGATTAGAGGCTCGTTTTAATAAGGTTTATATAAAGAAAATAGGGAAAATCTAAAGAGAAGCGTGCGTACATGAGCGATCCCGTGCAGCGGGCTCACACTGGATTTCGTCTCTATGACCAGAATTTAAACTTTTATCTCTTACACCGTTAATTCGACCGATGATCTGTTTTCGTTGTTGACTTTGTTTCGACAAAATCTTCAAAACTATATCCCATGTCGACATGTTTCGACAACTTTTTTTTTTCTCGTACTCATCACATTTGTTGCACTTACTTATCGTATTAGTAAGTACTTACTTGTCTGATAAAAAATAACTTAGTTGTCATATTTTTGAAAATTGCGTATAACTATGACATCTCGACATAATCAAACTGACAAATACAAATAACTTGTTTTAGGCAATTACACGTAAAAATATGACAAACTCAACATATTTAAAATTGGTGACCACAAGAAATCTTTTTTGATCATCGTTTGTAAATATGATAATTCGACATAGTTGAACTAACAAGCACATAAAATAATTTTCTGACAAAGTTGTATGTAAATATGACAAGTTGACATATTTTCAAATTAGCAAACACAACTCATGACATACTTTTATATCATGTATAATGAAAACTACTACAAGGCTTTGTACGAAACAACATTAAAAAGTGTCAATCAAGTTATTTTTTCAGGCCAGTAAGTGGTTAATAATATGACAACTCGATAAAAAAAGTGGCAGGTATGAACGGTAAAAAAATAGTTGATGAAACATGTCGATATGGGATCTAGTTTCGAAGAACTCGTCGCGAGAAAGTCAATGGTGAAAACGGATCATCGATTGAATTAACGTTTTGTAGATAAAACTTTTTAAATTTCAAACATCAAAGAAAATCTTACGTGTGGCGTTGTATTCATGCGAGAGGCCAAACCTAAAAAAGAGTACATCGAGCCCAGCTAGCCAACGTATTTGCAGATCGCATGCATTAATCGGCTCCAGCGGCAGTCACACCGTAACGCAAATATGCGGCGCGGCTGGCTAGTTAGGTCGAAGAAAATATGGGCCCGTTATTTTGAAGGATACGATGGTCCGGACAGTTTTTTTTTCGTTCAATCCCCTAAAAGAGTTATTTTACAGTTTTGAAAGGGGTCTGTTACAGATCCTCTAACAGTGTTAAACTATATATAAAAAATCCTGGTGCGCCTCATTTTCCTCTCCACTTCCTGGTGGAGTGGTGTCCTCTTCCCAGCCAAAGCCAGCTGAGCCGAAGCAGCAGTTGCGAATCAGAGAAGTCACCGGCCTCCCCTCCTCTCTCTTCTCCAGGCCCCGAGAAATCAAAAGCCCACGTGAGGTACCCCTTGCTTGCCAAACTCCCACTTCCCCGCATCCACTCATTTCGCCCCGCTGTTCCGCCGAACCCTTTTTCGTTTTTTCCGGAATCTGATGCTTGATTCCGCCGGCCCGCAGCGCCTTGGGTGAAACTGATTTACCGAAGGTGTGTTTTTTGGGATTCTGTATGTTCGCTGCATCTCTTTCTGGTAGATGCTCAGGCAATCTTGCTGGACGAAATTCATGATTTTGATAATTTGGCCGTTAACGGACCATATGTTCTTTTCTGCCCTTATATATATATATGTTTCTGATGAATTTCTTGACTAACTCATTGGGGACAATCTGTAGATGTTCCTTCTTTCCTAAGAACATCTGCTGAAAGAAAGTGTCTAGTCGATATGCAGTAACCATGTGGAACCAGGCCATTACTTATTTTGTTGGAAACTGGGAAGATCTTGTACTATAATTTACGGCCTTCTCGTTATTTTCTCTACCTTGTACTTGTGGTTAGAATGACATTTCATTGTGTTCCATATTTGTTTCATACTAATGGCAAGGTACTACAAACAGGGGCTTTTGATTGTCCAATGGCGATGATGGTGGCTGATCTTAGCTTCTCAGCGTCTATATCCAGTGCCAAGCTACCAAGGTATGGAAATGACTCTTCCTTAGCTAGGAGATCTTCGATGTTCCGAGCAGAAGCCCGGTCCACGGATTCTGAGAAATATACTACGAATGGCCGGTCGAGGAAGATGGTTCCGACAACTGAATTGATGAAGAACAAGGCTGGTGGCCGTGCAAGAACAGATACAGTTAATGGTTCTCTGAATGGAGCTGTCAATGGCTCGACCAAGGCAGTCATCAATGGTTCTACGAATGGCGTTGTCAACGGTTCGACCAGAGCAGTCATTAACGGTTCTCCTAAGGTGGCTGTTGCTGGGACCAGTTTGGTGAATGGCAGCAACGTGTCTGCTCTAGTTAAGACCCAGAAGCAAATGAGTGCTAGAGATGATCCCTTTGAAGAGGAGCTCAAGGTTTTGCCATCTGACGAGGGATTCAGTTGGGCAAAAGCTAACTACAACTCTGTGCAGAGGAGTATAGATATCTGGTCTTTTGTGCTTTCTCTTCGAATACGTATTTTATTCGACAATGCAAAATGGGCCTATCCAGGTGGATTCTCAGAGGAAAATCAGGTACATTAACAATGAAATAGCTAAGCAATTTGTTCAGTAATTCTATAAGTTCAGTCAAGTCAGGAAAGGAAAAATACTGTAAGCTGGCATTTCCTTGACAGCCCCAATGTGAAGGTGGTCTTAAAGTCATGTTGTTAGCACATGAGCATTTTGCTTTAGTAATGGTGCAAAACTGCATCAGATTTGACTGCTGAAATGGGTGTATTCCTGTTTTACTGCACATGTTGACTGGAGCCGCCTTTGAATCCGCAGAAAATCCGGAGGAGAAATACTGCTTCATGGTTAAGAGAACAAGTATTGCAGCTTGGCCCAACTTTTATCAAGCTTGGACAGCTATCCTCCACAAGATCTGATTTGTTCCCGAAAGAATTCGTTGATGAGCTTGCAAAATTACAGGTATTCATTTTTTATCCAGGCAATTTAGTTGAAGGTTTCCTTTCTTTATCTCCTCTCTTCAGTTAAACTAGGATTATTTCTTTCTCGCAAAGGATTATTCCTGTTTACTGGTTGTAGTAGTTTGTTACATGGTCTACTTCTTCTTTAACAAAATAGTAAATATGCACCACGTACCTTTTGCTTTTCTGCAGGACAGAGTACCTGCATTTTCTCCTGAGAAGGCAAAGGCTTTCATAGAGAAGGAAATGGGGTGTTCAGTTGATGTTGCGTTCAAAGAATTTGAGGACCGTCCAATAGCTGCTGCTAGTCTTGGTCAGGTGCTTAGTTCCTACATTATCCAGCATACACATTTTCCCTACCCATTGACAATTCAGGCAGTGTCATATTATATCATTATTTTCTTAAGGATTTATTGTCCATTATTCTCTTTGTTCAAGCCATTAGTGCTGGAGAGAGTAGCACATCTCTAGTATTTAAGAGGAAAATAAAACATACATATTTTTTCTTTCATGCTAGAGAAACTGTTTAATTATCATATACACTGTTCTTATTTTCATATGTACAATGTTGGCCTATAATTTCTGCCAGTTTATATCTGGTGTCTTTGTCATCTACTCTGACATACTGATGATACTACACAACTGACATTGATGGTCATATTTGTCTAATATCAGTCTTGATGATCTTTATGCCGTGTTTCTTCAAATTGTACTTACAAATTCCCGTGATATCAATTTTCAGGTACATCGTGCGGTGCTTCATAATGGAGAGAGAGTTGCAGTGAAAGTTCAGCGACCAGGGCTCAGAAAACTTTTTGATATTGACCTAAGTAAGAGACATGTGTGTTATTGGTGTTCTTAAGTAGAGAACTATTTCTTATTTAACAAACACAAATAACTCCCATATATGTTGGTGGTGTTCTTAAATCGAAAACTATTGCTTATTTAACAAATAAAACTAATATCAGTTGAGAACTTATGGAAAGGGCTAGGCAATCCACATATACACTTCAACAGCGGTCACTATTCTAATTAGTTCCATACTTCCAGTGAATTTGATAGTTATTTTTATCTTTTATACATGCAGAAATAGGTGAAATTAAGAACTTATGCCTTTCTTCTTTGTTAACCTTTTCCTCTCATTTCTTGCATAAGTTTATAAAAGTTACCATTATTTCCTGTTTATTATTTACCCAAACTGTTTTATGTTAAATGATTTATAATTTTCTTAATAATTCCAGTCATCTCAAAACTATTCTTTGCTTTCTTCTAGGGAATCTAAAGCTAGTAGCCGAGTATTTTCAGAGAAGTGAAAAGTTCGGAGGTCCTTCAAGGGACTGGATTGGTATTTATGATGAATGCTCCAAGTAAGTATATATCAATGTATTGGACCATCCATATGTAGTATTTGTGATAATCCATTAGTCAGCTATGGATACAATGTTCTTATTCTATGTCAGTCCCTGTTCAGTACCCAGTTTCTTGCGAGAAATTTGTTGGTTCAGTGGAATGACTTTGTCTGCCATTTTATCTCATATTGTGACCTCAATATTTTTTCTAATCAATAAGTGTTGACTTGGTCATGCCAGTGTGCAATTTCATCATGTCTACTTTGGCATTTATCCATGTAAGTAACTGATAAGTTGACAAAGAAAACATGATATCAAATTGGGAAGGTTCAGGTAATTTATTACATATATTACCTATTTGGCTAGGTAGTACCTTACAAAGGTTACATTCACTAACTTGTAAGAGAGGGTGAGATATCATACACGGAACATCTTTGATTACGAAAACAGAGAATGCATTGCAATAACAGTAGTGATTGTCAGCTCTGTTTGAAGACAGGATCTCAAATTATTCTAGTTTTTAATATTGAAATTGAGCTTACAAACAGAAGTTGACCACCCTGATTTCTGCGATTTCAGAATTTTGTATGAAGAAATTGATTACATCAATGAAGGAAAGAATGCAGACAGATTTCGTCGAGATTTCAGAAACATAAAATGGGTTCGCGTGCCAGTAAGTCTTTTGGACCCCAAATGCAATGTTTCTGAGGGCTTTGTTTCAGTACTCCACTTTGAAGATATCCAAAATCATATAGCCCTACTCGCATTACTTAATCAAATTAAGAACTGGCAAACATCCCCATGGGGAATGTTTTGAGTATTTAATGTACAGTGATCAATCTGTCTGCTTGGTCCGTCTGCCTCCAGCAGGCATCCTCTTGCATATCACCTGCCTGGTTTCATCCTAGTCCGCATGCAGCTTGTGATAATTGATACGAAAAGCTGCAGCATGCCAAATAACCTTTTGATTGATTAGTTCAGTACTGTGGTTTCTGCATATGAATGTTGTGAGGCACGGTATGGAGCATAAATCCTTTCTGTAGCATTAATTTATTTGGTTTTCAGACCTTGTACATTTCCCATTCTTCTGTTTTGCCTCCCTAGGAAGGCCAATAGCAGATAATGTGGGGACGTTTCTTGACTTTCTGTTGCGTGTAACAGCCTATGATATGTTTGGGTTGATTGCTAGTGGGTAATCCAAGCAGTAAAGGTTTAGTCAGGACTCAGGACAGATTGTACTCTTGGACGTGGCATGTGGCTTGTTGTACCCCTTTAAATTGTAGTTGATGATTTTACTTGCATTCAATCAGCATAGAGATGTCTAAACTTTAGTTAAAGTCGAGTACTAAACAAAATCCTTCTGCTTTTCTTTGTGAAATCTTGCTTCAAAGTTTAAAATGACTTGCCATTATGCTGCTTCTGTAGCTTATCATGTGGGATTACACAACTGAAAAGGTGTTAACCCTGGAGTATGCTCCTGGTACGTGTTAATTATTTCTTGTAATTTAAAGTAACCTGAGTTAACTTTTTCTTGAGAGTTTGTATTTCACAATGGTTATCCATTTATAAAGTGGTTTATTAGACATGTTAGTTACTATTTAGTGAAATCAATTATGATGCGATACAGCTTCTTTTTCTTGTATAGATTTGAGGTACTCCCTCCAATCCAAATTAATTTTCACAACTTTAGTACAAAGTTGTAATAAATCTGCGACGATTAATTTGGATCGGAGGGAGTAATATATACATGCATATTACCTTGTCATGCAGAATAGGCTTACACAAACTAATCTACTTTCAGTTACTTATTATATGGTTATGACAATTATTGATCTTCAATCTTCTGTCTCGTCTGAGAGAATTCTAATAAGTACATCAATAAATCCATTATATCTAGCCATGCATGATCACATATATTTCTACACACCAAATTAATGTGACTACCTTCTGGTTCAGCTTTTGCTGTCAAAAAGATTTTACATATTTCTGTTGTCTTTTCACTTAAATATACAACAAGATCAAGCACAGTTTTTAGTAGACGATTGTCCTTTCAGTTGTTACTCACACCAAAATTTTCCAGTTATAACACGGAAGTATATGTTTTTATAACATTCTTTACCATGAAATATTCTATTTTAATCTGATTTGTCATTTATACAGGTATTAAGATAAACAACTTGGCGGTGCTAGACAGCCGGGGATATAGTCGTTCTCTGATTGCATCTCGTTCAATAGAGTCGTACCTAATTCAGGTCAATGTTTTCTTAGTGTACTTGTTATATTTGTACAAAGCTCAGTTTAGTTGCTTGTGATCTTTTACATCATTTATAGAAAATGCTTCTCACAACACAATGTCTACGAAAACTAATAGAAGACTTGTTTAATAACCCATTGTTGGGCTATTGCCTTTGTAATTTTCCTATTTGTTGCCTGTCAAGTGTGACCAAAAGCTGCGGGGACCATGTTTTAACACCGGGCTTGTTTTTAGTTGAAGAATTTTTATCTGGGAAGTATTAACCATGCAGTTTGGGCTATTAACTGGATGGTTTCAAGAGAGTTTGCATGATCTTATTAGATTATTTTTGTTTTGTTAAATGAGAGTTCAGGGTAAACAGGGCACACTTGACATTGTGTATAAAAAAATAGATGGTCTGGCTCTGCTTCAGTACTAGTCTCGTTTTTTTAAGCCTGCACTCTTTGGCTGCCTTTACTCCATGATTCCACAATTTTGCCTAGTAAAAATCTCAAAGGATGCTATTGGCAATAATTTGAGAAATACATATCGACCACACATGTCGACTCGTAAGTATCAAACCATGCATTCCTTATAATTTCAAAGAAGTTTTTTTTTCTTCGAGAAAATGCAGTGAGATACATGCGTTTCTTTGTATTGAAAAGGTAGAGTTTATGTTACAATCCTCCTAGGAGGGGCATTACTGGTAATGGAAAATCTATAGCTAGTGTACATCCCAGGTCTGGGGGAAGATGACGCGGAGACCAGCCGCTCCTGCCTTGGTCCAGAGGGACGCTTTGTCTTTGATCCTCGTAACCAGGTCGTTCACCGAGGGTTGGGTGCCCTCGAACACGCAGCTGTTGCAGTGCTTCCAAATCATCCACGTGGTCAGCAGGGTCACGGAGGCGAAGCCTTTGCGCATGGGCTGCGGCATACTCCGCTTGGCGCGATGCCACCAGGTAAGAAGGGAAGGCTCGTGGCTGGGGGCGGTGCACGGCAAGCGGAGCCAGGCGATGACGTCTTGCCATACCTGCCTGGAGAAGGGGCAGCGGAGGAGCAAGTGGTCCATCATCTCGGGGTCCTGGCAGCACAAGAGGCAAGGGTCGTGGTGCTGCAGCCCACGACGAGCTAGGCGATCGGAGGTCCAACATCTATCCTGGTCAGCAAGCCAATGGAAGAAGCGCACCCGGGGTGGTGCCCAGCTCTTCCATATGAGCTTCCAGGAGGCGCTGGGGATGGATCCCTAGAAGGTAGCCTTGTAGCAGGACTTGGCAGAGTACGATCCATTCCTGGTCCACTTCCAGGTGAGCTGGTCGGGCGTGTTGAGCAGGATGGTGTGCTCAATGGCATTCCAGAGGCGGATGTACTGGCCAATCTCGTGGACGCCGAGAGTGCCCTCGATGTCGCGAGCCCAAGCATTGGCATTGAGCCCCTCCGCGACGGTCCGCGCCTTCCTCTTGCGCGTGGGGATGCAGGCGAGGAGCCGCGGTGCTATCTCGCCGACGGATCAGCCGCCGATCCAGCGGTCGTCCCAGAAGAGGGCCGAGAGGCCGTTCCCCAGGGACATCGTGGTGCAGGCGAAGAACTGCAGGTCGAGCCCACTCCATGCTCTGTTCTGGTCGGTGTGGCTGAGCCATAGCCATCGCAGGCGGAGAGCCAACCTGGTGCGCTCGAGGTCCAGGATGCCAAGGCCTCCAAGCTCGATGGGGCGGCAAGTTCGCCGCCAGTTTACATGGCAGTTGCCCCCATTGGCTGTCTCACGGCCAGCCCACAAGAAGCCGCGCTCAATCTTTTCTAGTTGCTTGATGGTTTTCTTGGGCGGTGCAAAGACGAGCAGTTGGTGAATGGGGATTGCGCAGAGGACGGATTTCACCATCGCGAGGCGCCCAGCCTTGTTCATGAGCCAGGCCTTCCAAGACGGCAGTTGGCCCCGCACCTTGTCCACCAGGGGCTGCAGCTGCGCCGCCGTCGGTCGCTGGATCGTGAGTGGAATTCCCAGGTAGGTGACCGGGAGCTCGGCGATGGGACAACCGAGCAGCTGTACTGCAGTGGTTGCCGCATCCTCGTCGCAGCGAATGAGGGTTGCCGTGCTCTTGGCGAAGTTGACGTGGAGTGCGGAGGCGCGGCCGAAGAGGTGCAGGATACCCTTGACTGCGGTGATCTCGGCCGGCGATGGATGGCAGAACAGCACGACGTCGTCTGCGTACAGCGAGATCGCCGGTACCGTGCGCCGCGGGTGGAGCTGCTGCAAGATACCCAGCGAGGTGGCCCGGTTGACGAGCCGGCCGAGGACGTCGACGGTGAGGACGAAGAGCTGCGGGGACAGCGAGTCGCCCTGCCGGAAGCCTCGACGATGCCAAATGGGGGGGCCCGGGTCGCCATTGAGCAGCACCCGAGTGCTTGCTGAAGATAGCAGGATGGCCATCCATGCTCGGAAGCGAGTACCAAAGCCGTAGTGCTGCAGCACCTCGAAGACGAAAGGCCAGAAGATCGAGTCAAATGCCTTCGTCAGGTCCGGCTTAAGGAGGGCACGTGGGGCTTTGAGCTGATGGAGTAGCCGCGTAGATTGCTTGACGAGGACGAAGTTGTCATGAAGGCTGCGCCCGGGGATGAATGCATTCTGGTTCGGGCTGACGAGGCGATCTAGTTGTGGACCAAGGCGGAGTGAGAGCACTTTGGCGAACACCTTGGCGACGAGATGGATAAGGCTGATCGGCCTGTAGTCCCCGAAGGTGGCGGCGTCGGCACGCTTGGGGAGCAAGGTGAGCAGCGCCTGGTTAAGGCAGGCGAAACCTCGGCCGCGCATGTCGTAGAGCTGCTGGAAGACATCCACCAAGTCTTGCCGCACCATGGGCCAGCAAGTGCGCAGAAATTCTGCAGTGAAGCCGTCGGGGCCCGGCGCCTTGTGCGCAGGCAGTCGCTGTATAGCGGGCCAGATTTCCTCGGCGGCGAACGGCTCCTCGAGGACGAGGAGGTCGTCGGCGGGCTCGATGAGCTCGTCAAGGTGGAGCGAGCACTCGCGGTCGACGGCGGTACCAAGAAGGCCATCAAAGAAGTGGGGGTATTGCTAGATGATATAAAATTCCTGGATCCTGTACAATGGTGCAGTTGGCTGCCTGGTTATCTTAATAGATGTTTAAGCATGCACAACCTTCACTCACTCATTCTCCAAAGTTTTGTGTTATATATTTTGTATATTCCGTTTTATGCTCAATATTGACACCAAGTTATTTCTTTTTTTTAGTGGATCAGTACATGTGATAGTTATTTGCACTAATATTTTTATTCCATGTAAAACACAGATACTGAAGACCGGTTTCTTCCATGCTGATCCGCATCCTGGAAACCTTGCCATAGACAAGGATGGCTCTCTAATATATTATGATTTTGGAATGATGGGTGAAATCAAATCATTCACTCGAGATAGATTACTCTCCTTGTTCTATGCTGTGTATGAGAAGGACGCGAACAAGGTATCTTCATATCTTCGTATGAGTGGTGCACACATAATAGTTTTCTGTATTCACCTAACATCTTATTTTTCATGGTGTTGAGTAATTTAAGATGCTCATTTTTTGGGCAGTTCATCTATTCTCCTTTTCTCAGTCAGCTCCATCTTACAGGTTATAAAAGCTTTAATTGACCTGGAAGCTCTTCAGCCAACAGGAGACCTCTCACCGGTTTGTAGGACATGCTATTTCCTGGGCAGAAAAGTTATAACAGAAATTTCATTTAAAATTTATTTTCTGACTCCTTTTTTGTTATACAGGTAAGAAGATCTGTACAATATTTCTTGGACAATCTGCTGAGCCAGTCACCGGATCAACAGCAGACTCTAGCTGCAATTGGAGAGGTTGCCTGACCTTATAATTTTACAAGAATCAGTTTGCATGTAAAAAAAACTGAGATATTGAAGTTAATCCTTTGTTTTACCTTCACAGGACTTGTTTGCAATTGCTCAAGATCAACCGTTCCGTTTTCCTTCCACATTTACCTTCGTCATAAGAGCATTCTCAACTCTTGAAGGTTCCGCATTCTCATATATCCTGACAACATTACAATATCTTGAGATCCATTTCTTTCGATAGTATTACTTCTGATTTCTTCTGCATTTTTTATGAATGCAGTATCTTTATCCTTTGGTACAGACATCTCAGTATGTTCTTGGTTATAAGCGTTGCAAAATGCTCCTCATTTGCTAACTGTTGTTAAAACGATATAATGGCTCTAAGCTGCAAAACATATTCATTTCTACTTTGAAGAATCTTCTCATCATTAGAAGGTCATTAGTTATTTGTAGTAAGGGGTGACATGTTTTGTTTTTTTTCTTTTCGAGAAAACGCAAAAGACTTTTGCGTTTCATTTCATTGAAAGTATGTGGTTCAGATCGAGACCTGAGAGTGGACTTTGTGCAGTGCGCAACATATACATTGTTGGATGGATTGTGAACCTACAAAATTTGAGCCAAAATGTGTCCATTTGCGTCCTGTATAAATAAAGAAGAACAACTCTGTAACTGCACATAATCTTTTTGGTGCATAACACAAATGAACATGTTTTTTCGCCACAATTTTACATGTGTAATTTTGTTTGAACACATAGAGTTTCGCATTTTTTATTCAGAACTTGCATACTGTGAGTGATTTTTCTAATTCTACTGCCCACTTCCCAGAACTTAACGTTTGTATTTTGGGAACAGAATTAGCATAGAAGTTAAGGTTTCTAGGGAATGACGAGCCGGGTGAAATAAAGTTTATATCTTGAGGACCCTAAATGCTCATGCTGCTATACAAATTATTAGCTATACGACTAACTTCATAAAAAGTTCACCTATTTACTGTTTGTTGGTCAATGATTGTGATGGTATATTCATGTTTCACAGGCATCGGGTACATACTGGATCCTGATTTTTCCTTTGTCAAAGTTGCTGCACCATATGCACAGGTTAGGACTATTGTCCATCCTACCATTACATTATGTTTTCTCTTCTTTATCCTTTAAAAAAAATGGAAGCTTTTATTATTCTTTTATATGACTTGGTTCATGTTTTCTCTGCTCTCTTAAATGTTTCCAGAAGTGGACTGCAACTTGCTTTACCGTATAGAAGTTGTTACCAAGATAGATCATCTTGTAAATATGATATGCTTGTGTGCGGCCTGTTATTTCTGCTAACATAGTTCTGTTCCATTTTCCTCATAACAGCAGAAACTCTATCCTTTCAACATCTATCTGTGAATTCTAACCTTGTTCCATTTGAACTCCAGGAACTGCTAGACTTGAAAACGAGACGAAGAGCTGGACCTGAACTAGTCCAGGAGATAAGAAAGCAAGCAAATGATGTAAAGACATAAAGCTGTGATCGATATGATTTTCTCATTTCCTCTCGTTTCTACGCTTCTAGTTGTTCTGCATGCCATTAACTGCTATCTCCATACATACAGGCCCGTGATTCTACGATCTCAATGCCCTACAGAATCCAACGGATCGAGGATTTTGTGGGGCAACTCGAGTCGGGTGACCTGAAACTCAGAGTCAGAGTACTTGAGGTATGGCTGTGCTGATGACTTCACTTCTGTCTAGCGTCCTTTTCTGCCATCATAAGTTCATGACAAACACTTGTGTGCTCATTAACTCCTAGTTTGAAAACCTAGTGTTTCCATTATTTGTTGCTTTGGTCGGAAGTCAACCTGAAACCTATATAATGGCATTTGCAGTCGGAACGAGCTGCTCGTAAAGCTAACGTACTTCAGATGGCGACCATGTATACAGCCATGGGTGGTACTCTCTTGAATATTGGGGTCGTCATGGCTAGTCAAGGAAACCAAATAGTCGCAAATGGGTCTTTCGTCGGCGCAGGTAGGATCTGTTGCTTGTTTCCTGAATAAATCGTTCAACAAATTCTCCATAATACGACGACAATTTTCAATCTTATGTGAAACCTTTCATTATCTTTGCTTGTATTTGTAAGCTCAACCTGAATTTAAACTACTGATGTTTTCAACATGTCCTTTCTTCATTGGGCCAATTCTTGCTCCCAACTGAATTTGCAGGCATTTTATTGGCATTACTGGTTGCATCGATGCGAAGAGTGAAGAAACTCGAGAAATTCGAGACGATGATGTGATCGCTGTGCTTCATTATGGAAATGTGCATAAAAACCAAGACAAATGGTTCACTTCTGTAAAGAAATTAAATGGGAACTGCTTTCTCATTCATAGGTAAATAATATATGTAGATCATGTAGGAGCCACATTCTTCCTGAAAATGTTGTAACTTGTTGCAACCTGTAATTTTTTTCCAAACAGTATACATTCTTTTAGCAGAAAGCTCAGACTATTCAGCCGCAAATGATTAAGAAAGCTGGAGAATTTTATGCCTTTTTCTTACAGTTCCTGATTCTGTACCCTAATGCCCCGAAAATACTGCCCTTTGTTGTTTTGCTTTCCAAGAAGATTGGTGCAATCCAGCCAGGAAATTTCGGTCCGGTTTCTCTCCAGAATTGCGCGGTTAAAATCGCTTCCAAATGCCTATCCAATAGGGCTCAACCTTTCATATCTCAGCTCATTCATCATGATAAAACGGGTTTCGTTAGGGGGGTGGGGATAACTAAAACCTCCACTTACGCTGCTGATATGGTCCAATCCTGTTTCAAAAGGCGAAAACCTGCTATTGTTCTAAAGCTCAATTTTCAGAAAGCTTTTGACTCCTTTTCCTGCTCAGTTCTATCGACTATCATGGGGGTCAGAGGGTTTCCATATGTTTAGTGTCGTTGGATTAAAAACCTTAATGTGTCGAGTCATTCAGCGGTGATGCTAAACAGGAAGCCAGGCCCTTGGTTCCAGCCTCGTCGTGGTCTTGACGAAAAAGGGTTTCCCCCCGCTTTATATTATAAAGCAACCACACCAAGCATCCGAACATCTTTCAAAATAAGTCAAGAGCGACAAAAGAAGTCAAGAGCGAAAATAAGTTCAGTTGGGACACAACACAACACGGCCCAAAGAAACAAAAGCTAGCATCTAATCAGGTTCCCGTGGAGGTGGAGGGGCGGTGAAGTGAAGAAGGACGCGCGGGAGCGGAGACCAGTGCTGATGATGTCGATGAACCCCTGATGTCGCCGCTTGCTAAGTGACCGCCATAGCTGCAAGAAGCCACACAATTTATATACGGCATCAGTCTTGCGATGTGGAATCACATGCTCTATCACAAGTTTGTTTCATGCTAGCGCCCCAATAGCAACCCATAGAGCGGGACGGGACTCACAAGGGGATGCAATGACCTCGCTAAATAAGTCTGGGAGGTTATCATGATACCAATTATCACCCACAACATCCCGGAGGCATTCCCACAGAAAGGTTGCGACCGGACACGGCAAGAAGATGTGGTTGGTGTCCTCCGCCACCTCTCAAAGGGGACACAATCTGTCACTAGGGCTGTTGCATTTCAGCACCTTGGTCCCTGAGGGTAGACGCCCACGAACCCATTGCCAAAGAAAGATCCTAATCTTTAGGGTCAGCTTAAGCTCCCAAAGGAGGTTAAGCTCCCGCGGTCCCAGAGTAGCCAAAATGGCCTTATAGAGGGACTCAGTGGAGAAGGAACCAGTCGGTTCGAGATGCCAATAAGTGGCATCCGACTCCAGGGAGGGGAAGTGCAGGGCAATGCACTCCAGCATCTCTTCCCACTCAGCGTGTTCCAACGGGCCAAAGGTACGTCGGAACGCCACTGATCCAAGATCCGTTAGGGCTGCTTCAACCATAAGTTGTGGTCGGGTACAAATACAAAACAACGAGTAGAATCGCTCCGCAAAGGGTCTAGTGCCAGACCACCGGTCAAGCCAGAAGAGGGTGCTGGCACCCGAGCCAATCCTAATGGATGAACCAATCCAGAGAATCGGTAGAAGCTCGATTATCGACTGCCAGAACTGAGAGCCTCTAGTCCTGGGGGCAAATGCAAGTGGTTGAACACGCAAATATTTGGCACGTATAATGTCAAGCCACATTCCGCCATCCCTGGTTTCAATCCGCCAAAGCCACTTGGACAATAGGGCTATGTTCATACGCTTCGAGGAAATAACGCCGAGGATACCCTAGTCCTTAGGTTTGCCAACCTCCGACCATTTGACCATATGGTATTTTTGTTTGTCACCCTTCCCGCCCAAAAGAACCGGGATTGGTACTTCGCAATATCCCGATGGAGGGATTCATGCAAACTATATAATCCCGTTGGGTACATCAATAGGCTAGTCATGGAGGAGTTGATAAGTACCACTCTAGCCACTTCCGATAGCTAGCGTCCTTGCCAAGGTTCTACCCATGCGGGACCATGGCCACCGAGGGGCGCAGGTCTTGCAACCATGAGTCACTGATCGACATGCCAAGACAAGTCGTCGGGAAGGACCCTAATCGGCAGTTTAGGCGATTAGCTATAAGGTGGGATTCCTCATCGGAATAACCCAACACCATAACTTCACTCTTTGCGAAGTTAATCTTCAATCCTGACATCTCCTGAAAGCATAGGAGGAGAAACTTCACGTGAGCAATATCCTCATCTGAGCCCTCCACCATCAAGACGTGTCGTCGGCATACTGCAGATGGGTTAGCTCACCCTCGGGGATGAGGTGGGGACAGATACCCCTAATATGACCCGCCCTCTTGGCCAAGTCCAAGATCGCTGCTAGGGAGTCCACTACAAGGTTAAAGAGAAATGGGGACAGCGGGTCACCCTACCGAACCCCCTGCTGCATCGGGAAGAACAGGTCCACCTTAATGTTGATTGCGATGCGAACCACTCGACATGAGTTGCATGACACGCACAATCCAATGGTGGTCGAAGCCACACCTCCACAGGACTTCCCTAATGAAGGACCAATGAACCATATCATATGCCTTATGGAAGTCTATTTTGAAGAACACCGCCTTAGGGTGTTTCCTCTTCACTTCATGGAGCATCTCGTGGAGGACGAGAATCTCGTCCAGGATAAATCGTCCTTTAGTGAACGTAGTCTCGTTAGGGTGATGTATCGGGGAGCAATCTGGGCCGCCCTAGTGGCGTACCCCTTGGCCAATATCCGAAAGATCACATTGATCACCGTGATCAGCGAAAACTGCCTAATGTCCACCTCCCCATGACCTTCAGAATAAGGGAGATCATCCCATAGTTTAGGTGGGATATGTCCAACGTTCCTCTATAGAACTCTTGGAACAACGCTAGGACATCCTGTAACGACTAAGATGTGGCCCTTTCCTATTTTGGGGGCGAGGCCTCAAAAGGGAAAGGGGCGCATCTAAACATTTCGCAAGCGAGATAATCATAACATTACATAACTGAAAGAGTGACAAGTAGGGCATACACTTGCTATCTGATAAGAGTATAGCATAAAGCTTACAAACACACATTACTCAGAGCATAGTTTAGTCCCGCTACGGACAACATGAAACAAGTAAAACTATGAAATCCCGCATGTTGGCCCCACGATCACGACCACAACCTCAGTCCTCCGGGTAGTTCACGTACAGTTTGCAAGAGTCCTCATCGAACTCCCACTTCCGCCGGCTGTCATCAGGATCTCCTGCGTCAGGCGTACCTGTACCTGTTGGTGTTTGTAGTAATCTGTGAGCCACGGGGACTCAACAATCGAATGACCTTGGTATCGAATCTAGCCAAGTTAATGGGTGAGGAAGGTTAAGTGTATGAGTTTGCAGCAACCTAAGCATATATGGTGGCTACCTTGCGATGATCAGAGTAACATATGGTGGTCTACTCAAGCGACCGAAGACTAGGTTGATCACTAAGTGATCCTGAACACCTACTTACGTCAGACATAACCCCACAATGTTCTCGATCAGAGAACGATCTCCGAAAGAGACAGTCACGGTTACGCACACAGTTGGCAGTTTTATTAGAGTTACTTTAAGTTGTCTAGAACCGGATGTTAACAAAATATCCACATTTGCCACATAACCGCGGGCACGGCTTTCCGAAAGATTAAACCCTGCAGGGGTGCTCCAACTAGTCCATTACAAATTACCACATGCCGCATAGTAATCCTCTATCACGAAACTCGTGATTTTGTCGGATTTCTAAGAGGAAAACCTCAACTTTGAGGAGACCCAAAGTTTCACCGAAATTCCAATGCGCAAGATATATCGCTAAGGTAAGACAAAACTAGCAGGACCTCCCGACGTGTCGACGACCCCGATAAGAGTCGCGTATCTCAGTCTCAGGACACGACGGATGGAACTAGCTACGGGAACCAAACCTCAAGTTTCCTCGCGGTGGCCCCGCAGGCAGTCCAGTTTGGACCAACACTCATGAGGAGCACTGGCCCGGGTTGTTGATTAAATCCTCGGGGTAGCCATTCCCTATGCATTTAATTATTAAGTTGTTAGCAGATCAAAGCCAAAGTTGGGTCCTGCCAGACAAGCCTTAACACTACACGATTTGTCAAGGGGGTCCCCATAACAACCCCGAACGTGTTAGGAGCGATCAGTTATGGAATCAAACACCGGTAGGCGAAACTAAGGCGGCAACAACGGAAAAAATCACCCGGCAAAAGGCTAGGCCTTCTGTTATTTACCAAGTATATAGGTGCATTAATTAAATACTAGTTGACATAATGATATCAAAATACCCATGTTACCACATGGTCCAACTGGCACCTGCAACTAGTAAAGCTATCCATTAGAGGTTGAGCAAGCCTACTTAGCCAAACAACATTTGCTAGGAGAGGGAAGTGTTTGGGGTTCATGGAAAGACAGGTGGCATTTATATCAAGTGTTAGGCAGCGAGCATGTAACGAAGGAAACGTGATTCTAAGCATAACAAAGCTAGAAACGGTGTCAAGGTCACGGTCATCTTGCCTGTGATTTCTTCAGCCTGGAACTGCTCTTGTTCTTCCTGCACATACTCTCTAGAATCCACGTACTCGCTCTCCGATCCCGATGCTACCCAAGATAAGATAACAGCCAATGAACACCAGCAAAACATAATGCAACAACCAATATGATGCATGTGTGAAGAAGGAAGCATGCATCACTATTCTAGTCACTTTCATATGCATTAGTTGAGTTAATTAAATTCTGGACAGAACCTCATATTAAGTTATCTTGACATGCATGAACATGGAATGAACATGTGCATCACGAGAAAACAATGCGAAAACATATAAAGAACGTAATGAACGGAGTCACGGATCAACCGGAAACTACAAAACAAGTTTCAAAGGCCTGCGGTTCAAAACAGCCACAACACAAACATATGGGCTCTCACTGGTGTAACCAGGTTGCCACATGATCAAGCAACAAAATACAAGTGGAATGGTGCTTGGAATCACACCACACCAACAACCAATACCCACACAAGCTCTAAAACCACATAAGCATACAATCTGTTTTCAACAGCATCATAACAGTTTGGCTGCAAGATCTTTAGTAGCTACAACCCTCTAAATAAATCAAACAAGGCATGAAACTGAAGCCATCCAAAAACATTACAATCCTGGACACAAAGCTAAGGCAAAAGAGTCACCCATGAGCAGATCTAAAGCCACTAACTTGGCCAAAATTATCACAGATTGGGACTTAGTGA
Organism: Hordeum vulgare subsp. vulgare; assembly: GCF_904849725.1. Taxonomy (NCBI): domain Eukaryota; kingdom Viridiplantae; phylum Streptophyta; class Magnoliopsida; order Poales; family Poaceae; genus Hordeum; species Hordeum vulgare. The sequence goes on from NC_058522.1 coordinate 363,420,033, forward strand.
AAATTACAGATTTTCACGAGCTCCTTATGCTCTGAAGCATTTTGCAAGCCTCCAAAATGATATCTACAGGAGGTGTATAAGCATGAAATTTTGCACGGAGCTAGAAAAACACAACATATAACAAACATTAGTTTGTTGTATGGGCTAATTCCCAACACAGGAGCTAATTCACATAAGACAACAGAGGAAGAAAATAACTCGAAATTCCCAGACTTAGTGAAATTCTCAGGGTTTCACAAATGTGACAGATTCAGCCAAGTGTCCACTTTGACAGGGCACAATAGGTGCACACAAAAACCTAAGAACAAAATGAATGTCCCATGTTGTAGAGGGGCTCACCCACTACCATCCCATCAAGGAATCATCCCCAAAGGATCAAAGCATCACCTAATGTAAATCACTAAACATGACATCACATCAGAAAATAACACCTTTATGAAGTTAATCTAAAGTGGAATCTGATTGCACCAATGGATTCTTGGGATGATTCTACCCCAAAACTCATATTTATACATAGGTGCTTGCATGAAACATCAATGCACAAAGCTTGCTCGAAAATACCACAAGGATTCCTATAAGCTCCAAGTGACTTATTGTCACATGTAGCAGCTACCATATTTGGCAATATCTACATATGGACACTTACTAGGAAAAGATTTAAACTAACTAGGCATAGCATAACATCATCAACAAGGTTATCCTATCATGGGGGAATGAGTTCATCCACACACACACACACATGAGCACACACATGCCCAAGTGTATATGTGTCCACACATGCACATGCATATGTGTCCACACACCACACACACCTACATCTAGACATGCATCCACACACAAGGAACTACCCACACACACACTCACATAGTAGAAACACCCATCACACTATATGTGAATATGCACACATACATGATCATAACTACTAGCTCAAGTGTATGTGCAAACACATGCACACATACACCCCACTCCTACATCTACAACACCCACACACACCTACTACAAACCCTAGTGTATCAGGGAAAAAAAAACAACAAGCAAAACCCTGGCAGTAAATAAAACAAAACAAAATAAAAGCAAAAGGAAAATAAAATAAAAGGGGGGATGTGGATTCGAACCCACAACCTACTGGTTGCACCCCAGTCACACCACCACTGCGCTAGTCGATCGGAACTTAACAGAGAGGGGGGTGTTGCTCTTTTGAGCAGCCCCCTCTGCTCTACCTCGACCCTGGCGACCGAAACAGAGGACACGGCGGTGGCACTCCGGCGACGCTCCGGTGACCTAATCAACATGGCGACCCTTGGCGCTAGACGCGGGGTTCCTGGGGAACCCATTCCCCGGCTTAGATCGGCGGGAGGGAGCCTGCAACGACGGCTGGCCGGCGTGGCTCTTCCCTGCCATGGCGGCGACAGCAGAGCGGCGAGAAGGTACGGGAGAAGGAGGATGGGGGAGGAGACGACGTGCTCACCCTGGAGTCAAACGTAGTCGACGGAGGGGAGAAGATGGGTTGGGGAAGCCTGCCAGAGCCGAAGCAGGACGACCACGCGCGGAGCAACACGACGGCGATGCTCACGAGGACGTAGCCGTCGCCGTGGAGGATCTCCGGGGCTCCTAGCGCCGGGAACGGAACGCGGGGAACCACCTCGAGCCCCTGGACATGCTCGCGGACGCCGGGGACGACGGCATCGCGGAGGTAGACGGCGGCGAGCTCCTCTCTCTCTCTCGGGTCTGCTCTCTGATCTACCTACAGAAACTTCCGTGGGAGGGAGAGAGATGGAGAAGGAGGAGGATAGGGTGGCGGCGATAGGGGGAAAACTAGGCACGGACGCCCACACGCTTATAAAGGGGAAGGAGAGGGAGGAACGGCGCACGACAGAGCCATGTGCTTGCACGAGTAGAGGAGAGGGACGACGGGAGGAAAACTGTGGCGGGGAGGAGCCACTGACGAGCGGTCCCTGACTGCCGCGCTGGGAAGGAAGAAGAAGCGTGGCCTCTCTCTCTTGCGTCGCTAGACCATGGGCCAAGCCCACTGATCTTCCATGCACAACGAAAAAAATAAGCAGGGGAGAAAAGGTTTTCTTTTTAAACAAAGTTTCAAACCTAAACAATTCAAACAAAGGCAAGCAAAGGGATTTGGAAAAAAATAAAAATAGATAGGGCATGAGGGAAATATGCCCTATTTAACAAAAATATAAACCAGTTTTTTAGGACAAAGTAAAACACACCTAAAACAGGAAATTAAATGTTGTTTAATTTTAAAACCCTCATAAAACAAAGTCCAAAATAATAGTGAGAGCTACCCTCTCATCCACAAACAAATCCTCTGAAGTATTAACATTTTAAAAATAGGATCAAGGAAAGTTTAAAACACAAGTTAAATAATTAATGGGGCAAGGGTTTTAGCATTGTTTTGAAAAAAATACCACATACAACCCACACACTTATAATCACACTAGCACTCCCATGAAGGATCAAACACTAGCAACACAAGAATGGGATTGACATAATGCAAATGAATGTCATGATGCAAGATGATGACACAAATGATGCCACATGAAATGATAACCTTTATATAACATCCACACATGATTCAACAAAGTATCCACAACCAAGGAAAGGAAAGGAGTACAAATAAGGAAGGGAAACATCTGGGTCGTTACAACTCTCCCACAGTACAAGAAGATCTCGACCCGAGAACTAGGACTGAAAGAACTCTAGAAATTCGGAACAGAGGTGATCCGCGCGCTCCCAAGTGGCCTCTTTGTCGGAATGATGTGATCATTGCACCTTGAGAAACTTGATTGACTTATTGCGGGTCTTGCGCTCAGTCGCCTCAAGAACTGCCACTGGATGCTCACGACAGGATAGGTCGGGTTGGAGGTCGATATCCTGAAGATCAACTGTGCGCTCGGGAGTCTTGAAGCATCTTCGGAGCTGAGAGGCATGGAACACATCATGCACATTTGAGAAGTTTGAAGGGAGCTCTAATTGATATGCAAGGTCACCTCTCTTGCCAACAATTCTGAAAGGTCCAACAAAACGAGGGGCAAGCTTTCCTTTGATGCCGACACACTGAGTGCCCTTCATGGGAGACACTTTGAGATAGACGAAATCATCGAGCTGATAAACCATGTCATGATGCTTGCTATCGTAGTAGCCCTTCTGACGAGACTGCGCTGCTTTGAGATTATCTCGAATGACATGGCACATTTCTTCTGCTTCAGCAATCATGTCATTCCCAAGAATCTAACGCTCACCAGTCTCTGACCAATTGAGCGGGGTACGACACTTCCTGCCATAAAGAATCTCGAACGGAGCTTTGCCTGAACTTGCCTGATAACTGTTGTTGTATGAAAACTCAGCAAAAGGTAGGCAGTCTTCCCACTTCATGCCAAAGGAAATGACACATGCTCCTAGCATATCCTCGAGGACCTGATCGACTCTCTCAACTTGCGCACTAGTCCGAGGATGGAAGGTTGTACTGAATCGAATCTTAGTACCCATCGCAGACTGAAATGAATCCCAGAACTTGGAAGTAAAGATGCTTCCTCGATCCGAAGAAATCAGCATTGGAACACCATGCAATGAGACTATCCTTGACGTATACAGCTCTGCAAGCTGAGCTACCGAGATAGACTCCTCGACTGGAAGGAAATGAGTGACTTTGCTCAACTTGTCAATGACAACGAAGATGGCATCATTACCTTTTTTGGACTTCGGAAACCCGGTGATGAAATCCATCTCAACATGGTCGAATTTACACTCGAGAATGGGCAAAGGATACAAAATACCTGCTGGACGTTGATGCTCTGCTTTCACTCTTCGATAGACATCACATTCATTTATGAACTGAGCGATTTCACGCTTCAAGCGAGTCCACCAGAAGGTCTGTTTCAGATCCTGATACATCTTGGAACTTCCTGGATGTATCAAGAGAAGAGAGTTATGAGCTTCTTCCATGATAACCTTTCTGAGATCCCCTTTCGAAACGACAAGGCGATCCTCAAAGAACAATGTATCATTGGCATCAACACCGAAGCACCTATATTTGGGGATGCTCTTTGCCAAGTCAATCTTAACTTTCTTCACCATTGTATCAAGAAGTTGAGCTTGTCCGACTTGGTCTTCCAAGGTCGGAGAAATCTGAAGATTAGCAAGAAATCCCTGAGGTACTAACTGAAGGTTGAGCTTTCTGAAAGAATCACAAAGATCAGGCTGGATAGGCTTTAGAATGAGACTGCTGCAGTAAGCCTTTCTGCTCAAAGCATCTGCAATTACATTAGCTTTGCCTGGAGTGTAGTCGACGCTCGGATTAAAATCTTGGAGCATTTCCACCCAACGAGTTTGCCGAAGATTGAGGTTAGGCTGGGTGAAGATGTATTTGAGGACTCTTGTGATCGGTGAATACTTCAACCTTTATTTCCAACAAGAGGTGTCTCCAAGTCATCATAGCATGTACCACTGCCGCCAACTCAAGATCATGAGTGGGGTAATTCTTCTCACTTGGCTTCAACTGCCTCGAGGTATAAGCTACCACTTTCTTGTCTTGCATCAAAACTACACCAAGACCTTGAAGAGAGGCATCGCAGAATACTTGATAAGGTTTGGAATCATCAGGAGGAACCAAGACTGGAGTAGATGTGAGCTTCTCTTTGAGTGTGTCGAAGGCCAACTGACACTCTGGAGACCAGACATAGTTCACACCCTTCTGAAGAAGACTTGAGAGAGGCTTAGCAATCTTGGAGAAATTCTCAATGAATCTTCTGCAATAGCTTGCAAGCCCGAGAAAGCTTCGAAGCTGCTTCACATTCTGCGGATGTTCCCACTTAACAATGCCCTGCACCTTTGATGGATCAACTTTGATGCCCTCGGCAGAGATGATGTGCCCAAGGTACACAACTTCCTTCAACCAGAACTCACATTTGGAAAACTTAGCATAGAACTTATGCTCTCTTAGCTTATCAAGCACAACATTGAGATGTTCTTCATGCTTTTCCCCAGTTTCCGAAAAGACCAGAATGTCATCAAGATACAACAAGACAAATTCATTCTTGAATGGGGAGAAGATATAATTCATCATCCCACAGAAGGTCGGTGGAGCATTGGCCAGACCGAAAGACATCACCGTGTACTCATACGAGCCAAAGCTTGTCCTGAAAGCAATCTTTGGAATGTCCTGTTCGCGAATGCGAATATGATGATAACCCATCCTAAGGTCAAGCTTCGAGAAGATCTTAGCCCCATTCAATTGCTCAAACAATTCACTGATGTTGGGAAGTGGATACTTGTTTTTGATCGTCTTCTTATTCAATGGACGGTAATCGACACAGAGTCGTTTCGTGCCATCCTTCTTCTTGACGAAAAGAACTCCACAACCCCAAGGAGATGAGCTTGGTCTGATCAGACCCAGACACTCTTTCTCATCAAGTTGTTTCTTCAGCTCCTTCAGCTCTTCTGGACCCAGTTTGTACGGCCGCTTGCACACTGGTTCAGTACCCGGTTCAAGCTCAATTACGAACTCAACTACTCGGTGCGGAGGCATTCCTCGCAGTTCTTCCGGAAAAACATCTTCATACGCGCAGACCATTGGAACTTGAGAAATTGGAGAGATCTCACCCTTCTCATTCAAGGAAAATAGACGGACCGTGTCATCACACGCCGTGAAGATAATCACGTCCTCCAAAGAATGAGTTAGCTTCACTTCTTTAGCTTCACAATCAATAGATGCCTTGTTCATAGCCAACCAATCCATCCCAAGGATCAAATCAATATCCGAGTTGCCAAGGACAATAGGAGAAGCTAGAAAGGCATAATCACCCATCTTGACACAGACCTCCCGGACCACCATATTGGAACTGAGACGACTACCCGGAGACACAACTTGCAACGTCTTTGGTAAAAACTCAGTCGCAAAATTATTGCCAGATGTAAAGGGAAATGACATAAAAGTATGCGATGCAGCTGAATCAAATAAAACCTTTGCAGGAATATCATTAACCAGGAGATTACCCATTATCACGTCTGAGGAGTTCTCTGCTTCAGCTACATTCACCATATTGACTCTCGCAGACCTGGGGTTGAACTTCACCATAGCATTGCTTGGAGGCTTCCCTGGAGGAGGGGGTGGAAGACGCAACTGAGAGGTGCACTTGTTGGAGTAGTGACCCTTCTGCCCACACTTGTGACAAGTAACATCTGACAGCGGACGGAACTGCACCTGAGGATTCCCTTGCTTGTGCTGCTGAAACCTCTGTTGGAAAGCTAAGTTGGGTGGGTGGGAAGAACCACGACCACCTGATTGCTTGAACTGCTGAGTCTGCCGAGGAGGAGGAGGAGGAGACACCCAGTATTTCTGCTGCTTTTGGACCACCTGAGTTGAGGGCGATGAACTAGAATCTTTGAAACGCTTCCTCGAATTCTCCACTCTGAGCAAAGCTGCCTCAGCCCTGAGAGCCAAGTTATATAACTTATCAAACTCATCAGGACCGTGCAAGGCAAGGGCCAGCTGCAAGTCCTCTCCCAGACCACCTCTGAACTGATAGATCTTGCTCTTATGATCTGGAATGTCCTGCAAGGCATATTGAGCCAACTCGTGGAACTCGACGTTATACTTGTACACAGAGGATCCTCCTTGCTTCAAGCGTTTGAACTTCTCACGCATCTCTTCCACAAAGCTAGATGGGATATAGTGAGACCTAAAATCTTTGCAGAAATCATCCCAACTGATCATTCTGCCTCCCCTGGAGTCCTTCAACTGCTGCCACGAGACTGCTCCGTGCCCCTTGAGCTGAAACGTTGCAAACTGGACAAAGTCCTCTGGACGGACATTGCTGCACTCAGAGTGTTTGGTTATGTCCCGAATCCAGTCCTCAGCGTCGAACGGCTGGTCACAAGACGTGAAGGACCTCGGCTGGTTCGCCAGGAATTGATTCAGAGATGCAAACTGATGAACACCATGGTTGAAATTGCCCTGCTGCTGATTGGTCCTCTCTTGCAACAGCTGAATTAACATCTAGGTGTTAGCATTTGTTGCAGCCATCATCGCTTGCCAAGCCTCTGCAGGAGGAGGCGGCGGAGGAGGTGGTTGCGGAGCATCAACACCCTCGCGACCTAGATTCTGGCGAGTTGGTGGAGCCATCCTGAAGACGGACAACACATTAGCCTAGAGAATAACATTCAAGGGAAAGCTGAATCAATGGGCAGAAATACCTGAACAAGAATATTTAGCAATTGCACTCGAACAAAATAGTAAGAATGCTTTCTCAACGTGACTGCCGACAACATCTGATTAAAGACCACTTGCAAACCAAGTATGAGCTAGAACTGCTCGGAACAAACGTATGACAGAGGTTCCATCTGATATCTTCATGGATATGATCACACGGGCTCGAATTTATAGTAGCCATCCTGTGCAAGGCAGTGCACACGACTTACGAAGCGTCCCCGAGTCGTAGCAAGATACAAGGACTTTTTAAGACACAACGAGAACCGCTGTAAGACAAGCGTGAACAAACGTACCCACTGAATGTCGAATCCCAGCCTCACATCATGCATCTGTAGGAAGATTGCCCTATAAGACACTACCTGATATCCCCCCTATGAATTCCCGAAATATCTGGTCATGCAATCTGGTCCACGGATACAAGGAGTAATATGTCACACAACTCCTATACTAACCCGTCCAGTGTAACACATCCGTCAACACATAACCAGAATCTCGGACCTTCATCTAACACAGACCCTCGTAATCACAACGATACAAAGTGTGGCAATACATCCGGAACTCTCTGCACCAGTACTGGGGAAGCCGGACTCCTCTCGTCACTACTAGTATTGAAGCAATTACAAACATCCTCCGTCCTGAGATACTAAGAAACCTGAATGATAGCGATGTGCACAAGAATCCCCTGGAGCTCAACTCCCCGGAAGAAATCAAGTCAGACAGGAGGCACCAAGATAGAACTCCGTCACATCGATATCATATAGATTCCAAAATATCCGCGTGATCCTAAATATATTTTTTGAGCGAGAAGAGGAGTAGAATTCAGATTTCCTAAGTCGAGAACCTCACCAGAGCAAAGAAGAGGAGAAAAAAGAAACCTACTCTCCGATATAACTAAGACTCAAATCATTTTACTAGACTCGACTCGGCCAAGTTCGATCACACAAAGGCTCCTATGGTCATAAGGCTGTGATTACCAACTTGTAACGACTAAGATGCGGCCCTTTCCTATTTTGGGGGCGAGGCCTCAAAAGGGAAAGGGGCGCATCTAAACGTTTCGCAAGCGAGATAATCATAACATTACATAACTGAAAGAGTGACAAGTAGGGCATACAATTGCCATCTGATAAGAGTATAGCATAAAGCTTACAGACACACATTACTCAGAGCATAGTTTAGTCCCGCTACGGACAACATGAAACAAGTAAAACTATGAAATCCCGCATGCTGGCCCCACGATCACGACCACGGCCTCAGTCCTCCGGGTAGTTCACGTACAGTCTGCCAGAGTCCTCATCGAACTCCCACTTCAGCTAGCTGTCATCAGGATCTCTTGCGTCAGGCGTACCAATACCTGTTGGTGTTTGTAGTAATCTGTGAGCCACGGGGACTCACCAATCGAATGACCTTGGTATCGAATCTAGCCAAGTTAATGGGTGAGGAAGGTTAAGTGTATGAGTTTGCAGCAACCTAAGCATATATGGTGGCTACCTTGCGATGATCAGAGTAACATATGGTGGTCTACTCAAGCGACCGAAGACTAGGTTGATCACTAAGTGATCCTGAACACCTACTTACGTCAGACATAACCCCACCGTGTTCTCGATCAGAGAACGATCTCCGAAAGAGACAGTCACAGTTACGCACACAGTTGGCAGTTTTATTAGAATTACTTTAAGTTGTCTAGAACCGAATGTTAACAAAATATCCACATTTGCCACATAACCACGGGCACGGCTTTCCGAAAGATTAAACCCTGCAGGGGTGCTCCAATTAGTCCATTACAAATTACCAAAGGCCGCACAGTAATCCTCTATCATGAAACTCGTGATCTCGTCGGATTTGTAAGAGGAAAACCTCAACTTTGAGGAGACCCAAAGTTTCACCGAAATTCCAATGTGCAAGATATATCGCTAAGGTAAGACAAAACTAGCAGGACCTCCCGACGTGTCGATGACCCCGATAAGAGTCGCGTATCTCAGTCTCAGGACACGACGAATGGAACTAGCTACGGGAACCAAACCTCTAGTTTCCTCGCGGTGGTCCTGCAGGCAGTCCAGTTTGGACCAACACTCATGAGGAGCACTGGCCCGGGTTGTTGATTAAATCCTCGGGGTAGCTATTCACTATGCATTTATTTATTAAGTTGTTAGCAGATCAAAACCAAAGTTGGGTCCTGCCAGACAAGGCTTAATACTACACGATTTGTCAAGGGGGTCCCCATAACAAGCCCGAACGTGTTAGGAGCGATCAGTTATGGAATCAAACACCGGTAGCCAAAACTAAGGCGGCAACAACAGAAAAAATCACCCGGCAAAAGGCTAGGCCTTTCCGTTATTTACCAAGTATATAGGTGCATTAATTAAATAGTAGTTGACATAATGATATCAAAATGCCCATGTTACCACATGGTCCAACTGGCACCTGCAACTAGCAAAGCTATCCATTAGAGGTTCAGCAAGCCTACTTAGCCAAACAACATTTGCTAGGAGAGGGAAGTGTTTGGGGTTCATGGCAAGATAGGTGGCATTTATATCAAGTGGTAGGCAGCGAGCATGTAACGAAGGAAACGTGATTCTAAGCATTACAAAGCTAGAAATGGTGTCAAGGTCACGGTCATCTTGGGTGTGATTTCTTCAGCCTGGAACTGCTCTTGTTCTTCCTGCACGTACTCTCCTGAATCCACGTACTCGCTCTCCGATCCCGATGCTACCCAAGAAAAGATAACAACCAATGAACACCGGCAAAACATAATGCAACAACCAATATGATGCATGTGTGAAGAAGGAAGCATGCATCACTATTCTAGTCACTTTCATATGCATTAGTTGAGTTAATTAAATACTGGACATAACCTCATATTAAGTTATCTTGACATGCATGAACATGGCATGAACATGTGCATCACGAGAAAACAATGCGAAAACATATAAAGAACGTAATGAACGGAGTCACGGATCAACCGGAAACTACAAAACAAGTTTCAAAGGCCCGTAGTTCAAAACAGCCACAACACAAACATATGGGCTCTCACTGGTGTAACCAGGTTGCCACATGATCAAGCAACAAAATACAAGTGGAATGGTGCTTGAGATCACACCACACCAACAACCAATACCCACACAAGCTCTAAAACCACATAAGCATACAATCTGTTTTCAACAGCAACATAACAGTTTGGTTGCAAGATCTTCAGTAGCTACAACCCTCTAAATAAATCAAACAAGGCATGAAACTGAAGCCATCCAAAAGAATTACAACCCTGGACACAAAGCTAAGGCAAAAGAGTCACCCATGAGCAGATCTAAAGCCACTAACTTGGCCAAAATTATCACAGATTGGGACTTAGTGAAAATTACAGATTTTCACGAGCTGCTTATGCTTTGAAGCATTTTGCAAGCCTCCAAAATGATATCTACAGGAGGTGTATAAGCATGAAATTTTGCACGGAGCTAGAAAAACACAACATATAACAAACATTAGTTTGTTGTATGGGCTAATTCCCAACACAGGAGCTAATTCACATAAGACAACAGAGGAAGAAAATAACTCCAGATTCCCAGACTTAGTGAAATTCTCAGGGTTTCACAAATGTGACAGATTCAGCCAAGTGTCCACTTTGACAGGGCACAATAGGTGCACACAAAAACCTAAGAACAAAATGAATGTTCCATGTTGTAGAGGGGTTCACCCACTACCATCCCATCAAGGAATCATCCACAAAGGATCAAAGCATCACCTAATGTAAATCACTAAACATGGCATCACATCAGAAAATAACACTTTTATGAAGTTAATCTAAAGTGGAATCTGATTGCACCAATGGATCCTTGGGATGATTCTACCCCAAAACTCATATTCATACATAGGTGCTTGCATGAAACATCAATGCACAAAGCTTGCTCGAAAATACCACAAGGATTCCTATAAGCTCCAAGTGACTTATTGTCACATGTAGCAGCTACCATATTTGGCAATATCTACATATGGACACTTACTAGGAAAAGATTTAAACTAACTAGGCATAGCATAGCATCATCAACAAGGTTACGCTATGATGGGGGAATGTGTTCATCCACACACACACACACATGAGCACACACATGCCCAAGTGTATACGTGCCCACACATGCACATGCATATGTGTACTCACACCACACACACCTACATCTAGACATGCATCCACACACAAGGAACTACCCACACACACACTCACATAGTAGAAACACCCATCACACTATATGTGAATATGCACACATACATGATTATACCTACTAGCTCAAGTGTATGTGCAAACACATGCACACATACACCCCACACCTACATCTACAACACCCACACACACCTACTACAAACCCTAGTGTATCAGGGGAAAAAGAAAAACAACAAGCAAAACCGTGGTAGTAAATAAAACAAAACAAAATAAAAGCAAAAGGAAAATAAAATAAAAGGGGGGATGTGGGATTCGAACCCACAACCTACTGGTTGCACCCAGTCACACTACCACTGCGCTAGTCGATCGGAACTTAACACAGAGGGGGGTGTTGCTCTTTTGAGCAGCCCCCTCCGCTCTACCTCGACCCAGGCGATCGAAACAGAGGACATGGCGGCGACACTCCGGTGACGCTACGGTGACCTAATCGACACGGCGACCCTTGGCACTAGACGCGCGGTTCCTGGGAAACCCATTCCCCGACTCAAATCGGTGGGAGGGAGCCCGCAACGACGGCTGGCCGGCGCGGCTCTTCCCTGCGACAGCGGCGATAGGAGAGCGACGAGAAGCTATGGCACGCCTATGGGAGAAGGAGGAGGGGGAGGAGCCGGCGTGCTCACCCTGGAGTCAAACATAGTCGATACAGGGGAGAAGAAGGGTTGGGGAAGCCTGCCGGAGCCGAAGCAGGACGACCACGCACGGAGCAGCACGACGGCGATGCTCGCGAGGACGTAGCCGTCGCCGTGGAGGATCTCCGGGGCTCCTAGCGCCGGGAACGTAACGCGGGGAACCACCCCGATCCCCTGGACATGCTCGCGGACGCCGGGGACGACGACAACGCGGAGGTAGACGACGGTGAGCTCCTCTCTCTCACTCGGGTCTGCTCTCTGATCTACCTACATAAACTTACCTGGGAGGGACAGAGATGGAGAAGGAGGAGGAGAGGGTGGCGGCACTAGGGGGGAAACCCTAGGCACGGACGCCCACACGCTTATAAAGGGGAAGGAGAGGGAGGAACGGCGCACGACATGCTCGCACGAGCAGAGGGGAGGGACGACGGGAGGAAAAAGGTGGCGGGGAGGAGCCACTAACGAGCGGGCCCTGACTGCCGCGCTGGAAAGGAAGAAGAAGCGCGTCCTCTCTCTCTTGCGTCGCTAGACCATGGGCCAAGCCCACTGATCTTCCATGCATAGCGAAAAAATAAGCAAGGGAGAAAAGGTTTTCTTTTTAAACAAAGTTTCAAACCTAAACAATTCAAACAAAGGCAAGCAAAGATATTTGGAAAAAAATAAAAATAGATAGGGCATGTGGGAAATATGCCCTATTTAACAAAAATATAAACCAGTTTTTTAGGACAAAGTAAAATAAACCTAAAACAGGAAATTAATTGTTGTTTAATTTTAAAACCCTCAAAGAAAAGTCCAAAATATCAGTGAGAGCTACCCTCTCATCCACAAGAAAATCCTCTAAAGTATTAACATTTTTAAAACTGGATCAAGCAAAGTTTAAAACACAAGTTAAATAATTAATGGGGTAAGGGTTTTAGCATTGTTTTGAAAAAAATACCACATACAACACACACACACTTATAATCACACTAGCACTCCCATGATGGATCAAACACTAGCAACACAAGAATGGGATTGACATAATGCAAATGAATGTCATGATGCAAGATGATGACACAAATGATGCCACATGAAATGATAACCTTTATGTAACATCCACACATGATTCAAAAAAGTCTCCACAACCAAGGAAAGGAAAGGAGTACAAATAAGGAAGGGAGACATCTGGGCTGTTACACATCCCCCTTGGTAGTTCTCGAGAACACCTAGAAGAAGCGTACTAGCAAGCCATCGGGGCCCAGGGCCGAATTCAGGTTCATGGACTTGATGATAGCCTCCACTTCCGCCTCCTCAGATGGAGCCAAGAAAACGTCGTTCTCAACCATAGACACGTGCTGCTCCTCAGATCAAATGGAGTCCGCCAGTGAAATGTCGGCTACGAAGCTCATCCGGGTCCTGGATCATCCTCACCCCATCCCAAAGAAGGTGGATGGTGCATCGCCTACGCCGACCATTCGTGATGGCCTGAAAGCAAGATGTATTGGCATCGCCAAATAGGACCCATTTCAGGGACCCCCTGCGTCGCCAATATTCTTCCTCCTTAGAATAGATGTCTATCAGGGAATCTCCGAGGCTATATCGCAGAGCCCGTTCGTGTGAGAAAAGGCCGGGGCCGTCGGCCCGGAGATCATGGGTTTGGATTTGCGCCAGCAAGGAGCTCTTTAGGACCCTCATGTCGCGACCCACATTCGCAGCCCAACCCTTCATGAATTGTCTAGACCATTTGGCAAGGTGGATCCATTCGTCCATTATGGACATCGCTCTATGCGGTTCAGCTCTGGTTGTCATCCAATGCTTCCTGACTGCAGCGATCAAGCCCGGTTTGTGGAGCCAAAAGGTCTTAAATCTGAAACAAGGAGGAGAGCGAGGCCGCTCATCTTGTGATGATAGAACTAGCGGAACGTGATCCGAGCCGATCCTAGTGATCGCAGATACGTCTCCAACGTATCTATAATTTTTGATGGTTTCATGCTATTATCTTGTCGAATTTGGATGTTTTGCATGCCTTTTATTTATTTTTTGGGACTAACTTATTAATCTAGTGCCAAGTGCCAGTTCCTGTTTTTTCCATGTTTTTGACCCCTTTCAGAGGAGATTTTGAAACGGAGTCCAAACGGAAGAAAATCCCCGAAAAGATTTTTTCTGGAACGGAAGAAGATCGGGGGACTCCGGAGCCTAGCCAGAAGAGCCCCAGGGGCCCCACAAGCCCCCACCCTGCGGCCAGGGGGGTCGCGCCATGCAGGCTTGTGGGCCCCCTGGAGGTCCCCTGACCTAGATCTTGCGCCTATAAATTCCCAAATATTCCCAAAATATCAGGGGAGCATCGTAATCACTTTTCCGCCGCCACAAGCTTCTGTCTCCGCAAGATCCCATCTGGGGCAGGTTCTGGTGCCCTACCGGAGGGGGGATTCGGAGACGGAGGGCTTCTTCATCAACACCATGATCTCTCCGATGATGCGTGAGTAGTTCACCATAGACTTACGGGTCCATAGCTAGTAACTAGATGGCTTCTTCTCTCTCTTGGATCTTCAATACAAAGTTCTCCATGATCTTCATGGAGATCTATCCGATGTAATCTTCTTTTGCGGTGTGTTTGTCGAGATCCATGAATTGTGGATTTATGATCAAATTATCTATGAATCTTATTTGAGTTTTTTCTAATCTCACTTATGCATGATTTCATATCCTTGTAATTCTCTTCGAGTTGTGGGTTTTTTGTGGCCAATTAGATCTATGATTCTTGCAATGGGAGAAGTGCTTGGTTTTGGGTTCATACCGTGCGGTGACCTCATCCAGTGACAGAAGGGGTAGCGATGCATGTATCGTGTTGTTGCCATCAAGGGTAAAAAGATGGGGTTTTCATCATTGGTTTGAGATTATCCCTCTACATCATGTCATCTTGCTTAAAGCGTTACTCTGTTCTTCATGAACTCAATACACTAGATGCATGCTGGATAGCGGTCGATGTGTGGAGTAATAGTAGTAGATGCAGAAAGTATCGGTCTACTTGTCTAGGACGTGATGCCTATATGCTAGATCATTGCCTTAGATATCGTCATGACTTTGCGTGGTTCTATCAATTGCTAGACAGTAATTTGTTCACCCACCGTAATACTTGCTATTTTGAGAGAAGCCTCTAGCGAACACTATGGCCCCCAGGGTCTACTTCACACCATATTTTCAGCCTTACACTTTTTACTTCGTTGCACTTTCCGCCTTCAGATCTCACTTTGCAAACAATCTTGAAGGGATTGACAACCCCTTTGAAGCGTTGGGTGCAAGCTTGTTTGTGTTTGCGCAGGTACTCTAGACTTGACGAGACCCTCCTTCTGGATCGATACCTTGGTTCTCAAACTGAGGGAAATACTTACTGCTCCTGTGCTGCATCACTGTTTCCTCTTCAAGGAGAAAACCAACGCAAGCCCAATATCCGTAAACGTGTCAATTTCTAGCGTTGTTGTTTGAGAAGTAGCAGAAGGATTTCTGGCACCGTTGCCGGGGAGGAAGATCAAGTCAAGAACTCATCCAAGTAAGTGTTGCAAACTCATCTCTTGCATTTACTTTGTTTGCCAGTTGCCTCTCGTTTTCCTCTCCCCCACTTCACCAATTTGCCTTTTTCGTTCACCTTTTCATTCGCCCCTTTTTCTCGCATGCTTTTTG
Source organism: Hordeum vulgare subsp. vulgare (assembly GCF_904849725.1). Classification (NCBI taxonomy): domain Eukaryota; kingdom Viridiplantae; phylum Streptophyta; class Magnoliopsida; order Poales; family Poaceae; genus Hordeum; species Hordeum vulgare. The sequence continues at coordinate 363,435,757 of NC_058522.1, forward strand.
TTTGCTTGTGTGCTTGCTTGCTTGCTGAAGTCACCATGAACGAAAACACCAAACTTTGTGACTTCTCGAATACTAATAATAATGATTTTATTAGTACTCCGATTGCTCCCGCCACTAGTGTGGAGTCATACGAAATCAACGCCGCTTTGCTGAATCTTGTTATGAAAGAGCAATTATCTGGCCTTCCTAGTGAAGATGCCGCATCCCATCTCAATACCTTCATTGAGCTTTGTGATATGCAAAAGAAAAAAGATGTGGATAATGACGTGATTAAATTGAAGCTTTTTCCTTTCTCGTTGCGAGATCGCGCAAAAACTTGGTTTTCTTCTTTGCCCAAAAATAGTATCGGTTCTTGGGATAAGTGCAAAGATGCTTATATATCCAAGTATTTTCCGCCAGCTAAGATCATATCTCTCCATAATGATATCATGCATTTCAAGCAACATGATCATGAGCATGTTGCACAAGCTTGGGAGAGAATGAAATTAATGATTAGAAATTGTCCCGCTCATGGCTTGAGCCTTTGGATGATTATTCAAATCTTTTACGCCGGCTTGAATTTTGCTTCTAGAAATATCTTGGACTCTGCCTGAGGTAGAACATTCATGGAAATCACATTAGGAGGAGCCACAAAGCTCTTAGACAACATCATGACAAACTATTCTCAATGGCACACTGAAAGGTCACCTACTAGTAAGAAGATACATGCGGTAGAAGAAATTAACTCGCTGAGTGCTAAGATGGATGAGTTAATGAATTTGGTTGCTAGTAGAAGTTATCCTTTGGATCCTAATGATATGCCTTTGTCTTCTTTGATTGAGAGTAGCAACGCTAGCTTGGCGTTAATTTTGTTGGTAGGAATAACTTTGGCAACAACAATGCTTTTAGAGAAAACTATGTTCCTAGGCCTTTTCCTAGTAACTCCTCTAATAATTTTGGCAACTCCTACAACAATACTCATGGAAATTACAATAGAATACCCTCTGATCTAGAGAGTAATATCAAAGAGTTCATCAACTCTCAAAAGATTTTCAATGCGTCCATAGAGGAAAAACTACTCAAAATTGATGATTTGGCTAAGAGCGTTGATAGGATTTCTTGTGATGTTGATGCTTTGAAAGTTATATGTGCTCCTCCCAAAATAAAAATGGATGAAACTTTGAAAGCTATGCGTGTTTCCATGATTGAGAGCCAAGAAAGAACCGCCCAAATTCGTGCTAGACATGAATGGCTTAAAAAGGCATGTTCTCGTGATGAGGATCACGAAGATCTTAAAGTGCTTGGTGTGACTCCCATTGAATCTTTGTTTTCTTGTGTCAAACCTAATGATTATGGGGCTGGATATGAATCCACTTTGGCTGAAAAGTGCCCCAATGATTCGGAGTCCATCTATCTTGATGCTAAAAGCGTTAAAAGTGGAGTAGAAGACGTTAAAACTTTGAGTAGTAATGAAATTACTACCGTGGATTTCAAGGAATTCAATTATGATAGTTGCTCCTTGATTGAATGTATTTCTTTGATGCAATCCATGTTGAACTCTCCACACGCTTATAGCCAAAACAAAGCCTTTACCGATCATATCGTCGAAGCTATGATTAAAGCTCTTGAAGAGAAACTTTAATTGGAAGTCTCTATCCCTAGAAAGCTTCATGATGAGTGGGAACCTAGCATCAAAATCAAAATCAGAAACTATGAGTGCAATGCTTTGTTTGATTTGTGTGCTAGTGTTTCTACGATTCCAAAGTCTTTATGTGATGTTCTGGGTTTTAATGAGATTGAAGAGTGTTCTCTTAATTTGCATCTTGCTGATTCTACTGTCAAGAAATCCATGGGAAGGATCAATGATGTTTTTATTCTTGCAAATAGGAACTATGTACCCGTGGATTTCATTGTGCTTGACATTGATTGCAATCCTACATGCCCTATTATTCTTGGTAGACCTTTCCTAAGGACTATTGGTGCTATCATCAATATGAAGGAAAGGGGATATTAGATTTCAATTTCCTTTAAGGAAGGGTATGGAACACTTTCCTGGAAAGAAAATAAGATTGCCTTATGAATCCATGATGAGGGCCACTTATGGTTTGAGCACCAAAGACGACGATACGTGATTCTATCGCTTCTATGCCTAGCTAAGGGCGTTAAACAATAGCGCTTGTTGGGAGGCAACCCAATGAATTTATCTTTTTCTTTCTGTTTTGTTGCGTCCACACTTCCATAATTCTGTTGTGATTGTGTTTTTTGTGTTTATTTTTGTGTTTGAGCCAAGCAAAGCCTTTATGATTAGTCTTGGTAATGGTTATTTGATCCTGCTGGAAAAAGACAGAAACTTTTCGCTCACGAGATGATTTTTCATTTTTATTAAAAAGAGCTTTTGAGTTGATTCTTTTTGCTGATGATTGATATGCTTTTTCCCCAGACCGTCGTAATTTTTCAGATGTTTTGAGGTACCAGAAGTATACGAAGTATACAGATTGCTACAGACTGGTCTGTTTTTGATAGATTCTGTTTTTGTTGGGTTGGTTGCTTGTTTTGATGAAACTATGATTAGTATCGGGGGGTTCTAGCCATAGGAAAGTGAGAATATAGTAGACCATCATCAATATAGATAGAATTCAAGTTTTCTACAGTACTAAAAGAAGTGGTAGTTTGTTTTCTTGTACTAATATTATCACAAGTTTCTGTTTAAGTTTTGTGTTGTGAAGTTTTCAAGTTTTGGGTGATGTTCTCATGGACAAAGAGATAAGAAGTGGAAAGAGGTCAAGCTTGGGGATGCCCAAGGCACCCCAAGCCAAACTCAAGGACACCAAAAAGCCTAAGCTTGGGGATGCCCCGGGAAGGCATCCCCTCTTTCGTCTTCAATCCATCGGTAACATTACTTGGATCTATATTTTTATTCACCACATGATATGTGTTTTGCTTGGAGCGTCTTGTATCTTAGGAGTCTTTTCTTTTTGTTGTGTCACAATCATCCTTGCTACACACCTTTTTGAGAGAGAGAGAGACATGCACTCATCGTGATTTTGCTAGAATGCTCATAGTGCTTCACTTATATCTTTTGAGCTAGATACTTTTTCTCTAGTGCTTCACTTATATATTTTTGAGCTAGATAGTTTTGCTCTTGTGCTTCACTTATATATTTAGAGCACGGTGGTGCATCATTTGGTAGTTGGCTTATGCTATGAAAGTAGTCCCATGTGCTAGGTACCCAAAGAGGATGCAAAAACCTCCATCTTCATGTGCATTGAGTAGAAAGAAAAGTTTCGATTCCTCTCAATTAGTTTTGAGACATGGATTCGGGAATATTAAAAGCTATGTTAGTAGGGTGTTGTGAATCTAGAAATACTTGTGTTGAAGTTAGTGATTCCCGTAGCATGCATGTATGGTGAACCGCTATGTTAGGAAGTCGGAGCATAATTGATCTATTGATTGTCATGCTTTGTGTTGAGGTCGGGATCGCGCGATGGTTTACACCTACCAACCCTTCCCCTCGGAGTATGCGTTTAGCACTTTGTTTCGATTAGTAATAAAACCTTTCGCAACAAGTATGTGAGTTCTTTATGACTAATGTTGAGTCCATGGTATAGATGCACTTTCACCTTCCACCATTGCTAGCCTCTCTAGTGCCGCGCAATTCTCGCCGGTGCACAAACCCACCAAATTCCTTCCTCAAAACAACCACCATACCTACCTACTATGGCATTTTCATAGCCATTCCGAGATATATTGCCATGCAACTACCACCGTTCCGTCTCATGACTTGTGCCGTCACTCTCATATTGCCATTGCATGATCATACTAGATCGTTGCACATCCCGGTACACTGCTGGAGGCATTTCCCATGGAGTCATCATCATTGTGATCTATGAGCTTTGAGTAACTAAAAGTGTGATGATCATCATTATTAGAGCATTGTCCCATGTGAGGAAAAAAGAGAGGACAAAGAGCCCAAAAACAAAAAAAAAGTGAAAAAAGAGGCCTAAGAGCCCAAATAAAAAAAAGAAATGAGAGAAAAAGAGAGAAGGGACAATGCTACTATCTTTTTCCACACTTGTGCTTCATATTAGCACCATGTTCTTCATGATTGAGAGCTTCTTGCTTTGTCACTACCATATGCTAGTGGGAATCTTTTATATAACTTGGCTTGTATATTCCAATGATGGGCTTCCTCAAAATTGCCCTAGGTCTTCTTGAGCAAGCAAGTTGGATGCACACCCACTAGTTTCCCATTTGAGCTTCCACATACTTATAGCTCTAGTGCATCTCTTGTATGGAAATCCCTACTCATTTACATTGATATCTATTAATGGGCATCTCCATAGCCTATTGATACGCCAATTCAATGTGACCATCTCCTCCTTTTTGGTCTCACAACCACCACCACACTCTATTCCACCTATAGTGCTATATCCATGGCTCGCGCTCAGGTATTGCATGATAGTTATAAAACGTTTGAGAAAGTAAGAGTGCGAAAACAATTACTTTGCCAATTCCGGGGTTGTGCATGATCTACATTAGGTGTATGAGGATGATGGAGCATAGCCAGACTATATGATTTTGTAGGGATAACTTTCTTTGGCCTCGTTATTTTGAAAGTTCATGATTACTTTGCTAGTTTGCTTGAAGTATTACTGTTTTCATGTCGATAGCAAACTATTGTTTTGAATCGTATGGATCTTAACTTTCATGCCACGTGAAAGAAGTTGCAAAGGACAACTATGCTAGGTAGCATTCCACATCAAAAATTCATTCTTTATTACTTCCCTACTCGAGGACGAGCAGGAGTTAAGCTTGGGGATGCTTGATACGTCTCCAACGTATCTATAATTTTTGATGGTTTCATGCTATTATCTTGTCAAACTTTGGATGTTTTGCATGCCTTTTATTTATTTTTTGGGACTAACTTATTAATCTAGTGCCAAGTGCCAGCTCCTGTTTTTTCATGTTTTTGACCCCTTTCAGAGGAGATTTTGAAACGGAGTCCAAACGGAAGAAAATCTCCGAAAAGATTTTTTCTAGAACGGAAGAAGATCGGGGGACTTGGGAGCCAAGCGAGAAGAGCCCCATGGGCCCCACAAGCCCCCACCCCGCGGCCCGGGGGGCGCCATGCAGGCTTGTGGGACCCTTGGAGGTCCCCTGACCTAGATCTTGCTTCTATAAATTCCCAAATATTCCCAAAAAATCAAGGGAGCGTCGTAATCAGTTTTCCGCCGCCGCAAGCTTCTGTCTCCGCAAGATCCCATCTGGGGCATGTTCTGGTGCCCTGCCGGAGGGGGGATTCGGACACGGAGGGCTTCTTCAACAACACCATGATCTCTCCGATGATGCGTGAGTAGTTCACCATAGACCTACGGGTCCATAGCTAGTAACTAGATGGCTTCTTCTCTCTCTTGGATTTTCAATACAAAGTTCTCCATGATCTTCATGGAGATCTATCCGATGTAATCTTCTTTTGCGTGTGTTTGTCGAGATCCGATGAATTGTGGATTTATGATCAGATTATCTATGAATCTTATTTGAGTTTCTTCTGATCTCTCTTATGCATGATTTCATATCCTTGTAATTCTCTTCGAGTTGTGGGTTTTGTCTGGCCAACTAGATCTATGATTCTTGCAATGGGAGAAGTGCTTGGTTTTGGGTTCATACCGTGCGGTGACCTCACCTAGTGACAGAAGGGGTAGCGATGCACATATCGTGTTGTTGCCATCAAGGGTAAAAAGATGGGGTTTTCATCATTGGTTTGAGATTATCCCTCTACATCATGTCATCTTGCTTGAAGCGTTAATTTGTTCGTCATGAACTCAATACACTAGATGCATGCTGGATAGCGGTCGATGTGTGGAGTAATAGTAGTAGATGCAGAAAGTATCGGTCTACTTGTCTCGGACGTGATGCCTATATGCTAGATCATTGCCTTAGATATCGTCATGACTTTGCACGGTTCTATCAATTGCTCGACAGTAATTTGTTCACCCACCGTAATACTTGCTATTTTGAGAGAAGCCTCTAGTGAACACTATGGCCCGAGGGTCTACTTCACACCATATTTTCAGCCTTACACTTTTTACTTCGTTGCACTTTCCGCCTTTAGATATCACTTTGCAAACAATCTTGAAGGGACTGACAACCCCTTTGAAGCGTTGGGTGCAAGCTTGTTTGTGTTTGCGCAGGTACTCTGGACAAACTGAGGGAAATACTTACTGCTCCTATGCTGCATCACCCTTTCCTCTTCAAGGGAAAAACCAACGCAAGCCGAATCTCCATCAACGTGTCAATTTCTGGCGCTGTTGTTTGAGAAGTAGCAATCGCCTCGAGAGATGCTAGGGGAAAACGGAGTTCCCAATTCGAAGACATGAATACCCGGTCAAGGACACTTAGGGTGGGGGACACCTGTCTATTAGTCCAAGTGTATCTCGCCCCCACCCGATCAATCTCACGGAGACTGTCACACCCTGTTTTTGCTATCACTTGTCTGTGTTGTAAAATTTTTGTGATTATTTGCCTAATTATATAACCTATCCATTTCTGAGGCCAGAATTGGTATTCCAACATGGAAAAATACTTTTCTGCCTTGGAAAAATCTGATTAAATTTAGAGATGATAAGAAGGACATATATTTTCCATACATAGGATTTTAAACCCCATTTTATATTATATTTATTGATTAAAACTATAAAAGCTATTTGTGTCTGTTTTGGCATTTTGAAATATTTCCAAAGGAAATATTATCAATAAATTCCTAGAAAATTCTAGTGATATCCCTAAGCCTTGTTTGGTGTCCACATAAAGTTTCACCTTGATCAAAGGAGGATAAGGATCCCAAATAACCTAAAACCCTGTGTGTCCAGAATCAAGTTAGGACAACTCTACATAGCAAAGTTTGTCCAATGATGCTAAAACTTTGCAGTAGTGCCTAATACCTCAAATGAGGGTTCCACACCAAAAATGGGATTTGGGGGACTTAGTTTGCCCACACTCCCTTTGGAAGGAACATATCTGGTCATATTGTAGTGTTTTCAAGTTTACAAAGCTAAACTTGTCCTTTGGAGCTCAAATTTGGTGAAACTCCATGGTTTACCACCAAACCCAAACCTGTTAAGTTGTAGCATCAGTGGTGGAGTGCAACCCCCCAAACCCACTGTTGAACACCTTCTGACAGATAGGAAAAAACCACCTTAGCCACAACTAAACTAAACTCCTTTGCTTCAAACTCTTAGATTAAGTGGCCAGCACCTATGTCTAACCCCAGTCAACTGGCCCCTCACTGGTTCAAAGTGGAAAGGCCAAAAACCCCAATTTAGATCTTAGTTCATGACTGACAGCACCAGTATTTCTTGCCTCCCTTGACGAGCCGAAGCTCCCACAAGAACCATACAGCTAGCCACAGCCCCAGCAAGTGCCAGGACATGCTAGACACGTCCAAAGTGCCTCAGAGCGCACTAGCATGCCGTGGCATGCCAAAACTGCGCTCTGTGCGCGCTACAGGGAGTCATCGAGGTGGGGGCGACGCCCTCGGATAGTTCTAGCCTCCCCCAAGATGTCCAACCTCTTCCCCGACAACCCCTCTGCATCGGGCAAGCCTCAGGGCCCATCCTCTCCCGCGCTAGAGCTTGCGCGACGCGTGCCCGCGCGCGCCAGAACCGGCCAAGGTAGCGCGACCACGAATGCTCGACTTCTCTCTCTCCCTCTCTGCTGCAGATGGTTCGGGTAGTCCAAAACCACGTTGTGAGACCGTGGTTTTGACCCCAACCTCTCTCTGCACCCCCATGCGCGCCACGGTGAGTCACAGGCGCTCTCGAATCTGCTCACCGTCGCGGCCCTATAAATGCCCTCCCCCTCGCTCCAGCACCCCTCAGATAGGTTTGCTACGACCACTAGTACCTCCCTAGCCACCCAACAAACCAGCAGAGCCCCGGTGCTCGATATCAACCGAGGCCCCCCTGCCTCGGAGCTCTAGTCGATTTCCGGCTACAAGACGGCTCCTACGCCCCTCGACCCACCAAACTGACCCCCTTGATCCCAGGAAGCTTCCCCCCAACTCGCCAGAGCTTTTCCGTGTCTCTAGCCACCCCCTCGACCACCTCCAGAAACTCCTCCGCCATGGCTTCCTCGTCGCCGGCGAACCCCTGCCTCCCCGTCGTTGTTCCGACCACCAATAGGTAGGCGACGGTTAGGCAAACCCATTCCCGTGTTCGTTGGAGCATGAGCGCGTCGGCAACCTCGTCGGCGTCCTCCTCCTCCTCTCTAGCCGGAGGTAGGAGACGACCCCGACAGGTGTGCCCCACCTCTCGGTTGCCCAGCCTCCTCCCTCGCGCTGGCCTCGGACACTGACCGAAGGGCCCCGCGCGTTAGGTTCAAACCTGACGGCGCGCGCGCTTGGGCAAGCTGTCGGCTGGCCATGGGCCAGCCCAACTCTGGACCGAGCCAGGCCGGAGTTAGCCAATTTTTCTTTGTACTTTAAACCCTGGTTTCTAAGATTTTTATAAAAACATTTAACCAGTGTAAAAATATAATTCTTCCACTGTTATTCTTCTAAAAATATGTAGTAATTAATAGTATGCTTAGGTGAATTTTTCCAGCAACTATTCTATTTTATATTAATAAAAAGGACTAAAATGGAATAGTTTTGATTCTGCTTGGTTGTTTTCAAAAATATTCCTTCAAGGAAAACTAAGGCAAATATTTTTAAAATGATATCTTAGATGTATGAGTAATAGAGAACATTTTTAAAATAACTTTGTGGACTGTTTCCGTGTGAGCTATTTCTTATTTATTGTTTTATCGATGATAGAAAATTCGTGTGACGAGGGAATCGGAGCGGAAGACCTTGAAGATCCCGGATACTTAGCTGACCAAGGCAAGCAGCCGTTTGACCATGACTGAGCATATGTTACTTTGCACGTTAAGATAGCAAGTTATTTCCGTTGCATACGATCATAAGTGCCGGTAATCATTTGATGTGATTTTACCGAAGGCTCCTCCGGAGCACATGCATTGAGCTTGACCCTACCCCTTGAGGGTCATGCTAATACCATGTTGACAAGCAAAGATAGAAGTAGTATTATCATGAGCATGTTGTTGACATAAAGCAAGAGTTTATGAAAACCCCGTCGGGTGCCACTAATGCCCAAGGGTGATGATGAGTTAGGTGGTCAGTTTTGGTGAAGTGATGCACCCGGTATTTGTGTGAGTAAGGTTTCGGAAACGGGATTAGATTTATGATGTGTTGACCGTCCCAACCTTATCGGTACGACCACGTTACCCCTTATGGGACGGGGCTATGTTAATTACTCTGGTCGGTGCTAGCAAAGAGCCACATTACTAGTGGCGGGAGTCATATGTGGTCACTCTCGTGATGGGGTCTTGCCGGGTAGGAGGACTATGCCATTTTTATGAGTTCCAGTCACACCGTTGGTCCCCGCATGGTTGGTATTGTCCAGAGTTGGTGCTCGTAAGACGTACAACATGTGGGCCGGGTACCAATCGAGTGGATCTCTTTGTCTAGTATCGTTAGGGGAAAGGCATTGATCGGGTACTTACCTCGGGTATGTGATACACCGCGAGTCGTGGATGACACGGAAGTTTCCCAGATCTCGTGGGTCCAGCGTACTACCTCTGCAGAGAGTAAACTATTCGAATAGCTGTGTCCATGGTCAAGGACAGTTGGGTAATCCTGCTTAAACTACGTCCTGATATTTCCGCATAAACCAAGTGTGCGTGAGTGTGTGTGTGTGTGTGTATGGTGATGAGAAAGGTGTTACTATGAAAGCAATGATATGACCAAGTTCGGTGACTTGGCATATAGGGTGAACCCGGATGGTTCAGCCCTCGACAGATATATTGATATATGTAACCTGTTCTTCAAGAGTAATTCTTTAACTTGATGCATATTCATTATCATTCCACCCAGATGAGTTACACTAGAGATGCATGATATTGTTATCCTTCACTTTCGTTGACTATATCATGGGCTATTTGCGAGTACATTCAAAGTACTTGTTGGCTTGCCACTGGTTATGTTATTGACCAGACATGGAAGGATCGGAGTTTGGATATGAGTACGTATTCGGAGACACCCCTACGAACTAGGACGCTTCCGAGTCCGAATGACTGTCGGTGTAGGCTTGATGGCATGGGCACCGCTTAGCCCCTTTGTTTTCCGCTATTAGTGTACTCGTGTGATTTGGCCTTAGGCCGAGTCTTGTGAACTTGACCCTTCGGTCACGTGTTTTAATAATTGGTACTTGGATGTAAGACTCTTTATTCAGTATCTGTGTTCGGTGAGCATTGATCTCTGGGATCACTGAGCACGGCGATTCTCGACTAGTAAGTCGGGGTCCTCAAAGAGCTGGTATCAGAGCCATCCTGACTATAGGAAGCCTTAGGTAGCATGGGCGATAGCCGAAACAATTAGTGCACACAGATTGACCCGAGAACCGCAGCCACTAAATATTTCTAACCCTCTCCTCTACACCTTGTAGATGGCCGCCGTACCCCAGATGCTTCTGGAAACAGGCTTTCCTCTGCTTTTGAGTGATAGCCTCGAGAAGTGTCAAGTGCGTCGCACGCCCATCTTTCTCTACCACGAACACTGGGTCAACGCCAACGCCAAGGAGTATCACGTGGACGTGATAGTGAAGGCTAACGACTCCCTAACTAGCTGGTTCTTTGAAGGGCCACAGATGGAGGATCTGATGTTGGTCGTGGAGACAACAACACGAGAGGCACTCGTGCAACTCCGCGACATCCTTCCTGAGATGGTGGACGAGCCCGCTACTCGTCACCTACCTTTTGTTAAGGATAAGGTAGACGAGAGTTGGACACTCAACCCCTCATCCGAGGATGGACGCCATTGAGGTTTCAGACCTACTTTAGCCTCTCCTCAAACACCTTGACACATCTTTTGATCAAGGGGTCGACTAGGATCCGCCAAGAGCTGCACCAAGTCAAGGACCTACTTCGTATGGAGAAGATGAAGAACCGCAAGGTGAAGAAAGAAGGAGCACCCGTAATATCACCTGGCTTTGCTTTCCGAGGAGAAATACCTCCGCTTCAGGCTGTTCCTCTTCAAAGTCGTCGTTTAACCGCGGAAGAGTACACCGAGC